>NC_060157.1:17265239-17313410 GCF_021292245.1 Micropterus dolomieu | reverse complement strand
TCTGCTCTCGCCTCATATAGCTACATGGTGGAAGAGCAGAGACCTCTTAGAGACATCACAATAATTCATAGTTTAGCATGTTGGATATCATTTTAAACGAAGAGTAATATCAGGACAATTCTTAACAGTATTTCACACATGATACACTCTAAAATGTCACTCAAAGTATAATATTTTCTTCATTTACCTACAACACTATTTTCCTCTTTTTACACTTTTTACACTTTTTTTTTCTTTTCTAGTATTATTTTTTAATATCTAGTTTACTATTATTATTATTTGTTTTTTATGGTGTTTGTCAAATTTTTGAACAGATTACACAACATCGTTTACAATAACATGTTGGAACATTCAAGGTCTGAGATCATCAGCTTTTGGTTTAAAGAGCAGAAATCCAGATTTTAATAGAGTTAAAAGACTCTGACATCATAGTTTTACAGGAGACATGGTGCAGAGAAGATTCCACTGGTCTTCCTCACGGCTACAGAGATTATTATACCATCAACAAAAAATCCCACAATAACCCAAGGCAGAGATTCAGGAGGCATGATTATATGGTGTAAATCAGAACTGAGTCAGTCCATCACAGTTATTAAAAAAGAAGAAGCTTATATATGGTTGAAAATTAACAAACAGATGATTTGTGCTGAGCAACATGTCTACATGTGTGCCATCTATATACCTCCTTCAGAATCCCCCTACTACAACCCAGATATTTTCTCTATTCTTGAGGAGGAAGTTAACCATTATAAAACCATGGGAAATGTATTACTCTGTGGGGACTTTAACGCTCGAACAGGGGAAAGAGCTGACACTGTGAACACCCAGGGAGACAAACACTTACCTGGAAGCATCTGCTTCCCCCTCCCTGAATGTCCTGCTAGAAAGAGCTTTGACAAGCTTACTAATACACTTTCTAACCTCATGCCCCAAATATAAAACACTAAGACAAAAACACTTTGCAAACATTTCCCAAATATACCCTGAATACGAATTCATATCAGACACACAGAAACTCCCGTATTTACTGGGAGAAATGACCAAATGTGAAATAATTGCTGCGCACACAAACACACACACACACACACACACACACACACACACACACACACACGCTTACTGTTTTATTTATTTATTTTATTTTTAATATATATGTATATATATATATATATATATATATATATATATATATATATATATATATATTTAACACACACACACACAGACGCTTACTGTTTTATTTATTTATTTAATTTTTATTTTTTTATTTTTTTAACACAAACACACATACGCTTTGATTACTTTACGCTTTAATTACTTGTTTAATGAAATGTATGGGGTTGATTGTTCTTATATAGTATGCATGATGCTTTGGCAATATTGTTATTACACATTCATGCCAAAAAAGCTAAATTGAATTGAATTGACACAGAGAGAGACAAACGGACACACACACACTGTTCTCTTCATTGGGAACAGTTGGGTCTCTGTATCTCACAGTCTCATAGTCTTATAGTCCACCTGTCTCTGTCTCACAGTCTCATAGTCCACCTGTCTCTCTATCTCACAGTCCGTCTCAGTCTCACAGTCTTATAGTCCACCTGTGTCTCTGTCTCACAGTCCGTCTCAGTCTTATAGTGCACCTGTCTCTCTGTCTCACAGTTCGTCTCACAGTCTTATAGTCCACCTGTCTCTCTGTCTCACAGTTCGTCTCACAGTCTTATAGTCCACCTGTCTCTGTCTCACAGTTCGTCTCACAGTCTTATAGTCCACCTGTCTCTCTGTCTCACAGTCCGTCTCACAGTCTTATAGTCCACCTGTCTCTCTGTCTAACAGTCCGTCTCACAGTCTTATAGTCCACCTGTCTCTCTGTCTAACAGTCCGTCTCACTTACTTATTGATGTCATACAGAGCCGGTTTTCCATATATGGTAATTTGCCTACAACCTCAATATTGTCCTACTGCGAACGGTAGCACCTCTCAAACCACGCCCCTCGCTCACACCACACACCCTGAGCTACAGTCCGTAGCCGAACCGTTCTCAGCCTGGCAACTCCTATGCTCAGTCTGTCTGTACCACTCGGCAGCATAATCATCCTGCTTCAGGATCTTGGCCAATCAGAACACAGTGGGCTTTTGGAGGGGTGCGGGGTCTTAAAGAGACAGGAGCATCTACAGCTTGTTTCAGACAGAGGCTGAAATGAGTTGGCTGGGCAGCAAAAGAGATATTTTAAAGTGATTTTATAAACACCTTCATGGAGATTTAAAAAGAAAAATAATTTAGAAATAGAATTGTAGAAATAGCTAAATTACAGATAATCCGCTTCTTCACTGCATTTGCAGGAATATTTTAATGGGCTACTTAAAAAAATAAACTCATCAAGTTTCCTAGTCTAATGCAATAGACAGTCCATTTTTACTCTGATAGCCTATCTTGACCTTTCCTCATGTGGACACATAGGGGATCCTACAAAACATGCAAGAATTAAATCCCCACACTACCAGTGTGGGGATGACAAGATGTGTGGTATGGATCCCTTCCACATGGTGCGGCACGCAGGTGCATCGCAGACTGATTGTAAAGTTAATGATGATTGATTCTCTCAAAATATCCTTTATTCTGGAAATGTCAGAGAACCCAGTTAGATTCTGAATGTGCAGAACTATGAACATGAGCAGAAAACCTGCTGAAACACAGGATTAAAGTCCAGGAGTTTATAACTGAATTAAACTTATTTAATTTATTATTGATAAGGTAAAAAGGTGCCACATGCATTTCAAGAGGTTACCTCAATCAAGTCACGTCTGCGTGTGTGTTGATTGAGCAGTGATGATATTAAAAGTTGATCTACAGGAGAAACAACCCAGAATGCCTGAGAGCTGCTCTGCATTATATTCTGTTACAGTTTTAGATTTTAAATTGTTTTATTATACCTTTATTAAACCAAAAAACAACACATAAAATATCAAAATGTTCTTAAATACTCACCACAATTCAGCAACACCTGAATTTTGGTTGTCCCTTTACATAATTAATTTCCACAATAAATTGATGCAGAAAAGGCAGAAATTGGTGATAACACTCACAATTTTCTGGGGGAGTAACCCCAGACCCCCAGTTCATACTGTTGCAAATTTGTTGTTATATTATTAGAATTATTCACATGACATTACAATTTAGCAGACATGACACAGTTAATATTGTTTTTGTGAGTTTTGTTGTGCGTATAAGTAGAGGATGTTTACTGCTGCTTTACTGCTTTACAGACATAACTTTGGCGCGGGGGGTCAATTATTATGTGAAGATATGAAGTTTTATGGGCTGGGCTAAGCCCCCAATGTTTCAAGATCCTAAAAGCTCCTCTGATCAAACAACTGTTGAGCAAGCACAACATAAACTTAGATACAACGTCTTGACTTCAGCAGTCACCTCTCCTCTCATCCACAGCCGCTGTACTTTACACATGCAGCTGGCGCTGGATTAATAAACTAGCTGCTGCGTTGGTTTAACTCATAGACTATATGGTTTAACTGCGCCTGAACGCTCCGCTACGGAGTTCGCGCTAATGACTTCCTGTTATTTCACACAAGATAAAAGCCGTTTGTGCTTCAAGTACGTCGGTATTCACCGGTATTGTCACTTTTAAATTTTACTCTTTGGCGTACCGGCACTGGTCCTTTCCACATCAGGTATCTGGGCAATACGTCACACTCACCTGTTCCCGTTCTCGCCTGCCTGCTAATCTCCACAGGGGGATTGGGAGCCTGTCATGCAGCCGTGTGTATAGTGGCACTATAGAGAGCCTAAGTCCCTCCCCTTCCAGTGGACCATCAGGGGACCTTATTTCAGAAAAATATTGTACGGTAGTCAACAAATAGGGACAACAAATATTTTGATCCTGTTTGAATTTTGCCCCGAATTACACATATGATGTTTGTCCATTTAAAAGATACATTTTAAAGTCAAGAAAGTCGCAGTTTGATGTAAAACTGTTCAGGTATAAGACTTTGAAAAGACATAATTACAAAGACCACAAACCCAAAAGTCGCGAATGTGATGTGGTAACTGTCTCTCTCAGTGACTGAAGCTAACATTTCTGAAACTAACGTCAAAAAACTAACATGAGAGGATGATGTGATAAAAGGACTGAGAGTCGTTGGATTAAACACATCAGGTGAGATATATTTCTGCATGGAACACAGCTAAGTAATCCAGCTAGTAGCAACCAAGCAACGAACGTTAGTTAGCATTACCGTGCTAACATGTTGGTGACGTATATTGTGCGAGACCAGAGATGTAGTTCGTTGAACAGTTTTCACACGAAACGACATGTAACTTTACTGTTTTATGACAAACTGCGACTTTCATGACTTGCAAAATTATATTTTAAATTGACCAACATCATATGTGTACTTCAAGGCTCAATTCTAACGGGATAAAAAGAAAAGTTGTCTCTCGCCATTGACTATCGTACATATTTTTTTCTGAAATAAGATCCCATGAGCCGGAAGCGGAAGTGAGTGACTTAGGCTCTCTGTAGTCACTTTTCGTTAACCAGCCAATCACAGCCTGGAGGAGGTGGGACGTTAAAAAAAGGTTGAGGCACTACAGCAAACTTTAGAAATGTTTAACTCGTCTGTATGCACAGTTCTTTTTTTTCTGAGTTAAGTTAATTTGCATAAACACATTACCACCATGTAGAGCATTTTTCATGCACAATAATTTAGTGACTGAAAACAACCCACAGAAACTGCTGTTTTGTCCAACTGGAATTAATATTAGGCTACTAATGGTAAGCTGTACTATTATCTGAAATTATAATGAATACACAAACATGAGCACTAATCAAACCTTAACCACAGTGGTGTAGGCTAATGTCAGAAAATGATTTTATTTGTGAAACAGCTAAATCTCTACTAATAAACTACCTGCAAATATTTAACCTGTAAATATATTATTATACTAACATTGTACTTTCTATTAATGCTATATAATATATATTTTGTTTATCAAATGGTCAGAAATAACAAGAAAATGCATAGATTTCTGTCATTAGGTAAGGCATTGCCTTTACTGAACGCGTACCCATCCTTCTTACTGTCGCACAAAGTCACCCCCCAAAGGCCCATTCTGAGCCAAGAAAAACCCAGACCTAGTCTCTGATTGGAATAGGAGCTAATTGGAATATGCAGAATGGTGATATTGGTTGGTTTGGTGAATGATTGATATTGTCAGTGATATTCAGTAACATTTGTAAGAAGCATGAAAATAGAGGCAGTGTGTCAGTTTTATTTGTTTGCCTATTTCAAGCAGAACTTTTTACAAAAACCTGTTGAAGAGTATAAAGCAACAGGTTGCCTCCCTTGTTCCTCCTGGGTGTAAATATAATACCATATAGTGTTGATCGTGTTGAACAAAATGCACCTGCATGTTGTCCTTGTTGCTACAATAGGATCAGCCATCAAGCATTGATTAGTCCTAGTGAAATCCAAAGTAGCATCAGAACCAGTGTGTCCTCACCAGAAAAACAGCTGTATAGGTCGATTATTATGTCGTTTATTACGATAAAAAAAAGTTGTTTGCAACCTCTAGTGGCAGAAGAAGGCAGGTGACGTAGTATAAAGAGCGATGAAGTCCGTGTAAGGAGGGTGGTGAGGTGAATGGATGTGTTAAATAAACTAAGGACTTTTACTCAGGAGACTGAAGTTCAAGTCCCGTGTGAAAGAATGTCAAAGTTGACATGTTTGAAGTTAAATAACATTTTGTAGATATCTTACGTCATGTGACTTACATGATGTACTTATTTTGACCTAAACGTTTTACCTAACGCTCTACCTTACCTTTTAACAATGTTTACCACATGTTAAACGGCAGGTCACGTAACTTACGTAACGTACTAAATGTCTGACAAGCCTGCCGCTGGACTGGTACTTGCCTTGTCGTTGTTGCTTTCTAAAGGACATTTGTCGTTTTTGGACAGTTGACAATCAACCTATTTTGTCGTTTAGGTTTGAGGACGGGTTGTCAGAACATATATTTAAACTGAGCAGGTTATGTTTCAAATTACATCTCCCCCTGTGTATTGTCATCCCGCATGTGTGTTTTTGCGACTGTCTACATGTTTTTATGGTAAACAAAATATGTGTTGCTTCAGTCCTGAACTTTTAGCATTGTTTCAAAAAACCCTAATATACCTGACAAAAAACTAGGGCTGCAACTAACGACTATTTAGATACTTATTTAGCTATTAGCGTTTCAATTAAGCCTGAGGTTGTTTTAGGCATGTGCTAATTAACAGCAAAGATAATAAAATAAATACTGCTTTCAAAAATGCATCTTTTAATGAACGTTTCTGCTGCAGCAACAGAAAGTTCCACTGAAATCACGTCCTGTTTAGCAGTTGATCTGCTGTTTAGCGACGGAGCAGCTTTCATGCCAGTACTGCAACAACCCGGGACAAACTGACACTCTATACAAAGAAAGGAATAATGTCATGCATTTCATTTGCCGAATTTACAAGAGGGGACCAATAATAACGATTTTGTAGTAGACAGTGTTTCACAACAAATATAGTTTCCGCCTCACGCACAGACAGGAGAACAGTTTTCTCTTCTTTAGAAAGTATGAAATTGTCCGGTGTTGTCTAACCTTGCGCACTCGGCAGCAACATGTTCTCCAGCTGGGAACGTAGCCATGAGCGATGCATCGTTTATGATTGTAAAGTCAGGGCACGTCTGGAATGTGAACGCAGCCGTTGTGTATCATAATTATGTGCTACTCACAGCACCATTACTGTAACAATCAATCAAATTGACCAACTGTATAGAAAACGTTTCAGCTCATAACGTGAAGTAATACGGCTTTAACGTGAAGCTAGCTCGCTAACTAGCTTACCGAGACGAGTCTTCATCATCCACAGAGACACGACATTACGCGCCTCCTCTTTAGATGCTCCGGTGTTTCCAGTAGAGCTCAGATTTGCTGCAGTTCATGACCTTTCTGGCTGTGTGAAGAGTGAAATGCTGCCACACTCTGGAGGTTTTAGGTTGTGAAGTTGTTACTGCAGCTCTGATGTTGTTTTAGTAACTTTAACGTTACTGTTCACATCATTTTACTCTGTTAAGCTGACGGTGTTGCTACGGCATGATGACGTCATGAACAAATCAATTATTAAATTCGTTGGCAACGAATTTTTGTCGACTACGTCGATTAGTTGTTGCACCCCTACTAAAAACAACAATTCTGGAGTCATTGTAATGATGTCACTATCACCAAAAAAATAGACTGAAATTTAACTAGTCTTTTTGAAATAATGTCCCCATTACAGCGCTATAGTCCTCAAACTGCTTACTGCACAGTGCACCTTCTTTCTCAAAGGTTTGTTTGTAATACTAACCAAATTGTGCCAAGTTTGTTGCTGACAGAAGGCATGAATCATGATTTGGAAACAACTGACTGTGCTGGCACTTTTTTTGAGTCTATTTTGGGTACATCAGACTTTAAGTTTTACTAATTAAACTGTATTTGTTACACAAAGGCATCCTCTGCTTTGCTGTTAATGAGCATGGACCACATTAAGAATAAAATGCAAGTCATGAAGCTTGCAAACTCTTAGTAGATGTGGTTATTAATCAGATTTGTTGAAGTAAGTAAGTCCAGTTGTGCTGCTACACTGGAATATTGCTGAGGTGCAGATGTTGTCATTATATGAAGGAGGACTGCTGCACAGCATAGTGTTGGACTGTTTCCTAACCCAGGAACAGCTGAATATGAAAAGTGGATGCACTGATTCCCTCATTTTCTCCTTATTGAGTTTACTCCTGAAACAGCACAAGTAATTAGCTGTCAGACCAGGACAAAGAGATACAGAGGCATACTATAGAGTAATTATACATACACACAAACACACACACGCGCGCGCACGTACGCAAGCAAGCAAGCAAGCACTTACACTCAAAAGGCTGTGTTAATGGCGACACTTGACAAGTCAATAAGCCAATGGCTTATCTCCCATCCTACTTCTCTCCCCAGTTCACTCTTTATTGATTGCTTCCATAATTATTCACTTTATCTAAAGCTGGAATTAACCACCGTATAGCTGCCAGCAATCCAAAAACCCTGACCCAATGCACTGACATGCTCATACAGTTACACAGACAGCCTCACAGCCAGATGGAGTGCAGGAAGTGCTTATTTTTTTAAAGATTGTTTAGTTTGATTTAGAGTCAGAGAGGAAAGCAAGAGAAAGAAGGGGAAGACACTTTGAACTCTGGACATTGGGATCACGTGGTATGATCTCTAAGCATCAATTTCAATAACATGCACATTGTAGACTAACATAAAATATGCTAACAGATGCTGAATAGGAGAAATTAAATTATTATTAGCTGTCCAACCCAAAAAGGATTTATCTGGACATGGTCTGTATGCATGACTTTGTGTGTGTGTTTATACTTTCTCCCTTTTACCCTACTTAGTAGATTAGTGGTGGTTTTCAGACATTCAAGAGAATACCTAAATCCCAAAAGCGTCTCTAAGAGACTGTCAGACAGGCCATGAGTCAAGTGGAACAACCAGGAGACGTACAAGTCAACAAGAAAAAGCTCAGCAAACATGAGACTTTTACATCAAATTTACTTTTATTCTGTGATATAATGATATAATGGCTCATGCTCAGGGTAACCAGTCACAGGTATTTGAGATGGAAACGGCCAGATGTAAGAAATATGTATGAAATATTTAACTCAAATATACTACAAGCACTGACAGATGTTTTTTTACTCAAGTTATTTTTATACTCAGCATCACCCACACAACTCACATCATACTTTATGTAAGCAATATTACTGAACAGTAACATTAGTAAAACAGATCTAAAATAGAACTGGGAGAAAATGAGAAAATAACAAGTATAATTTTAATTTAATAGTATACTGTCCTGCCCCATCCAGGCTGTGATTGGTCGGTGACATTGATGAGGACATTGCATCCTTATGAAAAGTTGAACATGATTTAACAGAAGGCACCCGATGTAGCTAAATGGCCAGCCAAACCCAAATCTAGCCTATTGTATCCCTGTTGTCTTTTGTCTTACCGTTTCATCTGCCGATGACACACCAATAATGAGCTGCTCAAGTGGCCCGCAGTCTGACCGGCCCGATTGGGGGGGGGTATTGAAAGATTATGGTGGGCTGTAGTCTTTACTCGCACGCTGTGCTCATAAATCATTTTTTCAGTTCACATGTATCTACAACAAAGTCATTTGAAAGCATGTGTCAATTGTAGTCATTTATAAATGTCTGCAGTTCTTCCCTAATGTTTTATGCTTTTGGTCTTTGACCAGAAGGAATTAACTCATAATACTGGTTGGTGAAAGTAGCTCCTGTTGGTAAAAGTAGCTTATATGTGACGGAGTTGTTATTAATATCTGCTTACCCTAATTTTAAGTATACAGCATTTAATACCCCAAGCACACCTGAAAAATCTGAATGTATGACTTTATAATCTCAGAAAATTTGCCACTGTAATCTCAGAGAATATCCACGCCTTTTCTAGTAAATTTACAACTAATCTTAGAAATGAGAGTATTTTTGCTCAGATGCTAGCCCCCCCTTTTTTAACCAACAATGTCCCTATTAAACCCTAAAAGCTGAAATTGCTAAACATAAAATATGCTTTTTTTATTTAAAAGAGTTATTTCCCTTAAAATAATTGCATACTGTGGCATGACTAATTTATGATCACTACCAACTGTTGCGAAATGTTTAGAACAAAATAAAATAAAATTGCATGATTTCTGTTTCATTCTTGGCCTTCCACCCACAGACTCAGCCCTCCCTTTCAGACCTGTACCTTAATTGGATTAGGTGCAAAATGTAATAATTGGGGTGTTTATCTTCCACTCTGTGAAAGCATCATTTGAAGGCGGCAGTAGTTTGCAAATCAGTTCTGGTAAAACAAAACAAAACAAAAAAGTTGTTTGTTCTTCTGTTTTACCAAACACTTATGACATTGTATTTCAGATGTGTGTGTGTGTGTGTGTGTGTGTGTGTTTGCCTACACATGCTTGTCAATGTTTGAGTCTTTTCTCCCCTCCTATAAAACAGTGCTTAAACAGTCTAATCCATCAGAGTACTCGATAGGTTATGTGCCAATAAACAAGCTCTCTAAGACTGCTATCAACATGATCGATCCCTTTATCAATAGCTGACACTGCGGAGTCAGTATGCCCCCATCCTGTCCATCAATGACTTATCAGTCAATTTGAAACTCCTTTTCAGTAAATAACACTGGGGAGTAGAGGTGTGGATCCACGGCTTCACGATTCAATTTGATTACAATTCATATGTCAACGATTTCAATGCACAACAATTGTCAATCGAAATGTATAGCATCCTCAATTTTCTGTATTACTGCACATGGCTACTTTTTCATCAGATGATTCGTCAGATGAATTTAGAAAAACTCTTTTTGTAGAAAGTGCTTTCAAAAATCAGTTCATAATATAAAAAGACACATCTTCTCACTAGCAGTATGTGTGTAACCCACCTAGGTATATAAACCTCGACAATCAAAACAACAACAGTCAACCTTGATTTTCCGGCCTGGGACAACGTCAGTCAAGTAGGCTAGGAAATTATGTTGTGTCACTGCATCGATGCATAATCTTCCACGTCCGCATCTCAATGCGTCTTAGAATCGAGAAATTTCCACACCTCTAAGAGCACTGCATAATATGCTATTAATACCTACACACAAACACCAGTACATTACAGCTGCATTATAATGGAAACTGGAGACTGACATCTTTTATTTCTGCATATATTATGATATGAGAATTTCCAGGACAGGTGTACAATAAGCAATTAGAACTTTCATCCTGTGGGTAATTTAAATGTCTGTGCTCTTCTAACAAAACAACCCCTCCCCGTTCTTACTCCTTTGTTCAGCCATCTTCCACTCCTCCAGACATTGGCCTAGACTCCCCTTTCTGTTTCAGGTATGCGACTGACACTGGCATGGACAAGCAGAGAGGGAACAAGCGGATAGGTATTTTGGGTGGATAACATGTTTTTTAGTAAACCTCTGTGTTACAGTTGTGTTGTTTGCATGTAATCTACCATCTCTAATAATGTTCAAATGTATACTTCATCTGCTTGGTGTAAGATAAACAGGCCTCCCAGCACTGCTGAGGATGGTAAAACTCTCAAACAACAAACAGATTTATCTAGATGCTGGCAAGATGTAAGTACAGATAGATCTGAATGCTGCAAGTTTTGTGTGTGTGTTGTGTGGACCGGCCCTGTAATAGTAACTTTTTAACTTTTAACCAGCACCGGGACGATGTGCCGCTGATAACAGAAATACACACACTCAAATGCCGCCTCGCATGTCTGAACGCCTGCCTCTAGCATCCAAGCTACTATCTGTGACAGTAGCATGTTTTCAGGCAGGTGACACACTGGTGATAGACTCTGCATGCACAGTGATCAGTTCGCTGTGTGCTCTGGTGAAGGGGTGCACTTGATCAGTTTGTCAAGCAATAAATTAATAAATTCATGAAGTGCAGCCCTTCACCAGAGCACATAACAGTACAAAACTCTCTGTATCCAAGAACTCTTATTGGACTAAATTATCTAATATCAGGCAAACTTTTCTTGTAGATTAGTCATGGAAAGAAACCTTGCAAGTTTTCCTTTGGTAACAAGCAGCAAAGAAATTGTAGAATGACGTGTTTGAGTTATTTTGCCTTACTTGACTTCGAACGTCTTGCCCCACAAACAACACACACTCATACTGAAAGATGAACATGACAGCTTGATGTGTGTGTCGTTATTTTTCTTCTGTAGGTAGAGTGTAAACCTGCCAACTCCAATCAATAAAAATAAGCTTATTGAAAATCCCGGCCAACGTTTTCTGTGCAAGAGAGTGTCTGGTATTTTGAAAGTGGTAACAAGAGCTATACTAAAGGGCATTATTAATGGGAGAGACACACATACAGGCCCACACACTCCCACGGCAGAATACTGCAATGTGCACTCCAACAACTGTTATGAATAGCTTTATGACTATCAATCAGGGACTCTTTCCATTTTTCCAGAAGTTCTCTCAGTCCATTCGATCAATTCTTTCCTCCATTTCACATCAAGACACATTCATTCCGTGCTCTTTGCATTTTACCACCCATCTGTCTCTTTCGACTGCTCTCTGCTCTGGTGGAGGAAAACACAGGAAAATATAGTCCTTTAATGGCTGGTTTATAGACATCATATCATATCAATCTTGTATCTTAAAAAGAAGTGAACCACTGAGATCTAAGCATAAATGTAAAAATTACTGCAGCGTGTATGTAACCAGTGGGGGAGTGTAGGTCCCTCCCACCCAGTGCTAGAGGATGTGGTCTCCCAGTCTGATGACCAAGACTGGTTTTTCTCAATGCTATCATTAATCATATCTATCTTAACCAGACTTTAATGAGCGTTCCTGTGATCTAATCGTAGCAAAGTATAACCCCTTTCATCATTGCAGTGGGAAGATGTTGAGATTCAGTAATCAGTGACTCACAAGGCAGATGACCTGTGAGCCGATGGCCCCACACACGGCAGGAGGGGTTTGGTCTCCTGGCTCACTGTTAACAGAGGGATGTGAGTGGACTGCAGAGAAGAAAGGTGAAAAGAGGACATTTCATGTAGGCTGTACAATAGATGATTGACATTTGTTTCCTTCACTGAAATATCAACATGAACCTGTCCCGCTCTTGATTGGACTAACACACCACTCTTTGCAATGCCATAGGACGATTTCCTTGTTCAAACAATAAACAAAATAAACATTCCAGCTGTCTTGAAGATGTTAAAAAAGCACAAAATTTTGTGTCTGAAGAAATCTTCCATGAGAAAAAGGCCATTTGGTTGCAACAGCATTCTTAATTTTATCTCTACAATGCCTTGGTTTTGAAATTGTTAACATTTTTTGTTAGGCTGAATATTTGGCAAGTCATGTTTCATCTGTACATTTGCTGACTGGTTTAGTATGTGTCTTACTGTGCTGAGTCAATGCTTGTGCCATTGTCTCTTGACATTAATCGCATTGCACCCACAAGAGGTAATCCGGCTGTGTGAGCAAGTCTCAGTGACCTTAGGAAAAATATTGTTGGGAGCCCCTTAGGGTGCCTGGTAGGAACCCTCGAGGCTAACCTGTCATAAGTGTGGGGAAGACAACTAAGTGATTTCATAATCCAAAATTTAGGAAACTGTTTAAAAAGGAGTTGGGGGTTAACTCAAGGAGCCTGGAACCTCTCTCAGGGGCAAGAAACCTATGTTGGTGTTAAGATAGCTAGCAAATTGATTAATTTATTTAACCTTTATTTAACCAGATGATCTCATTGAGATTTAAAATATCTTTTTCAAGAGAGACCTGGCCAAAACGGCAGCATATTGACAGTGCAAAATTACAAATACGAACACCAAGCACACGCACAACAACAAAGAACATTTAAAAAGACCCTTAAGATACAGGATTTAGTTATTTTAAAAGCAGTGACAACAATTTATAGCGTCTACTTCCAAGTCTTTTGTGCGGTGTTTAAATTCACCAAAAGAGATCAGATTTTGCAATCGCACATCAGTCTGCAATGTGTTCCAGGTGGATGGGGCAGCATAACTAAAGGCCTACTTACCGAGCTCTGTATGGACCGTTCAGATAACAAATACAAGTTACTGGAGTGCAAATTATAGGAACTGATGTTGCGTGACATATAAGTGCAAAGATAAGAGGGGAGCATACAGCATAGAATTGTACATAAAAGTAAGCCAATGTATGTGCCTCCTCACTGATAATGAGGGCCATGTACAAGGTACAATGGTGTGATGATGCTTTACATCCAGCCACAAATCTCAATGCACTATGGCAGACAGTATCCAACAAAGATAAACATCGGCCAGGCACATTTCTATTGGAGCAGGTCACCGTAATTGAGTGCAGTGAGAAAGGTTACAGCAACCAATCTCCTCCTGGTTTTCCAAGAAAAACAGCCTTTGCTTCTAAAATAAAATCCTATTTTTAGTTTGAGCTTTTGTACCAGTTTATCAATGTGTGTTTATCAATCAATGTGTGTGTGAATATTTTGATATAGTTTATTTAGTGTCTTTGATAATTTAGTGGCCTACTGATGTCTATTGTTTGATTAAGCCACTTGTTGAACTGTGGTTATAGTTTACTTTCACAGATTTTGCACTCTTCTTTGTTCACTTAATCTAAAAAATATTTTGCCACACACCTGAACTGTAAACTACCATTTTAGCATGAAAAGTAAGTCGGAAACACGGTAGCTACAAATTTTATCCACTTATATATATAATTGTAATACCATAACATCAATTTAAGGTAGGAGCATATCTACAACAGTTGAGTAATTGAGTAGCCTTGATTAGTTTTCACATCTGCGTTTCAGTACAGACAATATTCTTCAGTACATGAACGCACAAGTGCACATACACATGGGCACAGACATGCTAAAAATCCAGGGATCCCCAGTGTTTCCCCTGGTGCACTGCTATTGAATGACTGTCACTACAAAAATTTCACCTCGAAGCTGAAGAAAAAAATGCCGTGAGTTGCCAGTCTGGCTGTAAGTATACAGTATACTGGAAGCTGAAAAGGAAAGCTAAAAGTATGGGAAGTAACGTTAATTAGCTGTATATCATTAATACCTACTTGTCCAGTGTTGAGAACACCAGGTACAAGCTTATACTAAACTGGTGTACAGCTCTGTCCTGTACACATAGGGCCTGATATACTAAAGGTTTGCATGAGTAAAAACGTGTGCAAACTTGATATCACCAGCAAGTTAACATGTAAGCTGATCTACTAACGGTGTGCACGCAGAATGACGTTTTTCAAAAGTGTAAGATAGCACCTTTTTTCATTTACTACTTTTGCCTTTATGAATATGCAATTTGTAAAAGTGATAGGATGGTAACATGTAAATACATTTTCGTTTGAAAGGAAGGTGCAAACCGCTGTGGTGTCCGAACAATAATGCTGTGTTGAGAGGAAACCCACTTGACACTGTTCTTGATCATAAAAGTTTATTACATCAAAGAGTTCAGCATCAATTACAAGCTCTGCAGCAGCTTGGAGAGTGACCCAGCCCGATGACCACTCTCTGTACATCAAACATAGCTTATATAGGATATGTTTAAGTATCTGTTAGGTACCATAGAAGGGTTTGAGTCTGCAAAATAAACCTCCAACCCATAGAAGGGTACAGTACTATTCTGAGGTAACAAAACAAGGGGTTAGAGGTCAAATTCTATAGAAGGGTTCAGTCCCTACATAACCACCAATCACTGCTCTCCCCTTAGGAGGTCACTGACCCTCTGTCCTGCTGCTACAGTGCTATTTTAAACTGTTATGAGTCAAATGCACAAGCACTGTACACTACACCGCCAAGTGTTGCTCAGAGATGGCTGCTGTTATTGTTGCACAGCCGTAATGAAAGAAGACGTAGAGAAACTACCAATATCCATCCATCCATCCATCGTCAACCGCTTATCCTGCGTACAGGGTCGCGGGGGGGCTGGAGCCAATCCCAGCTGACATTGGGCGCAAGGCAGGGTACACTATATGAACTACTATATGAACTATATGAATTTTTTGTATTTTCCTTTAGCTTTGGCAATACTGTTGTATTAACATTCATGCCAATGAAGCAAATTTCGTTTCGACCTGACTTCTTTTCTCTGTAAGATGGAAGAGTTGTGTGGTGCTGCGGAGAGGCCCCAGCTGCAGTAGTGCATGGATCACGCGTAAAATTCATCCAGCCAGAGGGAACGATCACCAGCTGTGTCATAACAGCGACACAACCCATTGTAGGTAGAGAGGGAATGGGGGTTGGGGTGGCCAGGGCCAGGAGATCGCGAAGCGACTGGGCACGGTGCGGTGATTGTATCCTCTGACGGGATGAAGCATGATCTGCTCGCATTTCCTCACGTCTTAAAACACGCAAAACCCTCATTTAAATGCTTCCACCTCCATTGTGTTTGCACCTGTTGTCATCTATGCAATAATTCTTAGTTGATCACCCATAACAGGTACTACAATTGCATGTGCAATATTTTAGAATGCACACGCAATTTACTACTTTTTATTAGAGCTGGGGCGATTCGTTGTCATAATCAATGACGTAAATACGTCTGCTCGCATTACTTGCGTCGAAGCGTTGCTGCATCTGGTGTAAGTGGGATACCCTCGGACAAACTCCGGCTACAAGACTTCGCCTTCGACCATCTAAAGTTTGGGAGTATTGTAGACAGACACTCAACAACATGCTGCTCCATGAGCTCTGTGAATTGGAAATACGTAGCTTCACCAGGAAGTTTGAGCCTTTCACATTCTGTTTAAGTTCATGAAACTTTCCAAAATAATTTTATAATTGTCGTTAATATTTTGTAGATTAAAAATGTCTTGTTCAGTGTACGGTTGTACTATGAGACACTCCAATGAGTCGGCTATAGACTGTACAATCTCTGTTTTTCATTAACGTTAGCCAGAATTATAATCTCAATTAATGTAACAGTTATGAAATTACGGAGGATCGCATGATTCGGATCCAACCTAAGTTAGCTAGCGAGCGCTACCCATTAACTAACGTCAGTGTCAGTCAGTGTTTGCTATAATAGTGGTAAGGTAACCTGGCCCCGCAGGGCTTTCTTATATACAGTCTATGCCACGAATAGGCTGATGGCAGTACCGCAAATACTGTTTATTTTCTGTCTCCACACAAACATTATCAGCACCGGTATTTCTTTATCGCCTTCATATTAAAAGTAATTTCTACACCGTGTGTCATCTAATGTTAGGCCATTTCATATTTTTTGTTTATTTAATGGCCAGATATGAGCGAGAAAACAGCTGAATCTACCATTACAGACAACAATAACAGTACAGTCTGTGAATCATTTCAGTTGGTTTTTTTTGCCCCACACTGATGCAGAAATACATTTGATTATCATACTGCATCACTCAATATTGGAATAAATCCATGTCAGAAACATTTAAAGTTTTAAGTAAAGTAGCCTAATTAATGTCTGTTATTGTTATTATCACAACACATCAGTGAAGAGGAAATTTGATTCATTTTAAGATATGCTACTATTGTCACTATTCTAATGTGCTTAATCAGGATGACTGAATAAAATGTTGATTTACTGAAAAGACATGTTTTTGATATTTATTTTATATTATAGTTGGTATGTTAATTGAGTAATAGGCAACTTTTTTTTCTTTAGAATACACAAAATTAGACAGATTTAGATTAATTGACTTGAAAAATAATCATTATGTACAGCCCTACTCTTTATTTGGGATGTTAGTAAATCCGTCCTTACTGTATATCTTGATAGTTAAATTATATTTCAGTTTTCAGAGTCGGGAAAACTGGTTAATAATAAAAGGACAATGTTGGTATAGCAAAAAAAGGATGCAAACTAGTTCTTTTAAGTTAATGAGGAGAGGTTTATTTTTGAATTTTAATGTACAAGTGAAATGCTTGGTAATTATAGAGAAGAGAAGTCACGTTGCCTATTTTTTATGTTAATTTGTACAAATAACTATAAAAAGCTGTCAATTAAATAAATGAAGACACAAAAGGCAAACATGAATAATCCTTTCTATAATGATTCTGAGGTCATATTAACAGGGTTTTTCCTGCCATTATAAGGCTTAGGTAGTGAGACCCAAAACGGCTTGGGCGCTGTGCCATGAATTTTAAATCATTGTGCAGAGCATCAAAACTAACTGGATGTTTTTCCCCCAGATGTCATACTTATAGTTTCTCCCCAGTAGACTTCTTTAATTTAGTTTAGTCTTTATGCTTTCTGGGCATTGTTTATTTAGAATCTGCTCTAGCTTTTCCAACTTTTTGTACACAAAAAATCTAATCGCGATTTTTATGCCAGATATTGCAATTATGATTCGATTTGCGATTATTAAAAAAAAAAAAAGTTGAGCTAAAGTTCAGTATTTACTGCCAGTCTATTTTGGATGGCAGCACAGAGCAGATGAACCGGGCAGGAAGTCAGACACATAACGGCATAGAGAATCCGGTCGATTTCCAAAATAAAACACCCTGTGCAGACTCCTGATCATATATCAACAACAGACAAAAAAGAAACAATTTAAATACGTAGCCTACCTAATCATAATAGAAGCACAAAAACAAGGACAGCTGAACAAATTAACAAAATCTGAACAAGACAGCAAAATCAGGCAGGCAATATGCTCTTATTCTGAAATGCTCCATGTGGGATGTCCGTAGTTGAAGCACACAAAATGACAAATTAACAGCCTGTCAACAACGTAGGGCAGGCTAAATGCTCCGCTGCTGAAAAACTTCACATGGATGACAACAATGAATCTGTAACTGCACGACTGTTTAAAACGGGTCAAATGCGCTGTATAATAAAGCTACATTTTAATCGCTGTCTCGCCAATTGCATTCTTTCAAATCGCAATCGCAAAATGGATTAATCGTTCACCCCTTATATATAGTAATAATAATGGTCCAAAATGATGTGAAATTGCATATTTTTTTATCGGGAAACATGACCCTCCACGCAAATTTGTTTGCAGTGTGTGATACATATTGTATTGGTGTTCTCTATCCAGATATAAAGCAGGGCACACTTTGTAAGCGCACAAAAAGAAATTTTGCTTCACCTTTGCTGCTACAACTCCATCCTAGGGGAAACGCTGATCCCACATGGACTTTTTCTGAGAAACAGGACCAGATTTCAGTCACAATTCCCAGGAAATACAGCAATCTCAACCCCAGTGAGAGGGGTTTATTGGAAAGAATGGCATCTCTGATTAAACACTGGACTTCATCTCCTAGGTGGGTGCACTAGGGGTGTCTGGAAGATCTCTAGATATAAAGGAAATTGTTGTAAAAACTGAGCTCTTCTAGTTGCCCCGTTGCCCCAATAACAATAACCCAGACAGGCTCATAGAAAATGAATGGATGGATTGATAAATACATGTATGGATGGACTGGAGAAAAGAAACGAGTATTAGGGAATACAGGATGAGGATAGAGAAGGGATGAAGGGCAGAGAGGAGGAGAGCAGAGTTAAGTAAACCAAGATTCTTTCAGTCTGTTCTCTTCCCATCTCTGCTCTTATGAGTAGATGAAAAGGAAAGCGGAGTCGAGTGAGCAGTGTATGGTGAAAAGAGGTAAGTAGATGGAAAGGTGTGCAAAGGATAAAGTGAGGCAGTAGGAGGAAGGGAGGGGTGTGGAGTTGAGTGGAAAGGTGACATTTGGTGACCAGGGGCTATTTGTGGTGACATTTTCACACCTCTGCTCATCTCTAATGCCAGGACAACGTGCTCTGGCTTGTCTGTCACCCGCCTTCTTAACAAGCTTGTTACTGCCTCTGCTGCCCCTGCTGTGTGTCTGTGTGCCTGTGTCTGGTTTTCTGCATCTTAAAAAGCAGAATCTTTTCATTTGAGAGAAAACACCTGAAATTCTAAAAGTGCTATTTTACTCTTTGTACAATATTTTATTATTTAGACTGTTGAGTCCAGGAAGAGGTAGGTTCTAACAATACCTGTTCACATTTTGTCTTTGTATTACTATTTGTAAAAAGACATATTATGTGAAATAAAGGATACAGAGCCTAACGTATGGTATATTATCTCAAGTGTGATTTTAGATTAATTAAAACATCAAAAAAGTGAGTTATACTTTGTTACCCATACAACTGCATGTGTAACTGGGGCATCCAGTACACACAAGGAGTAAGCATGAATATGTATGCCACAGTACATACCACAGTAAAACATGATTAATTAATTCATGTGTATATCCTATAAAAAGATATGATCTTGGATGGCTGCATCAATTAAAAACATTTTCTAAAATTGACAATTAAAGAAAGGGAATGACGTAGAACAGTGACAACACGACATATTGGTCTCTCTGTCGCGCCCCTTTCCTTTTCACTAACTCAATGGCATAAATGCATCTCCCCTACACACATACACATGCGGACAAAGATGAAAATATGTTTTTGAACTTTATAAAGGCCTGTGTTCTGTGCCATCCAGATGGCCTTTTGTTTTGAAAGGAACAAATACATTATTGTACTATCTGCGCTTGAAAAAACTCCTCACTCTCAGGGTGTACTTGTCTAAAATGTGACATGTCACATACGCATGTGTAATGTGCTATAAATGCTTGTGTGAGCGCGTACATACAGTGTGCTGTGTAAATGAGTCTGTTTCCTGTGCAAGCCTCTAGATTCTCTCTCATCACTCAAACGGTTTACACCTTTCGACCAGACTGCTTAGTGACGATCATGGACAGTGAAAGGCGGTGAGGCTGCTGATGAAATCTCTCTTTATAGTGTTTCCTGTTAGGGCATGACACTGCTCATTAATTTGAATTGCTCCTGTCTAAATTGGTGCAGGAGTTTTGGTGAAGGGATACATTGATATATCCAGCCTTTATACTTGAATGTTGATAGATGCAATATTTGCAGATATTGATATATTTTATGTAGATATATCAGATATATTTGCATATACAATTGAAACTGGACTTACAAATAAAAAATTTGTCTTTTGTCTTTCTCATCTGATAATAATTTGACACAAGATAAAGTCAAGGTGTGATTCTACTGTTTACCTGGCGATTGTTGCAACGGAGGATGAAATGATTGTTCAGTGGTAACATCTTCCTTAAGCTGCCTTCACACCGAAAGCAAATTTAATATTCGCCCCGAGTTTGACCGCTGGACATTTTGAGTGTTCACACACAATGCGTTTTAAGTGAATAAACACAGCCCGCGGATACTACAGCTATATGAACCCAAAGGAAACCCTTTGCTTTGATTTTATTGCAATAAACGGATCAAACTGATGCCAAAATAACTACAATATGCCGTTTTGTTAGACATATGAATTCATACTTTGTTAGGTCTGTCAGCAAGTCAGCAGGACGACAACTTTTAAAATACGTGTTTTCTGAATGGAGTTCGGATCGCTCAGGGCTATGCTATGCTAACCTATTCACAGTAAAGTACAACAACAGCTGGAATAAAGTTACAGACACACATTTTCTAAACTCACCAGGTAGTTCAACTTCCTTGCTTTCTTTTCTCCAAGTAATGTTAAGTTTTGTCCGGTTTTTATATAAAAATGAAGTAGTAGTCCAGCAGAACTCTGTTGCCATCCGACGCTAACAACAACAGTGGAACCAGATGTGCACGGAAGCTAGCTGCCGAGAAGCTCGAGTGAAGATAAATCATGTTGTAATTCCAAAAACTAAAGTAAAAATCTAATTTAATAAAACCAGTTAACTCTGTGCCCCTCCCGCTGGTAAACGGCGTAGTTGTCAGAGCAGAATCCAGACCCACTATGGGTGTTTATTTGTCCGGTGACGTTTGGACAGTCTCACCGCTGATAGGCTTTCGCAAAAACATCGCGTCAAGCAAATTTCTCGCCCAAGTTGAAAAATCTGAACTTGAGCAAACAAGCGAATTGCACGACAAACGCCTCATTCGCGCCGCCCGGAGCAAATTGGCTTGATTACTTTGTATGTAATCAATATGTGTGCACGAGCATGGACACACGTGTTGCAGATAAAGGACAGCACAGTGAAGCAGGAGCACTGAGCACTTCAACCAATTCTCTTGAATTTACATAAAAAATATTAATATATATTGCACATTTATTATATTATACTTGTGTTTAGTCAAAATGATACATTTATATTTAATATACTGAATTCTAAATTGTTAAACCAACATGATTTTATTATGTTAATTCAAATTTCTTTCATTAATGTTAAATACATTCACTTATTCTGTGATGACCCAACGTACTTTTTTGTGTTAATTTGAAGTTTTCCTTTAACGTTTAGTGTATTCAGTCATCACCTATTAAAGCAACGTGAGATTTTTATGTAAAGTATATGGAGTTACTAGTTTTTCTGTTAAATCAATATAACTGCTCAAGTAAGTCTCACACTATTAAGTCATTAAGATTGTGCATGCTTTGTGTATAAATTCTACATGCTAAAATTATTTCTGCACACTGATTTCTACTTAATCTCTTACCTACCGCATTTACTACTTAAAACAAATAAGGCATAAACAAAAACAAAAAACTGTATTGTCATAGAATATAGTAACAGTAGTATATAGTAACAGTACTCCAACAATAGGTTCAGTGCAATGTATACACAAATACATATGCATACATACACAAACAATTCTCACACTCTTACTTTTTTAGAACAAAGCACCTTTTTCTTTCACAAGGAACACTTGCTATCCAAGTTATCAAGAGATCAACATTTCTTGCAAAATATGTGGCAAAAAATTGTGCAAAAAAAGTGCTAAATAAAAAAAAAAAGAAGATATATTTAAGGAAACCATTATTGTCTGGGCTAGGGATCGACCGATATGTTTTTTTCCTGGTCCGATCCCAATTATTAATAACCAATTAGACCAATGACTTTGTCTTTATTTGTTGCCATTTATATTGTATTTATTTTATATTGTTAGGATTTTATTGATACATTTATTGGTTCTGTTTATTATCTATACTCTTATTGTTGTTTCATTACTAAATAATTTCAGAAGAGTAATGAAATTTAATATTTTATCAGAACTAACTGTTTTCAGAGCAATGACAAAAGTAAAGTTTACAGCAACAAAGTCACTTTATAAAATCAGTATCTCACTGGAAACAAATGAAACATGTTAAATAAACTATATTGCTGATATCAAAATACTGAGTAAAGTCCAGAATGAGGAGACATCAGTCCCTGTCAGTGCTCCTCATGTCCTCCTCCTCCTCCCTGCTGCTGCTGGTAGAGAGGAGCTGGTTTGACTCAAGCATTTGACTGATTATTGGTCGACCCCCTAGTCCTGGCACAGGTAGGCATACAGTGCTTGAAAAGGGAATTTGCTCCTTTAACTGCAAGGGCTCTGAAATGAAAGAGTAATACAAGTGAGGAGTAATGGGTTGCTTTCCCACCACTACTATATTTCAGTAAAGAATGTGCATAAACCAAAAATCACCTCCCAATTTTAATATAGGGGAAACTGTTGGAGCTCCATTAAACAAACATCTGACAAATTCTGACACCTAGATGAAAGAGGTCCATTTTGCAAGACATAACCCTGAGAGACACAATCTGCTGAAACCAACACACTACACTTAGGCCTACTATAAACAAAAAACATACATAAAGGCAGCGCAAGTGACTTGCTTAATTGCTTGTCCAGTCCAATGAAAAAGCACCAGTATTGTGAAAGAACAGGAAATTCAGTTGTATCAATCTAGCAATAACATGGCAACAGCACATTTTGACAAAATACCAGTGGTACACCGGATAGTAATATGGATCTATAGCTGGTGAAGTAACGTGGAAAGACAAACAAATATAGTATTTTGCACCAGAAAACATTAGCAACTGGTTGGCGTTAGCTGGCAAGGTAACGTTATCTAACTCGAGCCAACTAAAGCACATTACATTCAAGCCCTTCTGATGTTGACTGTGTTTTCACCCGAAGTTGTTCTAAGTCTCGTTTTGCCTGACGGGCTCCAGCACATAAAAGTTTGTTGTTTTTTATCCTTACCTGGAGTTTGTGTTGGATTCTGTGTTGTTTGTCTATGTGTGGCCTTGCGGTGGACTGGCGACCTGTCCAGGGTGTACCCCACCTTTCGCCTGATATAAGCTGGGATTGGCTCCAGCCCCCCCTGTACGCAGGAAAAGCAGTTGATGATGGATGGATGATGGATGGATGGATGTGTCTATTAAATGGACCAATTAATACCACAAGGGCAGCGACTAACAATTCTGTTGTCACTTTCTTTAATCTATTATTTTCTCAGTAGTTGTGGCTATAAATGACAAAAATTACTGAAGAACACCCATTATTAAAGTTCACACAACACAAGGCAACATAAATTCATAATTTTTCCAGTTTGACATGTTTGTTTAAAAACTAATTTAAACAAACAAATTTAAAAATAATTTTTTAACTAATCAATTTATTGAAAAAGTGTTTCTGTTCTACCACAATGTATATCTAAATCAAAGTGATAAATGCATTTTGTGTTTCATTTCTGATGTCTCGTATTTGAAGACATTTCACCCTACTGGTCTCCACACTAGCACGCTACTGTGTTAACACGATTTGTAGTGCTGCTGTCAGAGCACCGGGATACTATCACTTCACGTGTTCATGCTGCTTCACGTGTTCATGGACAGCAGTTGTGCTGCAGTGAAGCTCACAAAACTAGTGCCACGTTGTTGAGTGTCTAAAATAATCCCAAACTTTAGACAGTCGAAGGCGAGGTCTTGTAGGTGGAGCTTCTCCGGCAGAATCACACTAACACCGGATGCAGCGACGCTTCAACGCACGTAATGCAAGTCAATGTATTTAGATAATCGACTACGTTGATGAATCGCCCTAATCTTAACTATATATTTTTACATTTTGTCAATGTATTGCAAGATAAACAGATGATAAAGATAAGTGAGAGCCAGGTGGCAGATTACCAATAAACACAACAATGATTGTGTTTCTTCTGAGAGGTACCTAAGAGATTGCAGGTCTCAAAATTGTACACATACAGATGCAGTGATATTTGTAATTCCTCGGCATTCAAAAAGCTGCTTTCCTTAAAATGCCAACCATCTTCAGGAGACTTGGATTCATAAGAAGGGTCATGTTCAATATCCTGCTGTCCACTATGATTTTTAATAATCTTATGAAGAATTACTTTGTAATTTAATGTTTGCAGCAAGGCTTTTTACAATGGGACATACTGGTTCCACAACATGGAATTTTTCCTTGTAATATTTGATATGCTTCAAATGCTCTATGAACTGGTTTAGAATCATCAACTTGGAGGTTGTGATGCTCAAAAATATCACTCACAAAACCTCTAGATCGTGGGTCTCATGCAGATCTAAAAAAAAATTAATCAATAGTGCTACCTGGCATGTGCACTAAATATTCCAACTTCGACAAGGCTGCTGCAAGCTGCTGCTCAATTACACCTCGGAGTGCCTTTTGTTGACCTGGATCTAGGTATGTGCCAGAAACTTCCTCTTCTACTCACTTCTCATCCTGGCAATCAGCAAAGAATCCTGTAATGATAGCGATGGTAAAGTTGTTGTTTTAACAATACCAGGTATAAAATCACTTAGGATGTAAGGTTACTAAACACGCTTTACACTGCTACAGTTACTGGAGAGAGAGAGAGAGAGAGAGAGAGAGAGAGAGAGAGAGAGAGAGAAACAAAGCAGATGCCAGCCAACCTAACACATGAAAGGAAATTCTAATGTTGGGTATTTAGAACAGCCAGGTTAGATTAAATATTATAAACACCGTTTTTAAACAGTCACAAGAAATACATTTTGTAACCTTCATTAAGGCTGGATTATTACAGGACTGTATTAGACTGCAGTTTTTTTTAACTTAAGAATATAGAAACAAAATACCCAGGAATTACTAAAAGTCTTGAAAATATATTTTAAACATGTCAAATAAAATATTTGTACCATTTAAAACAGAACCTTTGGTACTGTTCTCAAAGAAAAGCGGAGATCAAATCAAATACCTATCCAGAAAAATTTTTGTTATTTTAAAGTTATTTTATTATTTCTACAGGCTGGTTAAGCATCCTGTTTGTCACAGCTTAACTGTGTCAAAGTTAAAAATTAAAATGATTGGCCTTTGGAATAATACTCAGCATTCACCATTACATCACAATATTTTAAAATAAAAAATCTAAAATCAGTAAATTTTATTTTAGATTGTAATTCTCAGGCAGCACATACAAGTTTTAATTCCAACACAGACAATTTTGTAAAGAATTACTGAACATTTAAGGAATCACAAATCAGGATAAGGTAAGAATCGCTCTAGTCAGAGTAATGCACCTCCTCTACATGGACTTACTGGAGATTAAGATACTAAGGACTTTGAGGAATATCTATATATTGTAAATAAGTGCCAGCTGGCTCTTCTGTGCAAGTTATCAAAAAATCTGCTGATTTTAACTGAATGAGCAGTTTACCTTTCACTAAGCTAAATTTAGAAAACACAGAACGTTCATTTTCCTGGCTTTCTCAAGTGCTGCTTTCTAGTTAATAAGCACAGAGCAGAATTTAAGATGTGCACTCTCAGCTGCTAAACTGAATCTCGTGAAGTTCCTTCTCTCATCATCAATTCAATCATCAATGCGGTCTAAACATTTGCCTCCCTCATTAAATGTATGTTGCAACACAGCACCGCATTTTCTTTTCTCTTCAAGGTTGATATATTTAATCACGACATAATATTTTTTTGGTTAATGTGGACAGGTTGAGTTGGGTGCTTCTGCTGCAAAGAACTGCAGTAAAAGTTAGCCTCGACGAATAAGGTGAGAATGCGGTCTGATTTTAATGATTTTTCTGGATTTATACATTTAACATTAAATATCAAGGATGATGCTTACCGAAAAATGTTATGTTACAAGGATGTTTCACAGTAGCAGTGGTCAGTGAAGGCTGAGGAGGCCCTGATACTGAACTCTGAAACGAACCTCTAAAAGTTCTCAGATCACTCCGCCATCGTCGGCTGTATCCCAGACGACAGGGAGGAGGAGTTCAGAGACCTGATCGAGAGCTTCATTGGATGGTATCAAAGCAACCACCTCCAGCTTAACTTGGGACTTGAGATGCAGCAAGAGGCCTCACACCCCTGTTGTATTAAAAGGTGAGGCAGTAGAGATGGTTTACGAATTCCTTGGGGTGCAACTCAACAATAAACTGGACTGGACAGATAACACAGTGGCCCTCTAGAGGAAAGGACATAGCAGGCTGCTACAGATGTTGTACCAGTCTGTAGTAGCCAGTGTCATTTTCTTTGCTGTGGTGTGCTGGGGAGGTTGCATTGGGACTAGTGACACCAACATACTGGGCAAACTGGTGAGGAAGGCCAGCTTGGTGGTGGGGATGGATGGGGACAGCATAGAGACAGTGACTGAGAGGAATGATGAATGATGAGAGGGAATCTGAAAGCCATCATGGACAACCCCTCTCATCCTCTCTCTGCTGAGCTGCCATCAGGCTCCACAACGCCACAACACCCAACTTAAAGCCTCTACTCTTGATTATATTTCTGACACTTATCTGCAATGTTGATTGTATATAGTATGTAAATATTAAACATCTACGTAGAATGTAAATTGTATATCGATTAAGGTTGGTCCGATAGACGATGCCATCTTCCACTGGCGATGGCTGACAGACATTTTCTCCATCAGCAGTATGTTTTATAAAGTCACCTAAAAGACTGATTACTCGTTTTTTTTCCCATATATTTCCACCCGCGATCCGTTTTCACGGCAGCAGTTGAGCCGCACATCAGCTTATTAATGACGCAGCCTATCAAACAACTGAAACCAACATCTGCACCCTGTGTGTTCACCATTGCTTAACCTGGTCCACGCATAAAAGATCCACTTGTAACATAAGTTAATAGTCTACCAATTTTTTTTACCGAGTTAAGTCTGTGCGAGAACACATGCACATAAGACGACTGACCCCGTGCGCATGCGCCCGCCCACGCACCCAATGACATCGTCCATCCCAATGTGTCATTGTAAACATCTTCGATGGAAATTTTTGTAAACATCGCCCAACCCTAATAGTGATTGTATATAGTGCATATACAGTGTGTATATATTTATAGATCTACACAGAATGTTACTGATTCTACTTTTATTGTATCTGTTCTTTTACATCCTTCTGTGCTGCTATGTCAACCTGAATTTTACCCAAGGGGGATTAATAAAGGTATATCTTATCTTATCTTATATTTTATTACCTTTACTGTGTGGAGAGCTCTCCAGGCACAGATGAATTCCTCCTACAGGATTGAAAAAATGTCGGACTCCACTTCTGAAGCTTTCCCTCAAAGAGCTGCTCCTAGTGGGCAGAGTTTCTAGACAAATCATAACAACTTCCTTTGTTCTTAACATGACTGACAATTCAACAGCCCTCAAGATTAGAAGAATTCTACACGATTGACATATGTTCAGAGGAGGAACATAAATCAGTTGTGTCATGTATATGAACTGTGTGAACCCAAACCACAAACATGTACCACCATTTCCCTTTTTAATCAGTGAGCTTTAAGTTTTCTCTCTGCATGTGTGGTTGTGTTTGAGGCCATATTAGAGGTGCATATGTGGGATCTGTGTCAGACAGCGCTAAGTTAAAAGGCGATAGTAAGCATGCAAAGTCTGCTTAGTGGTGGCTGAGTACCAGGATAATATCCTCACATTTACCATAGATCACAACATTAAAACCTCAGCAAATCAATATGTACATTGACAAAAGCTAACAGTCTTGTGCTTAGCCATGTACAATGATGGTCATTCAGACTTGGCCTCGGGTGTCTCCAACGACCATAACAACTTTTGTTGCAACAGCCAGGAGCACAAACAAACCGGTGGTATTGTACGACCCCACAGAGCTGAGTTTCCTCGGATAAGAGACAAAACGTCTTTGAGTATCTTCAACAGTTGCCCTTGATCTTAACCTTCCTTGGATAAGGTGAGCTGAGGTTTTGCTGACCTGGTGATGTCAGGGGCTCATTGGTCACACTGGCCAATGGTATCTGACAGCTGGGTACATACATCGGTGTGAATTCCTGGAGGATGTTGGGAAAATCGAGTTCATTGGCTCATGTTTCATAATAAAAGTTCAGTTTAGATCCCACAAATAAAAAGCTCAATCTGTGGAGTTCTAGTGGTCCCAACAGCTTGATGTCATATTAAAGCAGAATGCGCCATTAATGCAGGCCCAGGCCCAGAATAACCACTAGCAATTACTCTCATGCACAGCATTTGAGTGGGAGCTTTGCATTTGTTAAGTGCACATCCCTCCCGCTCATCTGTGCTCTATATATTTCTTCCCATTTCAAATGAATCCTACAAATTAGAAAACAGTACATACTATTGACACCAGGTCTCTGTGTCTGTCACAATCTCTGTCACATTCCTGCCTCTAGTCTAGATGGATGTATTTTTCCTCCGTCTAACTTTTCTTTCTTCATTCCATCACAACCGGTGCATCAGATTGTTTCATTATGCTTTGTTTTGGCATATCCTACAATATCACCTACATTGATCGTCTTCCCCATTAGCCCTCCCCTGCTGAAAGAAACATCACGCCTCATGGTGGCCTCACAGAGCTGGTCTCCATTGCCTCTACAGCACAAGGTTTTTTCTGTCAGTCTGCAAAATCTGCATAGACCCTCATTTTGCAAATCAAATGTCTCTCCAAGCTTTTATCCACAGACGTCAACAGCTGAAGCTTATTTACATGTTCAGAGCGATTAAACAAATCTATCTAATCCATGGAGAACATCATTTAACATTCAGTGTTTGGACATCAGTGCCAAAGCGTTTTACTAATTCATTAAAGTACAGAGGCGTTAACCCAATTTCATTTCAAATCGAATTGAATTCGGTTCTATGAATTAACTTGTCAAATGAAATAAAATGCATCAAAAATCAACAAGAAAAAAAAATATCATCAGATGTTGTTGTTCAGTTGATCACCAAACAAATGAGTTAAACTATGTGATAGTGGTGTATACAATGTATGCATTATCATCATATTTTGTGTGATTGCAGTGAAGCACTTGATCATGTCCGCTGTCTGCTCTGCCTGTCTGCTGTGTGTGTGGCTCGGGACACACACACAGCAGACAACAGACAACAGACACCCTGACCTGCAACCATGGCACAGCGTGTAACCTGATAGCATTCCAATGTTGATTTTTAATTTGAATATAACATTGTTGAACAAAGCTTTGAACTATTTGGTACAGCCTGCCTTACTTTACATTCTTGTGGTATTTTTAAACAAATAACTATAAATAATTATCAGTTTGTTGGAGAGTCTTCTTGATCAATTACTTTGAATTTTAAAGGGTAAACAGTGGGTTACCTTCTGGTTTGTTAATTAATTGTTTATTAATATTGTTAACGACTGTTATGAGATATAATATATTCTATGCATGTGCTTGCTGTAGTCAGTGATGCACGCTAATTTGTAGGCCTTTTTTCAACATCTGTTTCTATCTGCAGATGCCTATAAATGTCTCAGTTGTTTATGTAGTATTAGCATGCTAGGCTAACAGTCCGTCAGCTGGGACTTTATAGCCGCCCTGTGTTGTATTTCAGAGCACACCTGTCACCTGCCCAACAAGGTGCTGTTAACCAGAAACACAGCGGCTACACCTTAGTTTTACATGGTCTATGGGCTAGTCACAGCAACTACCGTAACATTGTCACTAGCCTCCATGCTGCTCTATACTGTTTACTAACTCTGTATGTTAGATACAACACATGACAAACAAACAAAAAAGGCAAACTCTACTGGCAATGTGAAAATATTCAATCACCTATTGTAGCGGGTTCACACACATTTAGAAAAAAACTTAGGTGCTTAATTTGGTGTAGAAGGGTATAATAATGACTTGCAGATAAAGCTGATAATCACAGAGATTAAAAACATAGAGATTAAAAGAAATTCACTTCACCAGGAATGGTCTATTAGTGATATGTACATACTTATGAGAGTAATTAGTGTTAAAATGATCAATTAGTTAAGTACTTGATTACTCAATCGATTGAAAATGTATTAATGACAAAGCAATCATTTAATCATTAATGTTAATTATCTATAAGGCCCCCAAAATGCTGGTTATTGCTGATGAAAGAGAATTTTCTTGTTTGTTTGATTTTTTTAAATTGTAAAATAACTAGCTTTGTGGTTTTTTGACAAAATAAATAATAATGTAAGAATTTTACTTTCACTTTCAGGCCTTGTAATATGTAATGGCCATGGGTTATAACATTTACAAATACATTTTAATGCATATGTTTACCAATAAACAATGTAACAAGTGGTTGGCAAAGGTAATTAATCAAAAGTAAGTTCTGATGTCCCTGCTTCAAATCCAGTCAGGAGCCTTTGCTGCATGTCATCTTCTTTTTTTCTCTTCTGACACTTCCTATTACTCTCTGGTGGCTGATATCAAATTTAAAGGGAAAATGACCAAAATGATAAAAACTATTATCAATACATCAGTCAGTAACATCTTAATCATTAGTTCCAGTGCTAATTATAATAACATTAACATGGATAAATAACCTCACTAAAAATTGAGATCACCCTCCTCTATTGTTTGAGGGACTTATAATAGGAGGTAACAGCAAATGACTCTGAATAGAATATAATGCTGGTCAATTTGTCTGACACGCATGCACAAATACACTTGCACACACACGGCTGAGTGCTTTAATGAATCCTGTCATTACGATGAAGCGGACATGGCTAAACCCCTGTTATTCAGCATCTAATTTTCTCTCCTTTCATGGTACAGACCCCGTCATGAATAGTAATTAATTTTCAATTAAAGGCATTAATTAAATCCATTCTCTTACCCAGCTCTTTTTTTGTAAACAGAAAGCTCCTGTGAGAAAGCTTTCTGTGTTTCAAGGTCAGAGACGTTATGCCAAATGTAGATACCATGTTTACGTGGTTGTGTATATCGAGCCACGCATGTGTCCTGCAGCTTGAAAAGCATCACTCACAATGAATTGAAATTATGGTATATTTCATGACGTGACACCTGAAAAGAGCTGACAGAGTGCCTCGCCAGAGAAGAGCAACACAATACAGCTTGAGCCGCTGCTGTGGTGAACTTTAAATTGATATTACTGTCCTGAGGGCAAAATATCCGTCTCATGGATTAGTCTCTGCCCTTCTTTGTGTTCTTTCTCTTTCATTCTCTCAGATTTTTTCTTGAACTCTGTACCTACAGCTGTCAGTCTGGTAAACATATTAAAAAAGTTGACCCATGCAAGAGGATATCAGGGAATGAACGAGTGGTGCAGCTTCACTACACTGCCCTCCCCCCTAGGGCTGATGAAGATAACAGCACATAACAACAAGACTTGGAATAGGATTTGTGTGTGTGTGTGTGTGTGTGTGTGTGTGTGTGTGTGTTTGTATGTGTGTGTGAATGGGTGTGAGTGGGTGACTCAGGAAGAGATTTAGATGATGAATGAGTGACCTTGCCTAAAGAGCTACATGTCCCTCTAGTGCTGCTTGATGGAGAGGTTGCGTTGGGTCCTGCTGTGTTTGTGTGTTTGTCTGTGTGTGTGTCTGCATGTCTGTTTATGCACTTAAGACACACAGATATTCTTGCATCTTTGAGCATTGCTCATATGTCTAGTTGGGAAATGAAAGCAAATTTATCCACAAGGGAGAGAAAAACGTACAGCACACTGACTTTCTAAAAATATTCACTTCCTTTTCAAATGCTTTTCCAAAAACAGTAGGAGAGTTCAAGAAGACATGAGATGAAAACATTGGCTGATATCCAGCTTAAGTGGGTTATCTGTGTTGCAGTGTGTGATTTTTACTATGCACTTGCACCTATGTACTTGCCGCATGCTCATGCCTCTGTGTGTGTGTGTGCTATGATCAGTCTTCACAACGGATATGAGACACCTCTCCTCCCCACTGAGTTTGCAGATGCCAGCTGGAGGAACAAGCCTTTATTGCTTCATCGAAATGTCAGTGCACAGCGTGTGTGTGTGCATGACACCCAGTGATGGTGGAAGGAAACTTAATAATGTATCGATTCGTCAACGCTCTCGGGTGGGACCACCTTTTCAGATCTGTCTCATCAGAAACCAAAACCTGGGATGTTTTATGTATGGATTTTACGCACGATGTCTACGTTTTTACATGAGTAGTTTTGCAGCGTGCAAGTTTGTGTCTGAGAGTGCCCATGCTTGTATGCATGCTTGTGAATGCGTCAGTGCATGACAGCACTCTCTGTTTTGTTTCTCTATTCATCACTCTTTATCTAACAAGTGTTTTAGTTAGCGTCACATCGGCCTTGTTGCTGCACTGTGATGGACCAGAGCAGGCCAGTGGCATACAACATGATGAATCACAATGGAAAAGATGTCAGCTGGTCGACTGCAGGCTACTGATGTGTGACGGGTAGCCACAACTTACCAGTGATGACCACACACACATTCAGGTATATATGCACACATACATGCATGCATAGCAACTTCTCTCCTAAAAATGATTTTCTATGCATTAGCGAATACATTATAGATTTTTGTTTTTGACCAACATAACAAGAAAATGGTTATATTGAACATGAATGTTGAGTGTTCATTGTTGGCATGTTTTATTGGTTTTCCCTCCAATATCGACTTCTGGCAACTAAAGCTTGATTAATGTTTTTATGGGCATGTTTAGACACCTCAAAGTGTTAGATAAGGTTATGGAAAATTGCGTCCTTGGTTAAATATTGAAAAAGACTAGTGCTGTGTCTCAATTCGAGTACTTCCTTTAGTGTACTAACATGCAGTACACTGCGTACTAGAGGTGTACCGATCAGGATTTTTTGGGCCGATCACCGATTGCTGAAAGCAGTATCGGCCGATACCGATTACCAATTACAGATCACCGATCACTGGGTCTATTTGAAGCCTTTTAATTATCATGTAGCATTATACAGTATATTTATTTAATTAGTCCTAAAAACAATGTATGAAGTACTAAAATTAACAGATAATTAGGGATCATTAAATGACAACTGTTTATTTTATTGCCAGGAAACATACAACTGAAAGCCATAGAAGCCTTTGCCTGGTTACTATGAACATCTTATAGCTTAATAAATATAGCTTTCCTGTGGAATAAACTACAAAAACAGAACAAACAGCATCTTTATAAATTCACTTCAGCTATAAAAACTGCAACAAAAAAGGCTGTAGCCAAAATATTAAGGAGATAAAGGAGCACAGGCATCCTGAGTGGATGATAAACTTTGAAGTAGCTGCTTTTTGTTCTGGAAAGCTCAGGCAGCTTCTGTGGGCTTTAGGGGGCAGAGAGAGGAGTAGAGAGAGGAGGAGTGGGCTACAGAGAAGAATCTTAACTGTCACCAATGAGATTTAAAAACAGCCTGGGAGTCGTCGCAAAGTAAATACGCGATAAGCACAGTAGCCTACAAGTGTTATTTACAACGTACAAAATATTTTAATAAAAATACTGAAACTAAAAATCTTTCAGTAGCATCGTGTTTTTGCTTTGCATGACTTATAAGACCGAATCAGAAAGCCAAATGTGAGTGTCTTTCCTCTGTTTGTGCCCACAGGGTCAGCAGCATTTTCAAACAAACTTCTGCGGATTCGCCGATTTAATCTGGACGAGAGGCGGAAACGTAGCAAAAGGTCTCCCTTTTGTAACGAAAATGGAGAGAGAGGCGGTCAGCTGATTGAGTGCCGCCTCTCTCATCAGGAAACTCACACTGAAGGATCAGTCTCTCTCCCTGCCTGATGCGCTGTGGGTCAATACAGTTAAACTCTGGTTGCGGGCGGCGTGTGTGTGTGTGTGTGTGTGTGTGTGTGTGTGTGTGTAATGAGCATGACCGCGACAGTTTCACATGATCGCTCCTGCTTGTTGCTCCGCTTGTCTGATTGTGGCTCAACTCTCATTGTAAATGATTAACTGGGCGCATCAATCGCTTCCTGTTTGAAAAGGACTTTGGAAGCTTTGTAAACTGCTCCGACCTGTCATCACTCCGTTTAAAGTGATCCCACACACCTGAGGACTTCATTTTCAATATTCAAATCTCAAAATTGAAAATGGAATGTGTACCAAACGATTGAATATTTGGGTCCAGCCCTAGTATAATGTAACAACCTTGTACCTTGAATATAATTAGTTTTGCAGGCATGTGGCCATAAACAAAAGTACTGGACAGATTTACATTTTGACTGGATGATGGTGTTAGATGAAAGGTCCCGAGGTCAAACGATCCATCTTGAGGAGAACAGGAGTGTATGATCCAAATTTAACCGCAATCTACCCAATAGTAGTTGAGATATTTCAGTTTGGACCAAAGCTGTGGACCAACTGACTGATAGACTGACATTGCCATCCCTGCAGCCATGCAGCTAGCATGGCTAAAAAGTCAATGTTGATTTTAAGCACAACATGGGACATTTCAATTGAACCAAAACTGCAATCTTAATCTAACCATAGCAAAGTGTTTAGCCTTAATAACCTTCCTCTAATGGCTCCTGTGCAATATACTGTAAGACTATTATACTTAATGAAATGGAAAGAAAAATGTTGCCAGTGAATGTAATCCAGGCAGCATTTTCTTATGGCACAGTAAGCAATAAGTAAAAAAAAAATAAAGTAATTAGTAGTATTTAAAACACACTTTCAAGGAAATAAGGTTGCACACAGACAAATTTGGACAAGAGAACACCCAGCTAACAAACATGTTAATGTCGTTATGCATCATTGCATGAATTTTATATATTATAGTTTAAGCCATAGCCATATGTTGTAGTTGAGTCCATGGCTGTGGATGCCTCTCCTCTACACTAGCATGGATACCTTTATGTAATTAAAACAAGTTCATTACTTTTATTACTTTGCCACTGTGGTACTGAATTCACACACTCTCTTATTGTGCCTCGTTTGCTGGTATGAATATGTAGATTATGTTCTGACAACCCACTTTGCTTCTGATTTATGTGATCAGTTTCATTGTATTTTATACACAAACGTTTTGCTCCATGCCCCCCTGTTGATGCTACTTCTTTTTCTCTCTCTCTTTTTTGCTTGCTTGCTTTGAGTCTAACCTTCTTAGTTTCTTTCTCACTTTCTCGTCCACTTTTTTTCTGCCTGACTGGCTTGCTCTTAGCAGTGTTTAAACTTTTACATTTACAACACTTGGAATTACAACATTCTGATTTGCAGGGTAGAGAGCAAAGAGTATGCTGGGAGACCTGCCAGCAGGGAGCTGTAGTAGTCTAGTAAAGAGATGGCGAGAGCTTGGACAAGGAACTGTGTGCTTTTTGTGAGAAATGGATCGATAAATGTTGTACAGAGTAAATTGACAGGATGGCACTTTGGCTCTGATGTTGGTCTCATAAGGCAGCTAGCTGTCTGGAGCTGTGTTATAGGTTTTTGCGGTGAGGGAAACGGAGGAAGGTTGATAATAAAGAGGTCTTATCACAGGAAGTATGTGCCATGAAGGAACAACAGTAAAGTTTACCAAAGACTGAGAAAGATCCATGTGTAGACATCATCCAGAGAAAGAGAGATGTTCAGCTTGACCTGCATGTCCGAACAGGTGAAAGACAGGAACTGCTGACCGTGATCAAAATTTAAACAAAGCATAAACCATGAGGTGATGACAGATCTGAAATGTTTTTGCATCAAAGAGGGCAGAAAAGGAGACACAGGGCTGAACCTATTGGGAGTCCAATGGAGGTCTTGAGAGGTCTTGTGCTGTGGGAAGACACCCTTTCTGTGTAAACTGCAAGCAACAGCCCTCTCAACAGGAGGTAAATCTTTGCATGAAGACCCTGAGATATCCTCGTCACAGGACACGGGAGCATATCCTGTTGGTTAGCAGCCTGCAGTGTGGGAATAATACTAGAGAGGGAGGATGAAGTAACGTGGCTCAGCAGAGTCCCCCTGGGACTTCAAGGAGTTCAGTCTTTATGGAATGAGCTGCCCCGAAGCCACACTACTGGAGCTCTGGAGAGCACAGGTCTTTATGCAAATAACACTGACTCAGAGTCAAATAATGCAATGCTTAAAAGCTAAAGATGGTGAGTACAGTACATCCATCCTCTCTGCTTGTCTTTGAGCATACCTGTACTCTTCAGCGCTTTGAATTTAATACATCTGCTCTATCTTCGTCAATTAGGCAACTAATCTCTCGTAAGGGTATTAGTTAACGAAGACATTTTTTAGCCTGTTAATCTTTTTTATGGTCTTTTTATTATGGGGAATGAGCTTATACTCATTAGTGCAAAATGATCTCTGGTGTCAAAAATATTCACCAATATGCTCTGGTCTTTAATAACCTCTAGTTGTTACAGTAATAATGACAGTAATAGCGAAGAAGAAATGTTTTCAAGTCAAAGTAATCTAATGAATATTTGTTGGCTAAAAACATAACAAGTTGTTGAAGACAGATGCAGAATCTTACGACAGCACGTGTCTTTTATCGTTCTGGAGACGTGGAACTTGTGTCATTTTTACTGTGATGCCTCACTAATTGGGTTTGGGCATGACATGTTTTTATATGGCTGCTAATGAAGAATGATACAGAGTTGATATCTGTGCTGTCTAGGCTGTTTGTGTGTATGAGTGGGTGTGCTTGCGTGTGCATGTGTGTATCATGGATTTCTACATGTATGTAATGAGTAAGCGAGCGAGTGTATCTGTATGCATGCCCCTGTGTGTGTGTGTGTGTGTGTGTGTGTGTGTGTTTCAGACCTGCTAACAAAGTATTCATGGATGGTTCTCCTAGCTGAGGTCTGCCCTAATGGCTGCCTCAGCTGGAGATAAGCCATTAATAGGCCTGTTACTAGAGGTCAGTGAGGTTCTACATACACACACACACACACACACACACACACACAAAACACACCACATTACATGCTAGAGGCTGCACATTACCCACAGCTTACAGAGGTCCACAGGTTAATACCATAAAATAGAGACTCAAATTTAGAGGCATCTCACTGGCTTCACACTAATGTGTTAACCCCTGCAGAGTGTGGTAATTACTTAAAGTAATCTACCAGTTACGGTCATTGTGTCAAGTCAAGGGATGGGAAGAAGGTACTTTGTGTATCAGTAATGGATTGGAGTTCAGTAAGAACAATGTGGCTTCTAGTTTCATGGTGGTAAAATTGGGACCTACATTGGCCGATAACCACAGTACTATGTTTTAGGGATGGGAATCTCTAGGCACCTCACAATTCGATTTGATTATGATTCAGAGGGCTGTGATGCAATTATTAAACAATTATTGATACATCTTGATGCATATTTTGTTCTACACAGGATTTCTGGAAAATTACTAAGCATTTAATTTGCACATTAAAATCCAAAAGAATCTCCCAAAAAAAAAAAGATCTCCCAATTAGCTTAAAAAGATGAGTTTGCATCCCTAATTTACTTCATTAAGCTTAGTTCCATGGTCACCACCTTCATTTATTTAACAACCAGTTGTCAGACTCCTCTGAAAATTTAAATATTATTATCAGGATGTACAGTATGTATACAGGACAGAGCTGTACGCCAGTTTAGTCTAAGCTTGTACCAGATGTTCTCAACCCTTGACAAGTAGGCAGTAACGATATGCAGCTAAATAACATTACTTCGTTACCAATTTGGCTAACGTGCTGTACAGGGGAGATGTTTGCTAGTGCTAACCGCCTTCATTTTTCCACGTTTTCTTAAGTCTCTAGAATATGATGTGTAGGCTAGGACGTCTCTGCAGCATGACAATATTCAATTTAAAATGGTAATAAAAATAATTAAAATATGATTTTCCTTGTAGATAAACAACTACAAGGAAGTGTCCAAAGTCTTGCAGCAGCATATTTTAGTGTTGTATACCTATAGTACATATTGTTATATTGTATGCTTCTGCTCCTCTACTCCATTACGTCAATTCCCATTGGCAGGTGTCATTTTAAACTGGTATGCTACTGGAAGATGATTGTCGAAGGCAGCTGTCACTAAGGCATAAACTAGCAAGGCTAGCAAAGCTTTTTGAAATTTAAATGCTCACAAAATACTGCCAGTCTCTTCTCTTTACTTGGTTTTCTATCAAACCAGTTGCAGTCACAGTATCTAATTTCTTTCAGTGACAATATCTTAACTTTAAACAATACAACTCTTATTGTCTTGTATGCATTAAATTCAGGTGATCTTAGAATAGTTCAGTTTTGTATGGCTAGTTCAACAGAAAATAATTGGTTTTAAACTGCAAACGATGTTAAAATCTAAAATTTTTATAAAATCTTACATAGGTCCATTTCTCAAATGCTGATAGTTTCAGATTTTTTATACAAAGTATTACACAAACATTAATAAACAAAACGCATAAAATTAAATTCTCAGGAATTCTTTCTCAGAAGCCTGCTGCTGAGATTGGTGCTAGAAGTTAATCCGTAATATAAATACAGAGTAAGTTGCTCTTCTGTCATCTTCAAGATGTTGTAATCATTTAGATGTTTGTCAGAATCACTGACTCTTTAAGTTCTTAATATCAAAATGATTAAATATCCTATATGAAAAAGGGACAGAATTGTTGTATATACCAACAATCCTTGCAACAACAAAGCCAGATTATTTATTGATTTTTAGGTCTATTGCCACTTTTAAAACTCATGGGCAAAAACCACTGTATGGCTGTGGAAACATTTCTCCTGGGAGAGCAGCACTCAGACCTTCCTAGTGGAGGCTTAGCTCCTTAAATCTATATCTTAGATGATGCCCCTGGTTGAAATTATTACCTGTCGAAAACAGCAGCATGCTACCAGTTGGTCCCCTGTATCAAATCTATGAGTGTGTGGGTTTGTGCATGTGTCAGGTAGGTACCAGCAAGTGGGATGGCTCACTTGTGTCTCATGTTTTTAATTAACTTCAAGGTTGAACGTGTGAAATTTAATATGGGAAATTAAAAGATGTTAATTTCCTGCTTTGGAGTCAGCGTGCTGGCATGAATAAACTACATTAAATCAAAGTGCTGGTCTCAGAGCTTAACGCTCCTGAGAAGGAAACTCATATGTTCTTAGGGAACACTGTTCTCATGAAACAGTGAGGGTGGGAGGTAAAAGAATGGAATAGAAAATCATCAATTTGTACTGCTTGTGATCATCTCCACTGGCAACTTTCTACCTTTATAAAACCACATGGGTTGGAATGGTATATTGAGGTAGTTACAGAAGAGGGAAGGGAATCAAATCAGTGGTAATAAAATTAAATATAACAAAACAGTTTAGAGCTGCGATGTTTGTAGCCTTTCATGTTTGTGTGTTTTGTATATGGACTTTGTATGCGTTATGGGCAATGGAAACACTCACTCAGATGCACATGAACAAATGCAAACATGTTTAAACACAATTAATTGTTCATACAACTCTAGTTTCACATCCTAACAATTTCTAATAAAAGGCTAAAAACAGTGGCGGCTCCATCAGTGAAATGTGTTCTGCATGGTGGCTTTACACTTAATTGGCTATGCTTGAGAGATTACACATTTAAACCTACAGAACATTGCTGTAGATATCGCATTATGTGTGAAATATGAAATACGGGCAATAGGAAATTTCTCCATTACACTACCATTAGGATCTCCATGGTTGACTTTACAGTGTTGCTAACTGATAAGCCAGCCATAGCGCTGTCCTAATTTCTCTAATTGGATGCCAGCAAAATAACAATCAAGAGAAATGGTCTGTAATATACTCTTGCCAAGCCCACTGCGTATTATGGACTATACTCCTGAGACTTTATTAGTTATCTAATATAAGCCATCACTTTGGGAGTTGGCTTCTTACAGTAAAGAATGGATTCTAATCAACTAATAGTATATAAGGGATTGTTTTGGCACAGGATTACACAATCTGGTGTGATTACACCTCCTCTCTCTGGCAAGGTAATGAACATGCTTTATCAGCCCCGGGAAATTATCCGGACAGCGGCACGTGAAGCATATATTAAGGTTGTGTGTATGCATGTGTTTATGTCATCATGTACTGTACGTGTGTGTGTGGGTTTTCTAGGGTATCGTTCAATAAATGTGGTAGACCTTGGTGCCAGTGCTGGTGTGCACCTCAGACAGATGAACATGTCTTCCATTTTTAGGTCGATCTGTCCCATGACACCCCTACCAGAGCCATCGGCATGGTACTTGTGTGGCAGTCTACGCTTACATGTATCTGAGTGTATGTGAGCATGACATGGGATTGATGGCTAAAGTTAAAAAAACACAATGCCGTGATGCGAAACGTCAACAGTAGACCCTTTAGTGTCACGTCAGTTACAGCTATTCGACAGTATAAGCTCTCTGCCCATTCATCTTATATATTATGATGACAGGATATCGCTCATACCCACGACAGCTGTCTGTAGACTATGTTGCCTGATATATAGGAGCAAGATCACTCATGTAAGAATGATGTAGCACTGCAGAGATAAATAGATGTAAAGAAACACTCTTAAAAAGATGTGTTAATATCAATTCCCAATACACTAATGTGCCTATTTAAGGACCACACATTTTGTGTTACTTTTACATTTACATTTACTCATTTGGTAGACGCTTTTATCCAAAGCGACTTACATTTGAGGAACAACATACAAGCATCAACAGAGCATCAAATACAGATCAACTGACAATACATACTAGTAAGAGCAGCAATAAATACTAGTAAGAGCTCATAGTACATATCACATCAATGGGGTAAATACCTAGGGAAGGAAGTAAGAGTTAACAAAAAAGTGCAATCAATACAAAAAAGTGCAATCTATACAAGATAATTGTAAGGGGATAGAAGAAGAAGAGCACAGGAAGTGCATGTTAGAGGTTAGGAGTTAGAGGTGTTATAAGAGGAAGAGTTCTCGGAAGAGATGAATTTTCAAGAGCTTCTTGAAGTTAGAGAGGGACGCCCCTGCTCGGATGGCGTGTGGTACTTCTAACACAACTAATAGATTTGAGTTGGATTTTCAAAAACAGCGATTGTTTCAAATATACCACAATATATCTAGTACTTATAAAGACACGTTATTGTGTTTGGTTCATGAATAGGATTTGAATTTAATTAAGCAGACATTAAGCAGTGGTGGTTTGGATGGCTACATCATTGCAGCCACCTTTGTCACCACACTGCTGTCTTGCTCAGTGTCCCAAACGCATCTAATTGCTTAAACGTCACGACTAATAGCCTGTCAACACTGAAGGGTACTGTGCCACAGACAGGCAAAGACACCAGAGCTGCTCCGAGTGAAGGTAGCATATTGCCAGAGTGGCAATAAAAATCACATTCTTATGACCTATTTCAATTCATCATATACACACGGTGGCCCTTTTCTGTTTTTAATGTTACTAGCAACAGTGCTACTGTACTCAGCAGTGGATTTAGGTGTTGTTTTGGGTTGCTGCATTTACTTGTGGAAATCATGTTAATCTGGCTTGGAACCTCAAATACATATCCAGTGTAATTTACCTTTTTTGGATATCTATTTTAGCTATTGTCAATTAAAGTAGAAAGACATTCACCTTTGGATTCCTGCTGTGAAGACATTTCGTGGCCGCTGTTACCAGTCAGTTTCAGGAATCTGAGTAGCAGCACGCTTGTAGAAATGTTGAGGTAGTGGTGTGATTGGCCAGTGGTTAAACACGGTGTTTGTGTTATTATTTAGATCAACAACACATCATTTGTAGAAAACAACACAATATGTGTCTGCTTTATAATAACATAAAAATTGTGTCAGCTAACAACACATTTGCATTGTAAGAGTGAAGGTAAACAAATTTGTCAAATTTTAAATTTTAAATTGTCATATAGCATTCAGTGTGTGTATGTGTACTGGTGTACTTGTGCACCAGTTGTTTTGTGTGTGGTGTATGCTATACTGTGTTTATGTGTGTGTGTGTGTGTGTGTTTGTGTGTGTGTGTGGTTTTCCCTGGGGGGATTTTGCCCTGCGTTTGTCCCCACCGGTGGAGGCCCTTCCCTGAGGAGCGTTACATTCACAGTGTTTGTCCCTGCTGATGGATGGAGTTCCAAAAGAGGGGAAAAAAGGCCCACAAATGAGGAGAGGAGAAACACACACACACACACACACACACACACACACACACACACACACACACACACACACACACACACACACACACACACACACACACACACACACACATTTGTTTTATACCCCTTAGGCTACACTAGAGCTAGCCAAGCTGATATATCGGTGTCGCTGTATATGTTGGCCGAAAAGTAACAAGAAGTTTCAGTACAGAAATACCAAACTAGGTCTGAGGTAATTTAGAAACTGTATCACCTTTGCATAGTTTCTTCACCAGAGACAAGATTTTTACATTGTAAACTGTCACTCCCAGTATCTATCACAATTTGAAAAACAAAACAAAAACAAATCTCACTGATCGTAGCAAGATTGTTTGTTTATGTTAGCCTATATGTTTATGTTAAAAAATGACTATTGGCCCATACTTTATATCATTTTTTTAAAACTTCCCTATATCAAAATTGGTATCAACATCAAAAATACAGTATTTGTTGGCTGTACCCTGCTTGTTATTTCAAACATGTGCCTGTTTGTGAAGTGAATTCAACAGCATGCATACATCTACATGGATGCACGGGGTGAAAATGTGTGTGACTGAAAATGTGTGTTCACATGTATGGTTTGAGACACAATTAAGGCGAGGTCAAGTTCCGCTAGTTGCTCTTTTGAGGACCATTGCTGTGTAACTTCACATTCATTAGGTAATTCCCTTCAACAGTTCCTGCAAGAAAATGGTATCATCATTTTATGAATTGCCTTGCAAGCAGACTTGATAGAATGCATCTATTCCCCCATTCCCTTCTCTGTGCTGTGCATTTATCAGCCTTAATTCAGCTGTGAAACATGCTTCAAGTGTAGTCTTCAAAGCAGCTCAAGGTGTTATGCACTCACTCAATTGTTTCTGAATATCTCCCTATCTCTCCCTGTGAAAAACCAATCTAACTACTTCTGCTCTTGTTCTTCTGTGCCAAAACCCATCCCAGTGCACCACTGTGCATTTTAATAAACTCTAATTACTGTATATTTCTTTTCTACTTCGTTTCTGTATTTTCATCTTTGGTTGGACTGGAGTCTAACACACACCCACAGGGCATGCTGCCTCTGTGTTATTTCGAGCTACTCTGGGCCTTACTTAACTTACCATATTTCACCCTGTATACCTGGGAAGTTTGTTTACATCAAACTCTCATTTACACCAGTGACTGGGAGGCATAGTGGCTGGGGAGAAGATGTGTGCTGAATGAGGCTATCTAAATGATTTAGCACACAAGGTGTAAGCCATGATAGTGTGAAGGTTAAAGCAGTAGTTTAGGTAGAACATCGATTGTTATACACTCTCTTGCTGAAATGAAAATGACTCATGGTTCAATATGGTTTTGTCTCAAGGGGTTTTCCAAGGTGCAGTGTTTTTTGTTTGGCCTTCAACAGGTGCCTGATCCATGTATTATAATAATAATAATGCTACTACTACTACTACTACTACTACTACTACTACTAATAATAATAATAATACACTTTATTTATACAGCACTTTTCAAAACAAAGTTACAAAGTGCTTTACATGGTAATACCAAATCAAAAACAATTCAGGACTACAATGAAATAAAATCAGGCAATAGCAGCAATTAACAAATAAAATGGAAAGAAAATACACAAATGTAATATCAAAATTAAAGAGCAGAATATTTAAATAAACAAACGACATGTTGGAAGTAAAAAGAGTTTTTTTATTTAAATTTTTTTAAGATACATTTTGAAGATGGTGATGTAAAAGATTGATTCTGTCTCAGATCTTCAGGGAGTTCCAGAGCTGAGGGGCCCTGACTGCAAAAGCTTGGTTACTTGGTTTAGTTATGAGCTGGGACTTAGGAAAACCAAAGGAACAGCAAGTCCGCTATATAAGTGGGAGCTAAACCATGAAGAGCTTTAAAGGTGATCAGTCAAATCATAAAATCAATTCTAAATATGACTGGTAACCAGTGAAGAGAGGCTAAAAAAGGGCTGGTATGATCTTGTATTCTGGTATTTGTTAAAAGCTGAGCAGTTGCGTTTTGTACCAGCTGAAGGTCAGAGGTTGTTTTTTGGCTTAACCCTGAATACAGTAAATTACAAGAATCTAACCAAGATGATATAAAAGCATGAATGACCTGCTTGAGATAAGGCCGAGAGAGAAAAGACCTGATGATCCTTAGTTGAATGACTTTTGCAATTTGTTTTTTCTAATGAAAGGTCACTGTCAAATATTACACCCATTTTGACGTTTGTAGACAGGGAGCCAAGACATTTTTGTAAAATAGGGATGGAGTTTTGGTGGCCAAAGAAAATTATTTCTGATTTTGTTTCATTTAGCTTGAGAAAGTTTTGGGACATCCAGCAGTATTTCTGACAGACAGGATAATGATGGTGAAATTCCCCAACTTCACTTGTTTTTAGTCTGACATAAATTTGCATGTCATCAGCATAACAATGGTTCTCAAGGCTCCAGACTAACTTTTTCCACTTGGAGCACTAGAAAACCATTGTCTTGTTTTAAAATTCTGTGTGCTTATGAGGAGTGCCATCAAATCCATATATTGTCTAGACTGGTCCCCATAGAAGTTTCTGCTCGAAAGCACAAGTTTAATTTTGTGCATGCGCATATGAACTCATGTTTACCAATGTTCATGGTGACACGGTTATCTTTTCCTCCTCATTGCCTCTTGGTGTTTATCAAACGCATAAAATTTGTAGTTGTGGGTCCTCCCCCAGAAAAATTTGAGTCTTAAACACATTTTTTGTATCAGTTTATGGTGGAAATGTTGTTAGTTATGCAAAGGGAAACACAAATTTCAGGTGGCAGGTGACAATTTAAAATATAATGGAATATGATGCCGTAAGCCTCTCAGGAAGTGTTGCTTTCAAATTCTCCTGTAGATCAACTTTTCACATGTAATATCATCCCTGCTGAGTCAACACACATAGGCATGATTAAGTCTTCCCTGTGTGGGACTGAACTGGATGAGACAAGTGCGCTGCTCTTCATCGGAGGTTGAAAACCAAAACTAAAAGACTTCCGATCAGGCATAAATCTCACCACAAATCCACACGAATGTTAACTTCAGCAAAGTGTAGCTCACAGCTGCTGTAGTGGGAAGCATCCTGGAGCAGTGATACGGTCCTAGACAGAGCAAAGGTGTCAACAGCGACACAGAGCTACTGATCAGAGGAAAGACGCCACACTGCAAGTCCAAACTGTTTACAAGCCTAAATAACTGAAGACTGCCAGGAAATACTAACACATGTACACATGACTGGAAGCAACCTATTATATTATTACTTTATTCTCGAATTCTCAGATTATTATCTTTTTCTAACAGTGGCCCTAATACTCCCATCGTAGTTACATTACATAAATATTTGCTCTCGCTAATTTTGTCAACCATTGTGACCAAAAACATTGACTAGACACTGATGGACAAGAGTGGTTATATTTACATTTTTTAATCAACATTGTTGCTAGCGTCAGTTCATTGGTAGGGACATGTCCTTATTGTACCTAACTAATTCTACACCCTTGTTAATTAATTATCAACATTGTTGCTGATTAATTTTCTATCAGTCGAATAGTGGATTAATCAATTAATTGATTTAGCTGCAGTTGGGAAACCGTGCCATATTGAGTAATTACCAGAGTTTTACATATGACAGCATGGCAAAAGGTGTATTTTATGATGAGTTGAAATTCCATCTACTTTCATGTTGGGAGCTTGCATGAGGGGAAAAAAAGAGTAATAAGCATATTGTTTATCACCACTTTACAATTAAAACAAGAGTCACAAACAATTCAGTATAAAAAGAGAGCAGCAAAAGTGAACATCTTGTTTGGTATTATTTCTGTCAAAATTGAATAGTCCATGCTAAGAATAACAAACAGTCATATGTGCTACTAGAGGCTAAAAGAAGCTTATTGCCTCTGTTAAACAGATCACTCCCGGCACTCAGCAGGCATTACCGCCGGGCAGACTCAGTTCTGTCACGGTGGTCATCAGTGAGTTTCTCTGTTGCTTCGACATCCTGTTATGTATGTTATTCTGCGATTTTATTTACAAAATAGTTTGGACCCAGAGAAACGTATTGTTCTTCTTCTGAGCATTTTATTAATCAGTTCATCAGCCAGGACAAAACAATATAGGAGCCTTAGGAGCCTGTTAATTAGAAAAGAAATGTTCAGTATTGGATATCTATTTTGTATTCAGCAGCATTTGACTTTAACCAACAAGAATCACTGACAAGGGCAGCCATTCAATAATGTAATACAAGCTGTTCTAATGAAAGGTATACAGAGTGTTTGGTGGAGACAGGTGGAAAAGGAGAGGCAGGGAGAGGCTGAGTAATAGCGAAAATGCATTAGAACGCTCTTCAAAGGTGAGGTCAAGGCCTTCGGTGACTCCTTTGAGTGGAAGTAAGCAAGAGGGGAGAAGACGTGTTTTTATGGATGTGTGTGTGTGTGTTCATAAGTTGGTGGATCCAAAATCAAGTAAGTCTGTATGGATTTTTGTGTATGAAGCTGTGTTTTTGTGTGTGTGTCTGCAGTATCTGTTAAAGGCATGCAGAGATAAGTGCAGGGCAACATTCTTCACCTATGCGTCTATTAGCCTGTAAATGCACGCATGGTGCATTTGTACTTAACAGGTTTTTGATGAGGGAGGCCTCTGAGAAATGGGCCTTGTACCCTCAGTGGAAGGTTGATTGCCAAGGGAGGTTTGGTGATGGATGAATGACAGGAGGAGAGGTGATTTTAAAATAAGCAGTGGTGGGGAAGGTAAGAGAAAGAAGAGGGCGGAAAAGTAGAAAAGAGACAGAGTGCAGTGAAGAATAGAGAAGGCTTGTCGAGTCAATATCCAGTCTCCCCCATGGCTAAAGTACTTCTCTAAGCCTCTCACCCTGGTTCAATTCAATTCAATTCAGTTTTATTTATATAGCGCCAAATCACAACAACAGTTATCTCACAGCGCTTTTCATAAAAGAGCAGGTCTAGACCGTACTCTATGATGATATTTACAGAAGCCCAACAGTTCCCACCAAGAGCAAGCACTAGGCGACAGAGGCAAGGAAAAACTTCCTTTTAAGAGGCAGAAACCTCGAGCAGAACCATGGCTCAGGGTGGGCGGCCATCTGCCTCGACCGGTTGGGGTGAAGGAGAGAGAGAGAGAGAGAGAATGAGAGAGAGAGAGAGAAAGAGAGAGAAAAAGAGAGAGAGAGAGAGAGAAAGAGAGGGATGTAAGGAGAGAGAGAGGGGAGGGAGGCAGCCTACACAATATACACACAGAGGTACAGACAGTGAAGGTAATGTTGCTATAGACTAAATGAAAAATGGTACAGATATTTATAATAGTGTTAATGGTAACCATCGTAATGTTAATGATTATAATAACAATAATA
>NC_060157.1:17251399-17265139 GCF_021292245.1 Micropterus dolomieu | reverse complement strand
CTAGAGTCGAAGATAGCTGCAACTCCACCTCCTCGGCCTGTGCCTCGAGGAATGTGAGTATTAATATGACTGGGAGGGGTGGATTCATTTAGGCTAACATATTCTCCATCACCCAGCCAGGTTTCAGTAAGACCAAATAAATCAATATCATAATCTGATATTAGTTCATTTACTAGTACACCTTTAGAAGAGAGAGATCTGATGTTTAAGAGTCCACATTTAACTCTCCTATTCATTTGCACTATTGCTCTTGTGGTTTTAATTTTTATGAGGTTTTTATGCACAGCTCCTCTTCTGTTTACCTTTTTAAATAATTTCGATGGTCGGGGGACAGACACCGTCACTATAGGATTTTCACTAAGTAACTCCTGGAATGGAGGAGCAGAGAAGTGTGTTAGACTGCGACTCTGCGTAGGGTTTTGGGTGGGTCTGGTCTGGCCTCTCTCCTGCTTTCTCTGTTTATGTTTCTCTGCCTCCTTCCCACTAAGAGAGGAAGTAAAAAAAAAATGATATTGCTGTTAGATGTTTTGACAGATCTGACACAAAGAGCGCTGATGGACAGCCTTGATAAAAGACAGAATAATGAACTGTATTAGAGTTGGAACTAACAATTATTTTCCTGACCAATTAATCTGCCAATTATTGTCTTAGTTATTCGATGAATCATTTATTCTATAAATCGTGAAAAATTTATGTTGATCGCAGATTCCCAGTAAAAGTGATGTCCAAAAAAGTCTAAAATCTAAAGTTATTTAGTATAAAATGATCAAATTGGAACAGCTGGAACCAGATAATGGTCATGGACAATAGACATTTTTCCTAGAAAAACATTAGTGAAACAATTAATCATTAATCAAAATAGTGTGCAGATTAATTTTTTTAGTTGGACTAATTTATTGTTGACTAATGGCATTTCCATTTTAGGCCTACCAAGCACATGATCACTTTTTTCTTTGGCCATTTTTCTCCTGCCAGCGGAGTGACATGCGAAACATGATCCCTCACCGGCTTCCCAGCTGCCAACACTGCCAATTGTGTTCAGTAGGGAAGCTCAAGTTGAGTTAGCTCTGCTACTCGTTGATGGTGTTATCACCACGCTTCCTAGGTAGGGATTGCAGTAATTACAGCAATTATCATTTACCAACAATCTAACTGTTACGTCTGCTTTCTACTGTGATTGGCACTTGCAGTGTGAAAATGAGCAGAGGTCCAAGCACTTCGCAAAGCCTACTGTAACTGTTTGCTCAATAAACACCAGGAAATTAAGCTATGTCTTTTTCTTTTAAATACAATATTTTATTTCTTCTTTATTTATTTCTTCTCACAGATCTCTTGATGTCTTCTTCCACTTTGTAATGGCTTCACTATGACGACCATACTGCAGTTCAAATTGCAGTATGTACATCTTTTGACGTTGACAACACAATGATGTCCGAACTCGGCCTAAAAGAGAATATTTCAGCCTTAAAGGGAGAGTAAATGATTCTGCAAAAGGATTGTTGATACTTGAATTTTACTGCCAAACAAATACACCCCTCCCTTCAGCGATCACTCAGAAATCCCCCCCACCCCTGCCCCAAATATCAAATCTTGGAGGTTTCTCCAGCATTGAAACGCCCTCCAGCATTGAAACTTGCCTGGTCATGTAACTTTCTTCTCTTTTTATACTCTTAAGGCCTTTTCCTCTTTCGCTGTTTCTCGGCCATCTCTTCACATTTCCTGGAGTCCATCTTAATTGAATGTGCCGGTGTATCGAACTCTCTCTCCCACTGCTCTTGTGCACGAGCACTAACGCCACCTGTTGCTGATTGGCAGGAACAATGTTGTTGGGAAGGTCCACACCACTCTCTTTGTTTTCTCATTTACAGAGCCAGAGCTTTGTAGGAAAACCAAATTTTCTTTTCTGAGCACACACAAAACACAGAACTAGCAAACCATGAGGTAATATTTGCGGAATTTAACAAAAAGTGTATTGGATTCCAATCACTTACTATCCCTTTAAGCTTCAATTACATGGCAACAGAAAGCACACAGATAATAGGACGGTGATGCACCGAGACAAGTTGTCACTTCAGCTGTTCTTTTTGTTTACTCCTGTCTCTGCCTCTTATTCCTTCTCATATTTAGATTTATGAACACACGTGGCTATGCGCATCCCCACCATCTATTGTTGTTGTGGGGAGATATAATCTGCAGAGGAGTTTAGAAAAGGTCAGTCTGCACTCCTGTGAGAGGCGTTGGCTGGCATGCGTAAAAAAAATGTCTGAACCTAGTCAGATCCAGCAGCAAGAAACTCTTCGACTTTTTTCTCTCCCTCTGGAGCGATAAAGTCCCTTATTACCCTTGCAGAAACAGAGGGAGGAGAGGATTTGGCATCAACCACATGTACTTAGCATATGAAAAAAATCCTATCAAAATTATGTTAAGCATCTTGTAAAATTTTGTTAAAAAAGTTTTGTTAATAAAATATGACAGTAGTACAATAGTGACTGTAGATGTGAATAAAACTCAATTGGGGATTGACATTTAATTGAAATTAAACATTAAACATAAACATAAAACAATAAACCTTTATGTGTTCTTTAGGTAGTGGAGTTACTGGCCAATTTGAAAACGCAAACTCTGTTTTATATTTGATTTCATTTAAAAAATAACAGGGTTATTGAGTACTTTGCAAATGTGAGTGGAGTTTTAATTTTGATCTTGGCAGACATGACATGTTTTTAAAGAAGAGCATGTTAATGATGATTATTATTGCATTTTAACTTTAGTTAATTTTGTTATAATATACTTGCATTACATACTCTAGGGGAGAAATCCAAAGAATGCAGCCTTAAGTAAAAGTTTATTTACATGTTTATGTATTGTAAACACAAACTTGTCAGTCTGATGTGTGAAACAGTTTTTTCTTCTCTATAGTTCACTTACATCTCTGGCTTTATAGTTTAAGGACAAGTAATTATTGTAATCCAAGATCCATGACAGACCATGATGAAACTCTATCACTTTTCCTCATTTTGTCAACAGCCAATGCCACAAGCTGATTGTCAGCTAATGGGAAATACTGACTGCGAGTGGACTGTTTCTGTTGTTCACATGACTTCAATAGAGTGATCTGTCTCAGTTCAGGATCAATTTCAGGAGTTGCGCTCACTTAAATTTTCATTGATATATTACTGATAATTAAAGCTTAGAATCGCAATATTTTTTTACTAGGCCCTTCATGATTTAGATGAAGAAGCTCGTAATAAGGTATGTCAGATTTTAGTAATGTTTATAGTTTTGTATATTTTGTTCTAACCTTACACTTGTGATGTCATGTTACTGTATTTTCAAGATAAAAGGCAGTAGGTTAGTTGCAGGAGATAATGAAAGCGCAGCTGCTACAAAGAGACTACACATTTTCACTCACCTCACATTGGATCTTACCTGTGAATGGGTGATACAGGAAAAACAGAGACCTTTTTCATCCTTCTGTTCCTGTTTATTGTAGTAACTGTAAAGTAAATAGGTTTAAATTAAAAGTCTCATAATCTCGAGTGACTTCCTGACACTATTTATATCATTCTCTAAATGCAGGAAATCCTTCTTCTCATCTTTCTTTATTTATAGAATATACAAACTTTATTGTGTCTTCAAAGCATTAATGTCTTTATAGGGGACAGCTGTGTGTATAAAGATTGTGTTGCTGATTCTGTTCAATTAGCCATTGTAAAATTACACTCCAGATGCTCTCATTAACCTTAAATTGGTACTTAATGCAAATAGAATAAAATACATGTTGTTATTAGGGCCCATTTATTTTCTCCTCTGTGACCGCTTTTGATATTGTGAGGGTCACAGATAATAAAGAATAAAGCATCTGGCTAAATGAAAGATTTACTTTTAAAGGGAAAAACTTAATCTGTGAAAAAAGCTTCCCCCTCAGTTGTAGGAAAAGGATTGTTTAAACAATTCTGGATGTGATTTATAGATATTCATATCTCACAGTGAAGGGCAATGCTTATGTGTTATGTGCTTTTGCAGTTTTACAGGAGCGCTTTGAAAACCTCAAGTTGAAAACATCCAACACTCCGGAGATAAATGCTCACCACCACCTTTTTGGCTTTTCCCTTCTGTCTAAGGGGAGTTCCAGTGCAACTGAACAGTCAACAACAAAAATTGAGGGTTGTAGTAACATTTGTAGAGCACTTTTAAATTTGTTTGTGTGTTATTACAGTTTTTTGATTGCTTGAAAATAGCTGCTCTTTATAGTTATCATGTGTAGCTTGTTGGTAGACTGCTGCATGTTGCCTAGCAGGATTATTGCAGACATTTGAAAACTGGAAAAATTATTACCCCCCACTTTTGCGCGTTACCTTACTCAAGGCGTCCATTATACAATGTCACAGCAAATTCAACACCTGCAGTAAGGATATTTTGTGCAAAGAAGGGAAGCACCTCCAAAATGACATTGCATTTAATTCAGCACGGTGTGAATCTGAAGGAATAGCACCGTTTTCAGTGTATTGCAGTCTCCCAGCTACAATGACGCTAACAGTAGCAACATCACAGATGAGCTGACATTCACCTTTTATATTGAAGGTAAACAAATGATGTCTACAAATTATTCCAATATACATTTTTCTTAGATACGAGTCCCCCAGAGATGCCCCTCTAGTTCAGAAACACTTCAGCCATGAAGTGAACATGAGCAAGGAGAAAGTGGATAAATGTCACTGAGCGGTGACAAGATTTGTGGTGAAGGGGTTAGATCCCTTTGTTATGGTTTAGTCTCCTTCGTTTAGGTATGTAAAATGCATTATTGATATCTGCTTATTCCCAACAATATCCATGGACTTTAGCCTTCTCTGCTATTTCCTGAGTCATAGCACATCAGAAACAGCTGACAGATCACTGGTCATTTCTTATGAGTCATATTTACACTGAACAAATTTATAAACGCAACACTTTTGTTTTTGCCCCCATTGATCATGAGGTGAACTCAAAGATCTAAGACTTTCTCTATGTACACAAAAGGCCTATTTCTCTCAAATATTGTTCACAAATCTGTCAAAATCTGTGTCAGTGAGCACTTCTCCTTTGCTGAGATAATCCATCCACACATTTTCGAGTGGTCTGTTATTGTGGCCAGCATAAGGCACACCTGTGCAAAACCCATGCTGTCTGATCAGCATCTTGATATGCCACACCTGTGAGGTGGATGGATTATCTCGGCAAAGGAGAAGTGCTCACTAACACAGATTTGTGAACAATATTTGAGAGAAATAGGCCTTTTGTGTACATAGAGAAAGTCTCTCTCTCTTTGAGTTCACCTCATGATGAGGGCATGATGGGGGCAAAAACAAAAGTGTTGCATTTATTATTTTGTTCAGTGTATTTTTATAAATTGAGGGAAAATGAAACCTTCCTGTCACAGCTGACAGTTTACTGATTATAGCTTTGAATATTGGAATAATAACTGAGCTTTGATAAGAACCAGAATCGATAAGTGGAATCGGAATTGATAAGATTGAAATGATACTCTACACACCACTGCGTTGATCTGTTTTACCTGACTGATTGTCTTGATGATTGTGGTATTTATTTATATCAACAAAGGCATTTTCAGAATGTTGTCATCTAACATCACATCTTTGTTTTTCTGAAACACTGGTCCATAGTTAAGTCTGATATCTTATCCATACTTATCTCCATGATTGGCTGATCCTGGAGGTACCTTGACAGAGCTGATTTCAGAGAGACCAAATGAGCCTGCACTTATTTCTCTTTTCTCTTTTGTCTGTTCTTGTGGCATTATTTCATTGCCAGTTTAAATGTAAATGCTGAAGTTCCTGCAAATGAGCATGTACACCCAGTCAACCTATCATGTATGAATAAAGGTTAAACTTTTCATCTCAAGATTCATGCAGTAGGGTGTGGGTGTGTGTGTGTGTGTGTAAGATGCAATTCCCCTGTGTGATACCATTATTTGCCGTTGAAGTGATAAATGAAACATAGCTCCAACTTTCCTTTTGGAATATCTACAAAACATTTCTCTTTTAAAGTGGGACTCTGGTGGGTGTTCAGCACAATCAGCATGGCTTTTGTTACATTCTCAGAATAGACCAAAAATAAGAGGAAACAAAAACAAAAAAGAATACTGTCAAGTGATCAGGAAAAGTCTCTATTATGCAATAAAACACCATTGTACTGTTACTTCTCTTTCAGAGGGAGCTAGTGTTCTCTCTGTCCTCAGGAGAAAATTACACAACTCCTTTGTTCTGACTTGATTAAATACATTTCTTTCAGCAGCACCCAGTTCTTGCTTCTTTGCACTATGTTTAATGTCTTCAACACAGTCTTTCAAACACACACACACACACACACACACACACACACACACACACACACACACACACACACACAGTGCTGCCAGAAGAGCTGAACAGTTAAAGTAAAACTCTAGGCTTAACCACCGATCCAGCTTGCTGAACTTTATGCTCTATCGACACTTCTGCTGAGATTAAATAAAGCCCGGCTCCTTCCTCTCCCTCTCTCTCCATCACTGCCCCTACTTTCCCTCCTCTCTTTTTTCCATTCCCCGTCTCTATTCTCGCACCTATTTTACATACTATTGCTCGCATGCCCTTTCATATGCATTCAGGATAATCATCAAAATGCGATTCTGTTTATGTGTGTATGTGTATGCATGAGACTGCGTGTCTGTACTTATTCATGTGCTTGCATGTGTGGGAATGCCTACTGAGATTACCATTTATCTCTCTGTTGATCACATCCGTGCGGAGGAATCCAGCAGAGGCATAAGAGAAGTGGTACAAAAAATTATGTCAGCAGTGATTAGATGGGCTCGCTCACTTCTCACTTTATTGCTTCTCCTTTCTCCATCACAGATCTCTCCTCATTCTGAGCAATTGTTGGGCTTTCTCACGAGAAGATGATTTGCTGTGTTATGAGGGATTCCGAACTCCCCATCTTGGTTTTAGTTGGCTTCTTAAACAAACCAGGTTACTGTGCTAGATTGCTGACATGCATGCTCAAAACGTCTGAAGATTTGACACAAACAAGACGTTTATTAGGTTAGATTTGATGATTGCTGTGGGGAAATTAAGTAACTACACCAGCAAGTAATGGCAGTGCAAAACAAAGTGTAGGGAATAACAGTTGTTTACATAAATCAGGTAGAGCACATGTTTGGTGTTACTGAAATACAGATGGCTCGATAGAATTTTTCTATAACACAAACCAGTACTCTGCCTATAAAGACAATAATTGTTTTTAAATCAAAGCATAGCATTAAAATCTGTTTCCATTAAATTACTTATGTGTTACATAATTTGCTTCCATTTTTCCTAACTGATATCTTGTTGAACTGAAGAACATCAGAAACATCATCATGGTGAATTATTCAATTTTCTTGTGTCATTTTTAGTGTTGCATTATTGTTAAAAATAATGTAAGTGTTAATTAGTTTGCCAAGGTTTCCACAGAGGTAGGCCACCTTCCCTGAAACAAAGGCTGCCTCTGCTAGTATAGTGTAAGTTTTCTTATATAGATGTATAGTGAAGTGTAATGGTATTGTAACCGAACATCCTGGGTTTGCCTAGCTGTATAAACTTAATAAAGAAACAACAAAAGGGACTATATGTCCAAACTTCTGAATTCATACAATCTTATTTATGCAGAACATTTTGTACCCTTATTTTACAAATTAATAAGGGTCACCGATCACTGTGGTCAGTGTTTTTTTTAAAGTGGATCTATTCATGCTTGATAACATTCTGCATTATACAGTATCTCACAAAAGTGAGTACACCCTTCACATATTTGTAAATATTTGATTATATCTCTTCATGTGACAACACTGAAAAAATAACACTTTGCTACAACGTAAAGTAGTGAATATACATCTTGTTTAACAGTGTAAATTTGCTGTCCCCTCAAAATAACACATCACACAGCCTTTAATGTCTAAGCCGCTGGCTGTCGTGTGACTCGTTAGAGTTACAAGGTCTCAGGTGTGAATGGGGAGCAGGTGTGTTAAATTTGGTGTTATCTCTCTCACACTCCCTCATACTGGTAACTGAAGTTCAACATGGTACCTCATGGCAACTAACTCTCTGAGGATCTGAAAAAAAGAAATGTTGCTCAACATAAAGATGGCCTAAGCTATAAGAAGATTGCCAAGACCCTGAAACTGAGCTGCAGCTCAGCAGCCAAGACCATTCAGCGGTTCAAACAGGACAGGTTCCACTCAGAACAGGCCTCACCAAGGTCGACCAAAGAAGGTGATTCCATTTTCTCAGTGTCATATCCAGAGGTTGTCTTTGGGAAATAGACGTATGAGTGCTGCCAGCATTGTTGCAGAGGTTGAAGGGGTGGGGGGTCAGCCTGCCAGTGCTCAGACCATACGGCGCGCACTGCATCAAATTGGTCTGAATGGCTGTCGTCCCAGAAGGAAGCCTCTTCTGAAGATGATGCACAAGAAAGCCTGCAAACAGTTTGCTGAAGACTAGCAGACTAAGGACATGAAGAGTACAAAGACAAGTGTGTCTTGCCTACAGTCAAGCATGGTGGTGGGAGTGTCATGGTCTGGGGCTGCATGAGTGCTGTTGGCACTGGGAGCTACATTTCATTGAGGGAACCATGAATGCCAACATGAATTGTGTAACACGATCCCCTCCCTTCGGAGACTGGGCCGCAGGGCAGTATTCCAACATGAGAATGACCCCAAACACACCTCCAAGACAACCACTGCCTTGCTAAAGAAGCTGAGGGTAAAGGTGATGGACTGGCAAAGCATGTCTCCAGACCTAAACCCTGTTGAGCATCTGTGGGGCATCCTCAAAAGGAAGGTGGAAGAGTGCAAGGTCTCTAACATCCACCAGCACCATGATATCATCATGGAGGAGCAGAAGAGGACTCCAGTGGTAACCTGTGAAGCTCTGGTGAACTCCATGCCCGAGAGGGTTAAGGCAGTGATGGAAAATAATGGTGGCCACACAAAATATAGACACTTTGGGCCCAATTTGAACATTTTCACTTAGGGGTGTACTTACTTTTGTTGCCAGCAGTTTAGACATTTATGGCTGCGTGATGTGTTATTTTGAAGGGACAGCAAATTTATACTGTTATACGAGCTGTACACTCACTTCTTTAAATTGCAGCAAAGGGTCATTTCTTCTGTGTTGTCACATGAAAAGATAAAATCTAATAAACAAAAATGTGAGGGGTGTACTCACTCATGTGGAGCAGAGAAAACTAGGTGAAATTTCTGATGTGGACTTTCATGCATCTTTCTGACGGTACGTCTACGTACGATGCACATATGACATATACTTGACATAAAATTGTGTTTATGTGTGAAGTCTTATTTTGCCAAGAAAGACAGCTCACAGACCTCACCACACAAAATCAAGCCCTCCAACAATAAAATCCCCTAGTGTGTGAGCCTGTTAAGTAATTTTAGGGCACTTGTTACAGTTGAGAACTAACTACAAATAGGGGCAGAGAGGGTGGGGGTGACATGAATAAAGGTCCCCAGCTGGGCTTGAACTGGGGATATTACGACTACATGATCAGCATTTTAATCTGAATGGTAGCACTTACCATCAGACCTGTCCAAAGCACTGCTTTCCTTTCCTATGCAGTGTGCTGAGAATGACGCCCAGCAAGAGGTGCAGAGAGAATATTCAATGAACCTAAAATTTAATTAGCTTTGGGTTAGCTCTGGTATTTAGAGTGCCGAGTGAAGACGGTTCCTTGATATTAGACAAAGAGCAAACCAGAAACTGTAGCTTTGTGACTGCTGACACACCACTTATGTCTCCTTACATCTTAGTACAGTCACTTTGCAGTGTGTAGTGTTTTACTGAAACGCCAAACTGCCTCAGATGCAAAATAAAATAAAATTTAACAAAAGAAAAGAAACTATCTGCAGGATGTTTCCTGAAAAATGAAAATCCTCAATGCACTTTTATGAAAACTGAACCTTATGAGGTTATTACATAAAAAATAAAGTGATTTCAGCAACAAGAAAAAACATTTTAATTTTATTAGGCCTAGTTTTAGTTAGTTTATGGTTTAGTGCTTTGGCTAGTATGGATCAGTTCAGGTCAAAGAGCTGTCACCTCTACCTCTTCATTCATTCTTCTACTCTTTTCTGAGCCAATTCCTCCTCCGTAATAAAGACCTCTGTCTGAGCCGGTTTAGGGGAGGGTGAAAGTCTGTGGGCTCAGGTTAAGCACAGGCAGGATTTCCTGCTCTCTTTCTGTCAAGCTGCAGGGTTATGTAGGGTTATGGGAGTATTAGGGAGGGGAGAAAAGGACTTAGCAATGGCGGCTCCCAATAGTTCTCATCATAGAATATTGAAGGAAAGCAGGAAGGAAGGAAGGAACAAGAAATTAACAGCAAAGTAAACAAATTGGACCAGAGGAAGAAACCAACTGAGAGAAGGGCAAACTCAAGGTGGCTGGATGAGGGAAGAAGATGTATGGCATCACAACAACAAGTCTTCCAGATGAAATAACATAAAAAAACGGTTTATCATTGTCTGCAACGGCTCAGTATAACAAGGTTTTACCCAAAAGCATAACTTCGAAACCAGGAGGGGAATGTTAAAAGTTAAGTTTTTCTCGTGGTCTTAGAAGGCAACCTGTTCCTTAGTAGGCAAAGGTTAATCCCAAACAAGCTTGTAGAAGGCAAACTTGATTGTGGTCATGGTAAAAGAAACAAACAGTAATCTCAGTAAGTAAGTTAAACCCATCCAACCACCGCACCCTCATCTCTCTGTAGACTTTGTTGCTGTATAACAACGTTACGATACTTCCTCTTTCACCTCTGAATGCCATGATGCTGTAGTTTGCCTCGGGAGGACAGTCCCTCATCAAATAAGAGTCTCAGTTGATGTGAAAGATATACCCAGTGTCTACTATATGATGTTTTTATGTAAATTATATTCTTGCAATACATCACATTTGTTGCCTTTGTTGTGGTAAAACCATTATGAATAGCAAAATATCGTGAGTTATCCTGTGATTCCCAGCCCTAGTTCTTATGCATTCTCTCATTGTGCTGACTTCCAGCGTGTGAAAAAAAGCGTGAAATTAAACAATTGCCTGTGACGCAGACCCCCTGGAGGCCCCCGTATCTGACTTTGGAAACCTCTGGTCGGGTGAACAGTGTGCTTTCACTCCGGCCGGGATAGCTGTGTGTTTTCAAGCAGGCCGTTGCGAAAGAGAGTAAAGCCGAGCAAGCCTTTCTAGCCTCCCCGAGAGGCTGAGCAGCCATGTGGAAAAAGAGCTGTGTTTGCTACAGACTTCCATAGCTTCACTACAGGGCTTCATAGAAATCTGTGTGCTGGCCTTCCTATGACCTATAGTTACATCCAGTTACTCTGCATCTATTGCCACTTCACTATCAAAAACAAATAGACTTGCAAATACGGTAATAGAAAAGGCATTTCCACCTAAAATACCACATTAGTGTTCTTTAAATTTCTCCACATATGCTTCTGTTCCTGTAGTCTACGAGGAAGCCATGGGCTCAGTATCCTGTTGGTTTTGTAAAAAAGTGTAGAACCCGATCGATAAGGGATTTATAAGACTGATACTGATTTTGATATTTGAGGATTTTAAAATGCGATACATCGGCTGATATTTTTCTTTCTATTCAGAAACACATAACATTAAAAAAATGTATCCCTAGCATTTGTTACATGTAGTTATGAGACCTCACCAAGTTGTAACATGACTGAAGGGTTACAGATTTGTTTGCAATTGGCGTGCCGATAATATCGGTCAGGCTATAGTACAGTGTGCACACATTATATTAATATTTTAACTGTTTTAAAATCAGTTTCATACTTCCCCTTTCAGTTTGACTGTAGAAAATTTCCCCTAGCTACAACACACCACAAATGTTCTGTCTAACTTCTTCACAAAGTATTTCCTAGTCACAGCAAATGTTTAGTAACACCTGTACACACAGCAATCGTCTCTATTTAATGGACCAAGTTAGCATTCTCTACCTCTGCAGTCACCTCACTGTGCCCCAGTGGCCTATAAAGTTGCAGAGTCCTACAATAATGATGCAGGAAAAAGAGGACTGTATTTGAGCTATAGGGATGAGCACAGGCCAACAGCTCTCCTGCTGCACAAGCAAACACTTCCTTAGTTCACCCTCTGTTTAGATCAGGTCCCTGGTTTCCCATTAATTCTGTTTACTTACTGCAGTAAGAAATATGTGTGCGTGTGTGTGTGCGTCCGTGTGTCTTGGACTGTTTATGTGTTCATGACATATGCAGACCTTTTCAATGCCATAGCACATATTACATTGCTGTTAGGTAAAAAAGTTACTCTAAGATTCATTTTAACATTCACACATTGACTCCAACTCTGATTCTCAATTGACTTTTTACAACATTTACATTACAGCAAATGCTTTGCTCTGGGCATTTTGTTACTCTTAATTTCTTTTGGACTCAGCAAGGGCAGCCTGCAGTGCAATGCAATGAGTAAAATGGCCCATGAGAAGTTGGAATCAGGACGGCTACATTTCAAGGGCAAATAATATAACATGCTTTTTGTAGGGGTGGGAATCTTTGGGAATGTTGTGATGTGATTTGATTTGATTTTGTGCCTTGGGGTCAGAACTGATGCTCAATTATAAATTGATTCTTGATTTAATAATAGAAAAACTTGTGTGTTAGTGGTCTTGGTATTAACGTTGAGTGGACCAAGTTACTTTGTTGGTTAGTTGTCTCCACTAATGCTAATTATTCATTATAGTGTTGTCAAAAATATAGATTTTTTGCCTTTATTTTTATAGAACAGTGGAAAGAGAGGGAATGAGGGAGTGAGATAGGGGATGACATGCAGCAAAGGGTTGCAGGCTGGATTCAAACCTTGGCCGCTACAATAAGGACTCAGCCTTGTACATCGGGCTCGTGCTGTACCAAGCAGAATTATAGAGAATAAGAATCACAATTCTTACATGTACTGATTTTATTTCTGCTGCCCCTAGTTTTTGGCAAACATTGGTTGGTACCACTGCACTGCAATGTAAGATTCCCTCTTCACTGCTGTAATATTTAGCAAAAAGGTTAGAATCAGATTTGAGCTGTAGTACCAGATCTGTAGGGAAATATCACTGCTGCAAAAGTTTGGCTTTGAACCAGACTCACACTTGGACTGACACTTAGACTGAAATCTTCAAATGTATCTTGTGCATTGGATAGATGCTGCTTCAGGCTACACCTGGCCCCTCAAGTCAAGTCAAGTGAATTGTATTTATCACAAATCACAAATTTCCCTCAAAGGGCCCCCACCTTTCTCCGTCTCCTACTCTTGCATGTACTCAGATCCAGAGGTTGCTTTATACTTTCTCGTTGTCTGTCATTTTCACAGACATGGTCACAAAAATTCCATCATAATCTATTTATTACCCATCACTTTCATATTTTAATAATAATGAGGCATATTTAATAGCCTTTAATTTTGAAAAACAACTTGATCATAATAACACACAAATACACACAATTTACAGGTTATGTATTTATAAGGGCATGGAGAGAAAGATGAATGGAGATGCTTTTCGTGTCACCACTGTGGTGTCCGAACGATAATGCTGCGATGATGTGTTGAGAAGAAATCCGCTTGACACTGTTCTTGATTATAAAAGTTTATTACATCAAAGAATTCAGCATCAATTACAAGCTCTGCAGCAGCTTGGAGAGTGACC
>NC_060157.1:17120387-17251299 GCF_021292245.1 Micropterus dolomieu | reverse complement strand
ACCACTCTGTCTCTCTGTACATTGAACACAGCTTATATAGGACATGTTTAGGTATCTGCTAAAGACCATATAAGGGCACAGTCCCTTCATACACACTAATCTCTACTCCCCCTACCACTGGGTCAGAGGTCAAATTCCATAGGAGGGTTCACTCTTTGCACACCCATCAATCATTACTTCCCCTTAAGGGTTCACTGTGCCTCTCTCCAGCTCTGGGTATTATTTTAAACTGTAATGGTCAAATGCACATATGTTATACACCACACCACCCAAAGCGTATAAATGATTTTTCCTTTTTTACTTGCTTCCACCGTAACATTTGAAGATACAGAAGACTACAGATGGACATTTTGTTTACAGGAATACACATCAATTACACGGCAAGATCAATCAATCAATATAATTATTTGAACTCTTAAAATAGGCTGCTTGTAAAAAGTGTTTGCTTGAACAAGTTGAAGGCATGGTACACGTGCGCATGGGTGCACGTGATCATGATGGTACCACCTCATTTTGAGCCAGGAAAAACCCTGACTGCGGTGTTGCTTGTTCCAATCTGTGCTTTGCTTTTTTATTTGGGTTGAGAGGCATGCTTTTGATTTTGCATATCAAAGGCACAGTGTTTGATGTTCAGGATATAGTGAAATATTTACCTGTGATGCCTGGAAGACAGTACCTCTTGTTTCAGCTACCCTCTATCCACTGCTTCCGCAATATCTCCGTTTTGATCTCTCTCTCCCTTTCTCTTTCGCTCTCTGTGTCCCCTAACCTCTTTTTTGTTGAAAAGGATATTTTATCAAGTATGTCATCATCATATTCATTATTTTACCCCTATAACCCTTTTGTTGTACACCCTTTGCAGGCTTGTGAAAATTCTAGTCATCCTTAGTTAAATGGGCATTGGGTGAATGTTTGTAGTTGTTCAAAGGATGAGGAGAGCAGCATGTGGTTGTTGCAGCCCTAGATGTAGGCTGCATAGGAATGTTTACAGGGACAGTGCCTGAAAAACAGACGTTGACATAAACACATACAGGTTTATGCACATGTACGCGCTGACAAGACTGATTCCTTAAATCTTAACCCTAAACTGAAACTATAATTAAAAACTAATGTTAACCTTAATTAAACAGTGTTTACCCTATGTTTTTTTTCAAATGATATTTAGCATGTCCGAGAAGGGATTTAGACAAATCAAATCATAACTGCTCTGATTATGCAGTTTAGCTAACTAACAGACTTTCCATACAGACAAAGAGGGGTACTCCCTTTGACAAAGTGGAGTAGCCTACCTTTGAGCTATGTAGGTAGTGAGAGCGGCAGGGGAGCTTTCATTGCCGCCAACTGCGCTTTCAAATGACCAATAATCACTGACAGACTCTAAACGGTGGCAATGTATGGAGGTGTGTGATTTAGTTTAAGTTTTTGAGATGTACCTTTCATTTATGAATTTAAATTGTGGGCATGTGAAATATTCTACTAACTATACTGCACATACAGTATTTGATCTTACACCAGGTGTGGTGATGGCGCAATGGATAAACTATGCCTTTGGGTTCATTCCCCCACTGTGACCCACAGTGACACCCATTGTGTCCCTGAGCAAGACACTTAACCCTAGTTGCTCCAGAGGTGTGTATAGCAATTGTAAGTCGCTTTGGATTATAGCGTCAGCTAAATGAATAAATGTAATGTAATGTAAACACACAAATCTCAGTTCTTTGTAGCCTCTAGACAGCTGTTGCCTCATCCTCCCTTATACAGTACATCTATCTTTAGAAAGACAAAGCTATAATTATAACCATTCTTGCCTATATGCAACTGGAACATATGCACAGCCATCCGCTGTCTCGCACATTACTTCTTAACAGCCTGTTGTATACATTTGTCATTCACTTCCTAACCATTTTATTACCATGGTTTTCTTTTTTGTGTCTCTCTTTTTCTTTACAGCATAACCACGCTTACTGTTACAGTGTGTATTCAGGAGGACCCAGGAGCAGGACACGGAGGCAGTGGTAAAAGGTAAAATCACAGTGGATTTATTAAGTTTCAAAAGAATGTGCAATGGTGATATCTTTCTGGAAATCTTAAGGGCAGGCATCCAGGCACTGTGAGCTGGGCAGGCTGCAGAGACCTCTCACCAAAAACCTGAGGCACAAGCAAAAACACAGTATGGCAAAATGTCAGACAACAAGAGTTTAAACACAGATTGAGATTTTTTTTTTTCACTGAAGTGAATGGACATTGTGGAGTGTGACAAGCCAGGGTTATACACTGCAGGTCTTTGATTGTTGGATGATTCTCCAGTGAGCAGGTGAGCCACAGGTGAGTAGGTAATAGACCAGCCAAGAGGAACGGAAACACTAGGATTTAAGAGACACTCACGATGAGATTGAAGGAACAGTAGAAGCTGTGTAAACTGAGAAACTTACCATTCACCTAAATGTAATTTTTAACCTCAGAAACACAGTGATTTAAAAGTCAACAGTTAACAGCAGTAAATAAACAGCAGTTTATATAACAGTGAGCTTGGGCTTTCAGTGGTAGAATTCATGGAGAGAAAGGTGAGACTGGCAGTGGCAACACATAGTCAGATGGGTGTAAATGAGGATACAGAGACAGAAAGACTATATTTAGGTCAGACACAGAGGCTTGATGGGGCCGGGAATAGGAGGTATATTCTCCACAGTAAGTAGTCCAACAATAAAGTCCCATTTTATCTCCATGTCTTACAACCATTCTTTCTGTAATTCTTTGTGGTGGTGCAACAACTTCTTTCTGGAAAGGCTTGACAACCTACAAATAATTGTGCCTTCTTACTTTTAACACTTTTCTACAAAAGACAAGCAAAGGTGCAACTGTTGCATACTTGCGTAGTAGTAAGGAATGGGACCTAATCAAGATCCACACCAGTGACTGTTTTCATACGCATTGCATTGTCATTGGTTCAGGCAGCCTGAGACGACTATGCTTTCATTGGTCTTCCGTGATGTTCTGATCCTGTCTTGTTTTGTGCCTAAATACAGACGTCCCCACTGACAGTGACGGCGCTCAATAATAGAGGTGCGAGACAAAATGGTGAGCACTGCAGGAGGAGTGAGAGAGGGGGTGGCATATTGATTTAAAAGTGTTAACTAATGAGGAACAAGCATGGCTGATGAAAGATGTAAATAGCTTGTTGTTCAATTTGCCGACACACTTCTCACTGTGCAGGTCTATCCCCTCCTCCCACTGCAATCAACGGTCCAGAAGCACATGAACACACACGAACACAGGGAGAGTGTGAATTATTTAGTGCTAATGCAGAGATAAATAATCTCCTCATTTGAATTGGGGGGTAATTGATTCACAGGAATAGTTTGCCCCTCCACCTCATCCCTCCATACTTTTACACCTCCCCTTCTCTCCCCCACCTTCATCCTCTCTTCCTCCTCCTAGTCCTTCTCCTCATCATTCCCACATTCTGTCTATCCACAAACTGCTTTCCCCCCGGAGCATTTGTGTGTTCCATTACTGCTCACCCTGCCCATGACAGCTACTATTAACCTTGGAGGTGTACGTGTGTTTGTGTGTGCTTCCCAGTGTGTGTGGTAGGGATACATATGCATTTGTTTGTCGGTGTACATTTCTGTGTGTGTGTGTGTGTGTGTGTGCGTGCACGAGAGAGAGACAGATGGACTAAAGAAGAGAGTAAGACAGCTTGTTTGGAGATATGTCTTTGCGTGTGTGTGTGTGTGTGTAAACAGGTGGGACATATTAAAACAGCCATAGGCAATTGAATTGACTGTTGCTCTGCAAATAAGGAAAGGAGGTCATGGACAACAGCTCTCATATCCACAGACCCCATGCCATGCTAAATAGCTCTCCATCCTCTCACTTTCCCTCTTTCTCACTCTGTTTTCTCTTTTGTTTCACAAACACAAACACTTCCCCTCTCCTCATCAGGTTTCTCTCCCTTTCTGTCTGTCTCTCACTCTCTCTCCCTCCCTTCCCTTTTCACTCTATTCCACCTTCTACTCGAGCCAACTCCCCGTAATGAAACTCTAATGGTCTGCCATTCGTTTCCGCTCTTTGCTTAGTGAGGTGATGCAGCAAGGGCTAATGGTCCTATTTGTGTGTGTGTGTGTGTGTGTGTGTGTGTGTGTGTGTGTGTGTCCAGGACTGTATCACCAATAGGGAGACAGTGGTATCATCAGCCTATGGGCCCTATAACATTTCGCATGGTGGTGCGGTGGCCAGGTGCCCCCGATAAATCTAACTAATGTCTCAATACTACCCTATTTACTGCTATGAGGTAGATGTAAGTGTGAGTCTGGTGTGTGTGTGGGGTGTGTATGTGTGTGTTTGTGTTGGCAGGAGAGAGAGATGATCCTTGGGGAGAGCAGATAGATGGAATAATGCATGTTTTGAATATTATTACTATGCAGAATCTGGATGGAATATTGGGAGGCATTCAAGTACTGATGGGACTCAGTAATGGCAGCGGTGTCTGGAACTGGACACAGGCACACACACACACACACGCGCGCGCACACACACGCACTTTCTATGAGAAGCAGACAGGCGTAAATGACTTAGATTAATGATGTTGCAAATATTGAGGAAATACAGGTGGTTCATTTTCTTCAAACTCTGCTTCTGTTTTCTCATTTGGTGACCCATCTCCGAACACCTTTCCTACCACATATGCATGCGTTCATACGTGTGCACGTACGCGTATATGTGTAACCCATCACACTGGTTTTGATTATCAATGATGGGCAGTGTAATGAGGTGCCATAAAATCAGATTAATTTGAAGCTGGGCGAGAAACCAGTGCCAGATGCTCCCTGCCAGCTTCTCTCTCTCCCTCTCTCTCTCCCTCTCTCTCTCTCTCTCTCTCACATTCACACACACACACACACACACACACACACACACACACACTGGGAGATGAAAGAAGAGTGGGGAGGGTATATGGTCCTTCGTCTCAGTACATCTGCAGTGTATATGCATATCTTTGGAAGGTAAACACAACTCTATCTCTGTGACTAGATCAATACTTCCTCTCAGGCCCCATCCACACTACTCTGTATTAGTTTAAAAACGGAGAATTAAAACGAATACGATCTCCTTCCACACCAGCGTTTTTGCTGTGCGCGTGCCAGTGTAAACATAAAGCAGACGGTCTATTCTGTAGTTACAGAAGATTTGCTGAAAGAATAAATCCTACAGACGAAGAAACACACCAGATTTTATTTTGCATGGACCAATAACGAACTGGGACTGTTACTGAATGTAACACAGGAGTTAAAAGCGGCTGTGGAATTGGAAAACAGACTGGGAGTCGTCGTAAAGTAAATACAGCGATATACACAGTACAAGTGTAGGCTATAAGTGTTATTTGCACAGTACAAAATATTTTATAATATTTTTTGTGAAAAAGTCTGTCAGCAGCATCCTGTTTCTACTTTGCATGACTTATGAGACCCAATCAGAGAGCCAAATGTGAGCATCTGTGTCATCGTTTTTTTCCTTCTTCACTAAAACGCTCTCCGAAGTTTCAAAACGAAAAAGGGGGTCAGCAGCGTTTTCAAACTTCCCTGTTTTAGGTCTTTGTTTTTTTCCGTCCGGACGGGAGGTGCAAATGCAGAAAAAGGTCCCCATTTAAAACAAAAACGCAGTAGTGTGAATGGGGCCTCAGTCTCTGTCTGCACACATTCACACCTGCTCCCCATTCCTGGACAAGATTATGGTCCACCAACAAAACAAAGTGGATTTGCTTGCCTAAGTTTACAAAAGATTTTCTCAAAATGTTTAAACCAAAAGCCAAACCAAAAGTCATATTTTGTTTCTGTCGTATCGTCTATTCGACATTCTGTAACGTAGCACTCACTCAATGTTTAGAGGAGGGAAATGAAAACACATGTAATCGGTGCACATTGTAATTTTACGACAGTAGCATGGGTACCAATTGCTTTCTACTTTTCTTTCCATTTTTAGTGACATTTTCTTACAGTATCTGAGAAACTCCGTTTTTTGGAGGAATGTTGTGTGAATTTGTAGTTAAAAAACAATGTTAACTCTGGAGTTGTGTTTCTGGCTGGTTGCTTGGAGACGCTATCCATTTGGCGAACACCAGGGCCCTGTTCTTCAAATGTGGCTGAAATTAGCTAAAAGGATCCTGCTAATTCTCATCTATTTCATTAGATTTTTTAAACGCAGTTAGAGGAGTGGTTTGTTAATCTTAGACAACGTTATCTTGAATGACATATCATTTTGAAATAACAGCACCATTAGAGTTAAAACCAGTAGCAGGATGTATATGATTGGCTGAGTGCTGATCATGTGATTGCAGTTATATGACACAGTATATTTAGGGAAACCTCCCAGGGGAAGGAAATAGTCAAATTTTTCGTGTGCTTTTGCATGCTTTTTATCCATCGATCCATCCAACATAACAGCTACTTCTTTCACTCTGTCTTTCTATCTGGCTGACTCTCCTCTCAGTATTCAGCTGTTATATAGGATGGACTAAATGAAGGAAAAGGTCAATTGCTGTTGTCAAGTAAACCCTTATCTGGATTTATGACAATACTCTGGCAGAGAGGGGATTTGCAAGGAGGAGAGGGCCTCTTTCTGCCCTCTACATGCACTGCTTCCTTGTCCAATTAACTGCACACTTAAGCATGCTCACATACACACTTGCACACATATCCACACATGCAATGACACACTCTCTCTTTATCTGCCCCTCTCTCGGCCTTTTGTCTCTCTCGCTCTCTCTCTCTCACTCACACACACACTCACACACTCACACACACACACACAATCCTGTCTAATTAATGCAGGAAACTGATGGCAACCAAGAACTGACCTGAAAAGAGCTCTCCTCTTTCCACTCTTCGCCTCTCTCTGTCTGCTCTTTCCCTTCAGACTTCTTCTTCTTTTTTTTTTTTTTTTTACCATTTTTGAAAATATGGGTTGACAGAAAGCGCAGCTACCTGTAACCTTCGCCATCAAACCTAGCTCTTGCATAGCTACTGTGAGCCATATATTAGCTGTCTCCTTCAAAGACAGTTCTCAGTTCTTTTTTCCTGCTGTTTTTTATTGAACAGGAAGCCTGCCTAATAATGCTTGGTCACATACGCGCGCGTGTGTGTGAGACAGGGTTGTTTCTTGTGTGTGTATCTTTGTGAATGTGTATTTGTGTCCATACTCCAGTAATTACTGCCAAGCATCCCTCTCAGCAGTCCCCATTCTGCAGGATTCATTATTAAACTAGACATTTCTGTCCTTATATGGGCAGAGATAACTTCTTCATCTGTCTCTATTCTTTTATCACATCTCCCTGTCAGGATGCGTGTGTGTGTGTGTGTGTGTGTGTGTGTGTGTGTATTCCATAGGCATGTGTAGTTGAATTACAAGTCCATCCCTCTTTGATTGCATATACACGTGTTTAACTTGGAGGGACTTTTGATAAGTATGTGCACGTGTCCTTGTGCATACATTTGTGCATGCATCAGCGTTTGTGTGTGTGTGTGTCTGTCAGCAGGCTGATTCTTGAATCTTATTCTCCTTCCATCATCTATCTGATTATGTGATCCAAAGGGCAGAGCTTGCAGGGTAATGAAAAAGGCTCAGATTATGAAAATAACCCCCTCCCCCTGCCAAGGACACATTTCGGGAGCAAATGGGAGGGCCTTGATTTCTATGTTCCCTGCTCAGTTTCCTTTTCAGACCGTGCGTGTCTGGCTGGGAGGTCTGGTTAAAGATAGAGATGGAGATGGCAAACACATTGAAATTAGATCAGGATGATTAGATGCTGCTCTCGACTTCCACAGCGTTATTGAAGAACTCCTCTGACTGACACTTTCACTCACTTCAGTTTGGCTAGATGAAGATGGAAGCAAATGATTACTGAGCTAGAATTCCATCAATTCTCAGTAAGAAAAATGGGAGAACATAGAACTCAAGGATAGATGTTCACTTATTGTTGTCAGTAATACGTGAGGGATAAAAATGATAAATGCATTTTCCATAAATCTTCCTTAAAGTTTAATTCAGTTTTATTTTGTCCAGCTGTACCAGACACACCATACTGTACATACTACTGTTTATTAGGTTCTGTTCAAACTGTCTATCATAGTTACTTACTGATATATCTGTGGCATTGCTGCTTTACATTTAGCTTTTTACATTGTTGTTTTTATTTTGTAGATATCATTGTTCTAACTATTATTATCCCATTGGTCTACTATTCATTCTATTTATTAGTTTTTGTCAACACTAATGCTTCTGTTTGCACTGCTTAGACCATGGGCGTAGCCTGCTGACAATCTACCGATAGTTTCGGCGTCTGTTATTTTTCTTCTGTGCACTGCAAACAAATCTGACAAGAAAACACTGATACACACTGATAATCTATTATAAACTGTGTAAATGATATATGATTATATATGAAATGATCCAAATCTGGTAAATGATGAAATATGTGTCCCATGATTTCCAACCTTTTTGATTTCTCTGTCCCTCTCACCGCTGGTCTTCTGGAGTTTCAAATCCCACACGATGAAATATCAAAATCTACTATTAGAAATCACTTCTGTCATAAATGATGTACTTATTCCACATATTTGTTGTGTCTAAACAGAGTGACAGAGAGGAGTAGACACACACAGGCAGGAAAGAAGCCGTTCCCTGCAGATCATCACCCAAGGTGATGGTCCTTTTCTTTTGGTCATTGCTGCAGAAGAAGCGATGCCTGCTAATCCAGGAAGACATACAAAGCTTTGCGTTATAAATTCACAATTGTTTTTTATAAAGATCAGCTCTATGTGTGATTAGAAAAGGAGGAGGGGGAGGAGCAGAATCACTTGTTGACCGGTGCGGAGAAAAGCACATCTGGTGTGAATGTGAGGTTGCAACCTAGGCATAGCAGAGTGTGCTGCTCCCCGCTCCCGTTTGTAATGTATGTTAAAATATTGTAGTGATGGATCACATTTCCCATCATGCCTGGTGCTGGACTGAGTAGTCTGTTAAGTTGCTGTTTTATGTTCCAAAATGCAAATGTTACAGCTATATTTTCTCACAGTTTTGTATGCTGTTTTGTCCCCCTCAACCCTTCTGAAATGAAGCTCGTCCTTATGGGTGAGACACTATACTGTATGTGGGACCGGTTAGGGATGAAAAGGTTATCGATTTAATGATAAACCACAGTAGAATTTCAGATGATTAGTATTACTATCAAATTTTAATTTTCATTAAAACTGTGTTCGATAACAGCTCTTTGAAACTGTCCAGCATCAACCAAAGTTAGCCCAAACAGTCGGCCAGACACAAGTGTGCAGGTGCATTGTGGGTTTGTTTTGGGTCAATGAAATCATGGCGGAAGGCTGTGACAGCACTCTGGAGACTCTGAAGGGCTCTCTAGACTCTAGGACTCTGAAGTGTAGTCATGTTTTTGGTTTTTATAAGAGTTCTGAGGGAAACATGATTGGTGCAAATCACTCCTAAAGGGGGCAACACTTTGAATCCAATGAGCCATCTTGTTCAGTATTTATGGTAATCTAATCTACACCAAAATATCATACCAATTTGCCATTAGTGAATATTTACCGTATAGGATAATATGTACAGGAGGCAACCACAATCAAAATATGACACAATAAATCATGAATTCAATACATTAAATTATTAAAATTTCAAATGGAAAATAAAAATTGTAGGAGAGTTTGTTAAAATATAATTTTACATGACATAAATGAGTTGAAAATCCACCTTTTTCATACTGTCCCAGTGTTTCCCACACATAGGCTTTACTTGGGCGGGCCGCCCAAGTAGATTAACAGCCGCCCAAGTAAATTTGAAGACCCATTTTAAAATCGTTTTTGATTGCAGCGCTACGCAGCTCATATTCGCGCCGCACCTTCCTCTCACTCGGTCGCTCCCTCTCTCTAGCAAACACAGACAACGGACCCCTATGTCAATTGAATAGTTGGTATCATAAACACCACTGCACGAATCGAGCTATGTTAACTTTACAAAACAGCTGTCCAAGTTAGCACGCTGTACATAGCTGGTAGTCAATAGATACATTTGAGATGACTTTGGCTGACTTTCACCAACTTGATAGTCTTAAAACAGCGGCATCAAGTCAGACTCAATCTACTCCGGTAGACTGCGTGAGCTTACTGTGAGCTTAGAACAATAGTCAGTCAAAAGGTGGTTCCAACTTTGTGCAGCCAGAGCCGCCTTGCTTCCACGAGGTCTTAATGTGACGTTTGTGATGACGTTTTACAGCGCAGGTGTTGTGCCGAATTCTGAATGCCTGCCGAGAATTGCAGGCACCTCACGGGAAGTAACGCTCATTTATGCTGAGAAAGGAGGTGGATGCAAATCTCAGCAGGTAGCCTACAACATCTGTTCTGCCGAATTATGCATCCACATCTTAAGGTCCTTTTCAGACACTTTACTGTTTTGTTCGCATTGTTTAAACGGTTATCACCATATGTTTTCGCTAAATCTCAAGAAAAGGAACTTTTACTAAGTGTAATAAAATATTAACGATTCTTAACGTTCATAAAAGATATACTGATCATTTATCACTATTGATGAACCCCACAAATAATATTAGAGCGTTTAAAAGCAGAAATTGTAGGTGCATGCAGGCATGCAAAATTCGACTCATGAAAGTCGACTGCACCCAATTCCCACTGAGTCAACAATTCCCACTGTGACACACTGTGAGCAAGACACTTAACCCCTAGTTGGTCCAGAGGCGTGCGACCTCTGACATGTATAGTAATTGTAAGTTAAATGAATAAATCTAAATGTATTGAAAAGTGTATTCTCAGCATGCAAACAAAATTCGACTCGAGCTCTATCCATGGTCCTGAAACTCTATAGTCATTTGTTGCCTGTGGTGTTGAACTGGCTCTGCTTTGCAATAGTGTCTCTCCTTAGTTATTAACTGTAAGTGACTAAATAAGCTCTGTACATCTGTTTGACACAGTCCTTGTCAGATGAGCCCCACACATGCATCATGCATGCTGCCTTATATAAAGCTGAAAGCTTTTATTAGTGTTGAAACCACTTTGTATCTCAGAGCCATGTGCATGTTGCTGATGGCACTCACCCTTATGGACTCTGTACTGCTGGACGGTAACGCCCCGATGAAAAACGACCAGAGAGGTAATTGGCTAATGGTGAAGAGAGCATTGCTTAATTACTTCCTTCATTTGATGGGATTGGAAGCTGCACCGAGGTGACATTTGCCTACATCATGTCCATCCTGTTAGTCAATTAGCCAAGCAAGTGAAATGGAATGAATGGGAATGGAGGGGATGCATTAGTCTGCAGGGCGATGGTAAACATCTTTTTACCTGACTAGAAGATGAGTTTAATTCTGCATATTTATGCATCCATGAACACATGTTGTCTCCACGTTTCTCACTCCTTTTTTTCCACCTGAAGGTGTCCATTCTTCTCCTACACACACACTATAATTTATATAATCATCATGGCTTGTCTTTCTAACAATCATTGGAGAATCTGGGCACCCTCCTGCGGCTAGAATAGAGATGAGACCCACTCAGTCAGTGAGAACTTTCCTTCATTGTTATTATGCAGCTGTCTGGATAAGTGAGAGCATACAGAGATAAAACTGAGCTGTATATTTTCCAGTCAGTTACACACACACACACACGCAAACGCACAAACATATTTTCTTGCTTATACTATACAAGTGCAAAAACACAAACACGCCGACGCACACAGATATACACACAGTAACACACATAATGTAATGGCCTGTGGTTATATATCTCTTTGATGTGGACCCAGGGGACATAGATTTATGACTCTTGTCTCCACAATCACGTTTGCATTCAAAGTTCTGTTGAGCACCACACAAAAAGACTGCATGTGTGTGGCACAGTGGGCAGTGAGGCTCTACGAGTCCTTATGTCGTCACATTAGAATGATACATGCAAATAACATATTGAGTTGCACATAATGCACCCAAATTGAGAAAGCTTCAGGAAATACTGAATGAAGACTATATGTGATGAATATACTAGTGTCTACCCAGAGATATTTGAATGCTTTCTTGTGGCTAGTGTGAATGCACTATTTCACAATCAATAACTGCAGCCCACAGTTCTTGGAGTGCCTGGACACTAGGTGTAAGTGTGTTTATGTAATGTGATTTATTTCTTTGTGACCATGTTATGATTGAAACAACCCAGGCTCCTTGAAAGTTTGTTACCAGTTTTTTAAGTACACCTGGCTAAAACTAAAGCAGTCTAATATAACAGTCCTGCAATAAATCCTACCTTCATGAAGGTTCTAATGTTCCGTTTTTGTTGAAACTGAGTTGTGATTCCAAAAGTAGTCGCTGAATGGATTATGTTCACAGGCAATGCTGTTTTGAGTGAATGAAGCTCTACATTTATCTACTGCACCGGAGTCACAGAGAGATGGTTGGGGATGGTGGGGGTGTACAAAATGGCGGACTTGGACACCAGAGACTGGTGTTCGCATCCTGAGTCCTGTCAATGGTTGGATTTTGGCAGCTAAAGCACTTTGGTCAACATTAGGGAAAGATTGTGGTTTTGGTTAAATATTAATAAACACATTGTGCTTCAAGTCACTGCAGATTATGTCTGTATTTTACCCAAACCAGGACCTTTCCCTCACCTTAACCAAAGTGCCTAAACAAAAACAATAAAAAAGTTAAATAGTGCGGTAGTCACTCTGAGCGGAAATTGTATTGCAAGCTCCGATGTTTTGGCGGATGAAATACACAAATGAAATACATTGTTGAACATTTCGCTGATAAGTTCAGTATCACTAGCTTCGCGACTTGCCAGATACGTTGATTAACAACATTTCCTCATTATGTTAAAAGAAAACATAATCCGGATATGTTTTCTTCAAAACATATTGGTGGTTACAAATTAGTTATGAAAGTAATTTCTAAGAGACACGGTTGGATGGTGGACAGGGTGGTGATGGCGCATTGGATAAGAAAAGAAAGACATGGAAAGACACATGCCTTTGGTGTGAGAGACCCAGGTTCAGTTCCCTCTGTGACACATCCACCAATGTGTCCCTGAGAAAGACACTTAACCCCTAGTTGCTCCGGAGGCGTGCAACCTCTGACATATATAGCAATTGTAAGTTAAATTAATAAAGGTAAATGTAAATTGATTAAAAAGAGTAGTACAGTGTTCCTTTATCAAGTCATCAGCTTGACAGCCTGCCCTGTTAATCACACACCGATACTGGCCTGAATACAGACTCATAATACTATTGTAAACAGACCAGCATTAGGAGTTGTCCTCAAGAACCCACCAACCTCGCAGGGCTTAGAAAGAGGAGCCCTTGGGACAAATTTGGATTTAGCACCAAGGCATCTTCTCCATGAATATTACCAACACAGGAAGCCACACACTTGTCTAAATCACATTCATATGCTGAAGGATTTATTTTTTCATTTCAGATTATGAAATATTGTCTGAGCATCTCAAAAACAGGGTCTCAACATAAGTAACCTGCTTTGAGGAGTGATTGAAAAAGGAAGAGATTTAGTTATGGCCTGTAGGTTACGGTTAAGCTCGGCATCATGGACCAGATGAGTGTGTGTACACTTCCGGCCTTTGCGAATTAGTTCATAAAATCTAAACCACGGTGCCAGGCTGTATAGGCTTGTTTAAGTGTGCATGTCACCAGGGCTGCCAACCATATCTTAATGAATCAAGCTGAAAATGTCAAAGCAGGTCCCAGATCGCTCTGCCGTGACTCAGCTGTAGAGGACTGTCAGTGCCAGGCGACTAACTGATGGTAAGAGGCCTCACTTACAAAACAAACACAGTCACGCACACATGCAGACACTCACACACACTGTCTGCCAATTCCTCTTGTTATTAAAAGGTCATTCTTGTCTCTTCCCTCTCTCGCTTCAGTGGGTGGTCAAACCTCTGCAGTCCAGCCGCACTATGTATCTGAGAGTGATTAGATTACTGCATGTGAGTGTTGGTACATCATTATTATTACACATTTTTTCTATGTGTATGTGAAAACAGTCTCTTCCTCCTGGAATCGGATTGACATTATCCATCAGTACTTTACATCCCACTTTAGCTTCCTTTGTCCAGATTATCATTATCAGACAAAGGCTGCATATATTCATGTATGTGTATCCTGGGGTAAAAAAAAAACATCTGCTGCATTAAGGGTGGAAGGGTGATAATTTTCTCCTAGTCACACTCTTCTTTTCATCACCACCTCATCTTTCTTTGCCTTTCATCACCCTCTTCTACTCTGTGAGTGGCCACAGCAGCATGTGATTGATAAGGAGAGTATACGCGGCATGACATGGAGAGCAGCTGACTTCATAAGGAACATCATGTACAGAAATAGTTTGGAGGGCTCACACATGCTCAGAGCTACACCAAACAATCAGGCTGTAATTATCGCATTGTAAGTGAATACCATAATAGGATTTCCTGCTTCCCACTTGTTTGCATTGTTCTAATTTCTGAGCATGTGTGGTACAGTGTGAGTCATTGCAAGCATCAAGATCTAACAGGACCAGAGCAGAGCAGCCCATCCCTCACCCCCCAAAAAACCCCACTGGATGATAAAGTTTTAGTTAGCAGTAACTCAGCATCATCGCATATGCAATTTCCCATCTCTGTAACCACTGACATGAACACACATTTCTGAAGTTACTAAAGCATGAGCCAATGACTACCAGCTTTTAAATGTGTTTCTTCTTCACATGCTTGGATGCAAAATCCCCTCTTAAATATTCTCACACGTGAAATGTATATGGTTGGATTCTCACTTAGATGCACATCTGTCAGTGGTGATGTGGCTAATGAAGCGTGCAGCGGTTAGTCATTCACAGAGAAGCAGAACTCAATTATCTCAGAGACATCTTTTAAAACCGATGCACAGTCTACTCATCACTCTTTTCTTTTCTCGTCTCTCCTATCTCTCTGTGCGGCTCTTCCCTACCTTCACACGGTAAATTAATGGTCCACGAACATTTAAGAATATAGACATTTCAAGCCTCTACAAAGTGGTAGGGTCACCCTCTAACTTCAAAACATCTTTGGCGTTGCTCTAATGCAGTTCGTAAACACAGTTTATGTATCGGACCATTTCTCATGATCAAAAACATTGACTCTCTTTTTAAGGAGAGAAGAAAGTGAAGGTGAAGAGTATTTACATAATGGTGATTTGGGAGCCCACTGAAGACATTTCATTCTATGACAGTATCCATGAGGCATTCTTCAATTACTCTTAACACTGTACAGAGGTGTGCAATGTACCTTTGAATATGGAAATATTGTAAGGGTGGACTGTTTGCTCTACAGTGAGCCTCTCTCACTGGCCTCATACTCCTTGTCTGTGCTTCTGACTAGACAGAGCAATCAATGGATGGAATGACTCTCAGTAGAGCCCATTATATTACCGCCTCCAACACCATATGAATGGCAACTGATATATATCATATTGCTGTTTATTAGTCAGAGGTCCAGCTTTCATATTTCTTACGCCAGTGGTTTCCAGTCTAGGGGTAGGGACCCTCACAAGAGGCTGCTACAGCAGGTGTAGGTCTGTGAGCTGATCACCCAGGTATAAAAGACAGCATTCTGCTACAGAAAACCATGTTTATTTTTTTTTACTTTTCTCTATTCTTTACATTTTCATTATTCAAAAGAAACAATCTGAGAAGAGGTGAGACAATCACTCTTAGACTCATAACTTACAACCTGTGATGAGGGGTCACAAGGAGATATTCGTTTGGGTCAAAGTCAAGAACAGATTGTAACTCACTGCCTCGTGCTATCTGTATGTAGGAAACTACAGATCACTATTCTGAGAAATGAGAAATGCCTTTACTATTTGTGTATCCATGTACTTTAATAATTAAGACAGTTTTGTAACCAATTGCTGCAACCATAGTTCTAAAAATACATCAGATTTTATATCGATATCTCAGACTCTAACGAATTGTGTTTGTGTGGAAGGGTACAGTATGTGCTGCCTTTGTCTTATGATGAACAGATGGAAGAAACTGACAAAACCGGGAAGAGTCCAGTTTTGTCACCTTTCTTTGCTGTCAGCCTCAGGGCCAGATGCTGTTCAAATACTTCCTGTCAAATGTGGTCTGTACGCCACAGACTAGGCACATATGTATTATACCTTCTACTGTACTCGTGTACGTATGTGTCCCTCAGGCTGTGAATCAGCAGTGCCTCAACAAGCGCCAGAAGCTTCACTTCATCATTTACCTCTTTGCCAGTCCCCATAGAATCCGCATCAAGCCTGAAACCGCACAAAGCACACATTGCTTGTGCAATCTGTGGTGTTGCCAGCGTTGAGCCTGAAGTCACCGTGCAGTATCTGCTCTGTCTCTTCAAGTGATATCAAGCATGCATCAAATAGATCAAATAAAGGACAATAAAGCGCCAGTTTCCTTAAAGAAAACAGCAGCAGACCAAAAACAGAACTTGTTTTGACAGTTCGATTGAATGGAGGCATGGCCGAGTTGGCATGCTGTTTGAACTTCTCTAAGCCTGAAGGAGATAGAATCACCAGGAACAGCATCTTACAAACAGTTGACATATGCACAGAAACAATGTCCTCCTCATTGGCTCCTAAATCACATCTTGATATCATCTGTATATATTAATATTTTTTTAATTTGTAGGGGAAATACCTAAAGAAATTAGTAACTTTTTTTGAAGTACTGATTTTACTGCATGCTGCTGTTTGTCTCGATGACTAAACATATTTTCAGAGGTGGCCAGGGTTCAGTTCCTTTAATTTTAAACAGTTTCCTTGTTTTACCTCTGGCAGAAGGAAACCTGGTCTATTTGTTTGAATAAATCTTTTTAATGGTGAAACAGACCTTTTAAAATCCTTTCAGAATTGTGCCTGATAACATGGTGCTAACAGGCTGACCCAATAAAGAGTTGGTTATCTGAGGCCGACAGATGACTTGCAGAAACAATGCTGATTACTGGGGGAAACAGTTAAACACACGCACACACACACACACACACACACACACACACACACTCTCTCTCTCACACAGCATGCTCTAAAGAAAGTACTGTGTTTGCACTCTGGGGGGGAAAGTTCTCAAAACACATTAACATTTTGCATTTTGGGCATTTAGCTAGAGCTCCTGTCATGAGTCAATTGAGACAAACACAGACACTAGAAACTGTGTGTTTGTTGAACTTGGGTCATGCAGCTTGATTTAGCACCATTATGCAGAATAAATATGTTACTTTTTTACCTTGTCCTCTGAATCCCTACCTTTGATGATCTCATAAGTTGTGCAATACATATATACTGGAGTATCTTTGTGTGTGTTTACATGTGCATGTGTGTGTTTCTCTGTCCCTGCCACCGTGCTGATGTCCATTACTTTTATGAGGCTTTTGAGTTACCCCCTTTAATAAGAAGGCATAGTGGGAATTTTCGGTATCTTGGCTCTTCCCCCAGAATTGTAAGCCCATCTTCAGAGGTTGCGCAGTGATAAAGTTGTCAACTGAATATTACCCTTCCGGAGAGAATTTACTTGCTTTCATAAGTGTGTGTGTGTGTGTGTGTGTGTGTGTGTTTGCTCAGCCTTGTGGCTTGGTCATGACATTTACGTTGGGTATTATTGCGACACGAAGGCCTGCTGACTGACAGGTGTTAATTGCACTTTTAAAAAAAATCTTTTTTTTTTACCTTTTTTTCTGGTTCACAGCATTTCAGAGATGCCTGTGCTCTGCTAACACTCAGGAGTTTCTCTTCCCACACAAACACATTTGAACAGGCACAGATGCACCAATGCACCCTCTGTGACCCATATTCTTACCCCACATTTCCACCATTCTGCCCCAGAGACTTGCTCTCTCAGTGGGGAAAATTCCAAGTTTAACCCCCTTCTTCTCTCTGGATGTCTGGACCACTCAGTAGTGGTAAAACAGTCAATGATGGATGCTCACCACATAAAAGCTGTTTATGTGGGTGTGTGTGGTCCCACAGAGGAAGTCTGTGCATAGTGGGGTGGTATATGGAGTTTGTTAACCACAGGCTCTCCACTGCATGTGGATCAGAGTTTATGATGATTATAATAATATAACAGTAATAGCATGTGGTAGATTAATATGCAATAAACAGTCTGAAAGACTGTGGATACATTTAGAGCTATCTTTTATTTATTTAGTAATTATTCCACCAGTTTGTAAGGCCAACTTGGGTATATAATGTCTCGTCTCTCCTCTCCTCTCCTCTCCTCTCGCAGTTGCAGCACACTGTGTACTGTGACTTGCACTTTACTAGTCAATAGAAAAAATAGGAATAATCAATGCAATTGAGTACAGATATGTGTTGCATGTGATTCATTTTTGCACACTTCCACCGTCCACAGCTGTCTTGCGTTCAGGGTATGCTCTGTCTGGCTGACCCTCCTCTGAATGCAGATTACTAATGGAAGACAGACAGAAAGAAAGTAAAGAAGAGAAGCCTTCCTCGTCTTCCCCTGAGAAACTCGGCTCATACAATATTCTGCCTGGAATGCCTTGGGGGCTGCTGGGAGTTGGAGGCACTTGAGTTGCTTGACTGTAGTTCTATAGCTAAATTGAGCTCCAGCTGAATTCCCCTGTGGATTGGCCCAAAACAGCAGCCGGCCTGAGTGGCAGCTCACAATTGTCGCTGTCACTTCAGTGCCCACAGTATAATGCAGCAAAGTCCACCATAGCTTTCACTGCAGTAGCGAGACATTATTAATGGGTCATCAGCCTTCTAACACCTAATAGTGTTGACGTGAAGATGGACTTTGACTAAAATTTTCCCTGACAGCGTGTCTAAATATGTGAGAGACGGTAAGGGAGAGAGGGGTGGAGGGTGGGGGGAGGTGATGCTATTAAAATGTTTGAAGACCTTTTTACTGAGAGAAAAGGTGGAGGATCAGGCTGAATTCTAAAGCGAGCTTAGAGGCTTTGCTTATTGCAGGGGTGTGCAAATTGATGTATCATGCAAAGGATCAATTGTCATTTTCTGTACGACAGTATGAGCTTTTTTATCAACCTTTAAAGTAGTTTCGAAACATACAAATAGCCATGCTTACACCAATTTTTTTGTTTAACATATACTAAGAACCAGTCTTAACACCGTTCTTGTGTGGCAGAAACAGATAAGTATAAAGAACACTGAAACTTTTAATCTACAGCTTATTTGGACAAAGTTTACTCTGCAGATCATGAAGTACAACACATGGAAATCAAACGTGGCAGTAACCACAGTTTTTTTACAATAACACGTGAACACGGCAACAGCTGGAATACAACAGGGAAATCAGATTACCATGACGACACCATCTGTTTAGTGCCTTGTGCTTTTGCACATTATAAACTGTAAAATTTGTAGACGACAGAAGCAAAAAGTCACCAGCATTGGAGGTTGTGTTGACATCTTACAAATTCTTGACTTGACTTAACTTAATTTAACTTAACTTCTAATCATATTTAGGAGGCTTAATATTTGAAATGTCACTCTGAAATCCTGACACCAGAGAGACAACAGCGGTGTAGAAATACATACTGCTATATCACCTGTCATGCCTCTCACTTCACAAAATTGGTATCCCTCTCCCTCTACACTCCCAAGTTTTCACCAATCCCTGGTCAAGTCCCTAACCACATGCTAATATATGCTAATCCACTCTGAATTTACACGCCACATTTAGCCAATGAGCTCAGCTAGAACAAAAGGCTGCAGGTAACCTTTCTCTCGTCACTCAGCCGCTGCAGCTCAGGATAAAAGTCTTTTCAGAGAAGAACATGTGCACAGAGACACATTCAGCCTTCAAAACAGCTCCCGCTGTGCACGCTTGATTTTTTCCACCACACCTCTAAATGTATAAAAGTGAAAAGATCCTCAGTGAGATTTCAGAGCAGGCAAAGAGTGAGTATTACCAGGTTCCACACCTGTGTGCATTTCAATGGTGCTTAAGCTAACAAGACAAGATTTTCTTTTTGTCTATGAATCTCCCAGAGAAGGACTTCTTAACCTCCACATTGAATTTGGTCATATTCACTAAGGCATTTGTTCCTGCACCACTGGAGTTTTCGTTTACCCCTCTCTGTGAGTGAAAGGCTGAGTGTGAAAAGCCTGGTTAACCTCAGTCAGGGCCTTGGGGGATACTAGAGTGCTGCATGCTACATGTCAGAGGCTTAATGATGGCTCACAGTCACCTCCAGCTCAACTCCAGCCTCCACACTGTGAATGTGCATGGACTATGAGCACGTGGGCTCACGTGTGTGGGGGTGTGTTTGATTATAGATCTGAATGTGCCTGCCTCTGTGTGTGTGTGTTTCTAAGATCAGGGGTTAACTACATGGGGCATGATGTCAAAGGCAGGTCTTTGGTACGTGAAAACACTGCCAGCTCCACTCAGCAGTTACCATGGAGACAGCACTGCTAATTCTCGACTGTTCTTCAGCTGCCACTGTTATCAATGTTATCTACATTCATTCGGTCCCTTTTGCAAATTGCTGTTCAAGTAAAAGGCATTTTAAATTTAAAGACACTCTCGCTCATCCCAATTGTTTCATTTTGACACGTCAGCTTCATAGCTGAAATGTGAGAATCAGTTGCAATTCAGAGTTTCATATACATTCTAACTTATATTTAAAATCAGAATTGCTTCGTGTCTGCCACCAGCAGTCCTTCTTTAGTTGAACGTTATTTGTAGCAACTACAACTGGTTTAGTTTTAGTTAACTTATTACATTCAGTCTTTGTCAGCAAATATTTTACGTTCTCCTCAGATGCCCTTACGTCATTCCCTGTTATTTTTTATTTTAGCTGTTAAGTGATTGCTGATTTGTCATTTAGTTTTCCTGAGATCATTTTACCGCCAATCATGCTGGCCTTTATACTAGATGTCTGATTGCGTGTTCTGACAGAACGCCTGGCAGTTCGATTGCATACAAAGTCAATACAAAGACGCCTTTAGACACCAAGTCACCCGTGGTGGCATGACGTGACGCAACAACGTGTCCGCAGGAACCTGAAAATCTTTCAACTTGAGCAAAAGATATTGCACTTATCCTGGGGCTTTATGAATCTGCTTCATATATTTCCAGAGATTAGAGGGAAAAGGATAGAAACTGGAGTGAAATAATAGAAATAACTGGAATTTCTGGTGAGCTCTGAGTTCATTCAGAGGCTGAGCTGAACACAAACACACAAAGGCACACAGTCGATATGTTCATTTCTAACTAGCTTACATCTCTCGTCTGTACAGTTTGGGCTGTTTGGGGTAATTGGTCCAGCGGTAAGATCTGCGTGAATGACGCAAGGCGAAAATATGTTTCACAGGTGATCCTTGGTTTCTTCCTGGTATGGGGGACATTGGAACTATTTTGACATTTAAAGGGGAACTATTATGCTTATTTCCAGTTATTTCTATTCTGTGACTCCACTAGAGTAGCCTTGCATGATTCACAGTTTTAAAAAACCCTTATAAATCTTAAACTGGCCCTTCACGCAGCCTTTCAGTTCATCCTCTGTCTGAATTATGCAGTTTTAGCACCTGTCTCTTCAAGGCCCCCCCACCCTAAAAGCCCTCTTTCTTCTGATTAGCCATCTTCTGAGGGACAGACCGAGATCCCAGGAAGTGCGACATTTGACATAGCAGGACAAACTGTGTAATCATGCATGATGCACACTGGCCCCACGATGTGATGGACTTTTTCCCATCACTTTGTGAAAGAAGGGGCTGTTCAACTCAACTTTTTTTGAAAGTCACAACACCTCTTGCTGGTGTGCTAGATGACATATGACAGCTACAGTAACTTTCTGGGCACTGAACTTAACAAGAATTAGGTTTGAAAAAAAGTGTTTCTGGGGCCAGGACTCGTGGATTACTGTACAAAAACAAACAATTTTAATAACTGTACAGTGATTTTGGTGAAAGTGGATCATTTTCAATGGAGAAAATATCTTCTGGTTTTCACTCTGATGTCCTCCAGCTGCTCTGCCTCAGCTCTCTATGATTTATGGAGTTTCCTGATAGACAGACTGCTTTAAAGTAACCGCTAACTGCTGCTAACTGTAGCTGGTTAGCTTACTTAGATGTGCAGCTAGCGGTCTTCTTAGCTTAGCAGACTTTGCCCGGTTGCCCAGAACTGGTTTTTATTCCTTTCAAATCTCAGAGATTTATCCAGCATTGAAACACTCACAGATGTTAACAAGGGTCTTCTCCTTGCCTGGTCATATAACTTGTTTCACAATTCCTCACACCGAGTCCCGTAATCAGTCCAGCATGTTCAAATGTACCGTTGTTTGTTTACGTTCTCTCTCCCACTAGTTCTAGCATGAGTGCTCTACTGCCACCTGTTGCTCGCTCCTAGCAGCTCTGTTTGTGTTCCATGTACAGACCCAGAACTGTGTAGGAAAACCTTTTTTTTTTTCAGAGCACATGAAAAATGGAGAGATTTTTCCCTCCATTCTTTATACTACACCTTTGTTGTAATTCTTGTTTATGGTATCATTTTTTTCTAATTTGTCATCACTGTCCTTGAATTACTTGTCCAATACTGTTTTCACTGTTGCTTCCAGTAAAAACTACTAAGGCAATCTGTTGTCTTCAACCTAAGCAGTATAGCTGAGCACCTCCACGCACAATAAAGGCAGAAGATATGACCTGAACTATACTAGTATGCAAGTTGATGTTCGTACGCGCGGACACACACATCCCTGAAGAAAGTTTCAAAGATAGGCAAGATAGTAAGGGCATAGCTCACATTTTAGATTATTTTTCTTTCTTACCAAATGTACTGAGATTCTTACAATTACTAGACAAGAAACTCATTAAAAGTGGACATTGGAAGTAGCAATCTTTTAAATTGAGCAGACTGGAGAAGCTATCAAAACCACCAAAATATTTTCTTATCTAAATTGAAGCACTCAAAGCTCAGTGAGACATGCTTTTAGATATTAGAGCTGTGAAATGACAAATTCAGCACCTTTCATCTGATATTTAATTTGATTTGTAAGCTGTTTTTTTTACTCAGATCTCTCATTTATATAAAAGGAAAAGAACTGAATGAAAGTGATCATTCTTATGCTTTGAGGACACGAGATCTCTTCTGCAGAGAAAATTCTGCAGGCTTTGTGCTGTTAGTACAATTGGCTTGTCAGATCACACTGAAAGGATAATCCTACAGTAGGAAGGACTGTACTTTATTACGGTGGCGTGTTGCTAAATACCAATAAGTTTATAAACTGATTAGGGGAACTTTGTAACACGTATCTAAATGGCTGATTAAAATACAGTATGAGTCATGGATCTGATTGTGATGGACATCATAAGCACATTATAATTGCATTGTAACTGCCTTGACTGTTGATGTATTATCAGGACAACAACGAATACAACAACAATAATAATCATAATAATAATAAAAAATCAAAATGTACCCTACCTAACAAGGTATAACTAAACACTGAAGTATTTCCTATATAATCTGTTAATATCTGACTATGTGTGATATTTCCCTAACCTTGACCAAAGTGCCTACAGTAAGCCTAACCACATTCAGTTCTCAGCATGCAAACACCGGTATCAGTGTCAAAGTCCTGTGCTTTGTTCGCCCACCAACTCATCAGAGGACCACATACTGGTACTTTGTAAAACATCATGGCCGCTCCTAGGGATGGGGACCGGACCCGGTTCCAAAATTTCTCAAAACCCAAGAATCAATAAGGTTCGAGCTTATCAATACTGCTATCGAGACTTGCGGGTCCTATGATGTAACATTAAGTCTTGAGCGTCAAATCTAATTTAATTTGAAACGCACTGGATAAGAAAATCATCAGGGTGCAGTCTCTGCCTGCTCTCTGTCGGCTCCTACACACACACAGCGACAGCAGAGCGAGAGGCTGCACCGTCGCGGTGGAATACGGTGAGGGTTAAGTTAGCTCCAAGCTACTGTAATGTTAGTTGATGACAGCTACGCTCGTTACTGTAAGTATGTGCGATAAAACCTTTCGCAAGTAAAAAGAAGTCTTACCGTGCAGGCCATACCTCATGCCTGCATGTTGGGTCTGGTCTTACCAAATAACCATCACTAAATAATAGTAAAGTATCAGTAGTGGTATCGATAAAGAATCGGATCGTTAAGCAGTCTCAATAAGGGTATCAGTATATAAAAATGAACGATCCCCATCCCTAGCCGCTCCCCTTTTTGGGGGATAGAAAACCAAAGATCATGTCAGTGCAATTTGAGGTATGTTTGTTTTACAATTTTGACAAGTGTGTATGCATTCATTTTGTGTTAACCAAATATTTATTTTATAGATGTGTCTGATAATTATTTTGCGACCTTTCCTTAACCTGAGTGTTTGTGATACCTTTATAGTTTAAGGTTTATCGAAGACCCATCAGTCTTCCCCTGTACAAGTGGAACAATGACCCACGCGGTAGCCAGATATTGCTAAATGTAGACATCTGATTCAATGACTAAGGGTTGTTTGTAAATAACTAACCTGTGTGGTGTCCGAACAATAATGCTGCGATAATGTGTTGAGAAGAAATCCGCTTGACACTGGTCTTGATCATAAAAGTTTATTACATCAAGGAGTTCAGCATCAATTACAAGCTCTGCAGCAGCTTGGAGAGTGACCCAGCCCGATGACCACTCTGTCTCTCTGTACATCAAACATAGCTTATATAGGATATGTGTAGGTATCTGTTAGGTACCATAGAAGGGTTTGAGTCTGCAAAATAAAGCTCCAACCCATATAAGGGTACAGTGCTATAGGATATGTGTAGGTATCTGTTAGATACCATAGAAGGGTTTGAGTCTGCATAACCACTAATCACTGCTCTCCCCTTAAAAGGTCACTAATCCTCTATCCAGCTGCTACAGTGCTATTTTAAACTGTTATGCGTCAAATGCACATATATTATACACCACACCTGTAAATAGCCAACTGTTTGAGCTATGCTAGGCTGAGATTTAGTTGGAAAAGACATTCTGATGGTGGTTTACTGTATGACCTAGGGCTACTCCAGCAGCCTCCCACTCAAGCTAGCTTTCCATCAGTTGTAACTGTCACCGGCATAATTTGGCTATTTACCACACTACCTAACATCAGTGAATATTCTGGCATCTTGTATGCCTCATATCAGATCTGGATTCATATGTTTATTTGTTTTGCTACCTGCTACACAACAACTTTATGGCATTTTCCTGTTTCTTTCATTCTGTGAAAGCGCTATTAATAGTAGCATAAGTATTGTATAAGTAGCATATAATCATTTTCTGGAGACATGGTTGGAATAGAAAATGTGAAAGATTTATTGTGTTCAATTTGGTGCAAACTCCATAGACATGTGAGTGAGGTCAGAGCAGATCCTGGCAGAGCGCTCTGCAGGAGGAGGGCAGGGAAGGTGTAGCTGAGGTGGCAGCGGGTGCTTGCGAGACAGTGAATGAGGAATTTATTCAGTGATTTAATGAACGGGGAGCTGTGCAAAAGAAGACCCAAGCACATGCAGTGACTGGCTATATGAGATGATGGAGTGGGTGGTAAGAGAAGGAACTGGACCAGAGTGAATGGCTTGAATGAGTAAACTTCCAATAGTCTGATACTGGTGGTACTGTCATTCGTTTTGCAGGTATTTGTTCATAAACCAAAGTACTAGACAAATAAAAAAATGGGGCCGGATGATTGCGCTAAATGAAAAGTCAGGGGAGTTTCATCATTCATCAGGTTTCATCACCTGGGCACCTTGGATATCGTTACCAAAGTCATGGCAATCCATCCAGTATTTTTTTCCAATAGTTCAAATTTAATTAAAATCCCAAAATATCAACCTGCTGGTGGTGCTAAAGAAAGGTCAGGGGATCACCAAAGTCAGCAGGCTTCATCCACTGTTGACCATAAATGTTTTAAAGGCAATTCATATAATTGTTGAGATATTTCAATCTGGACAAAAGTGATGGACCAACCACCCGACAGACTGCCATTGCCATTAGAGCCGTGCTCTATAATGACTACAAAAAATTTATTAATGCAAGGTAGTTTAGCTAGAGTTAACTTTAGATTTATGCAGTAGATCCCTGAAGTTCAGGCAGTTTTATTTCCAGTAAAGTGAAGCACTGGCAATGCCTGTGGTTAACACAGACCCAAAAGACTTGACTAATGGGTACAAAGGAGTGGTCATATGAGCAGCACTCATACACACAGTATTTGTGTGTATGAGTGGATGTGTATATCAGCCTTGCTGTGGTTTTCTACCGTGAGAATCTCCAGGGCCAAATATCTGTAAAACTCTCTGGGGCCCAACCATCGCACCCACAGGCACACTCACAAACACGCACACAACCATTACACACCAGCCAACAAACAATTCTATTTGCCTTCCCCCAGACACAGCTTCCTTCGTTGCAGCATTAAAAGGGAGAGATTATTTCCTCTATTTCCAGGGAAATGGATTTTATATCAGTTGTGTGTTTGTAAATCAGACCTCTATTTCCAAGAAAGCAGGGGGCATTACTCTTATCTCCTTGACTGTATTTGTAAAAGCTCAACAATATAGGTTACATCTTCTCAGATTTCCTACCTTCCTGCCTTGGGAACATGCTTTTACTGTTACAGCTGGTACATCTCCAATGGAATAAATCAATTAAAGTGCAAAAGCAGAATAAAGAAACATGAACATGCCATGTTTCTTGCGGCTTTTGAAAATATATATACATTTTTGAACCTTGTTCCCAGATCTTTCATGATATGTTATCACACTCGTTGAACCCTCCCAACACCATGTTAAGGAATACAGCATATAATTTGCATTTAGACTGATAAGTTACTGGAGGATATTCAGATCATTCTATTGACAAGGCTTATTGAATTAAGTAAAATTTTGCATGGCTTTACTTCACTTTACGCGGAACGTTTGGAAATGCTGATCCCAGTTTGCTGATAATATGGGAGCTGTGGGATAAAAAACCTGGACTGCTTAAAATTTGGTTATTCCGATAGCTCCCCACGCACACTCACTGGGGCACAGTACAGCTGGTCCCAGCCACCATCAAAGTTTTTTTAAGTAATATAGATACTATACCGACAAGAGGGGAGAGGAACGTGCAGAGAGAGAGAGCAATCACAGATGGAAATCGATGAAGATGACAAAGAGTAAGGTAGTCTGATTGAAATCTGTAGGGCTGTAAGTCATTTATGAGATCTGCAAAACCAAATGTGATTACCCATACCTCCCTGGACTTCACTCCCCACCCCACCCCAACTCCTCTCTTTTCATTCTTCACTGGATCTGTCACTCAGCCATGAAATATTCATGCCTGGCCCTGAAAAATGAATGCATCTGCCGAAAGGAGCAGAAGTTGAAGAGAGAGAAGTTTGTCGTTTCACAAGATACTCTCTCATGATAAAAGTGACACAGGACACGCCGTTGTTTTTAGGAAATGTGGATGACATAACATTAGTGAATATTTAGCTATCCTATATACCTCAAATCAGATCTGGTTATGATTATTTGTTATGACGTGTCGCGGTGGCAGTAGTGTGTGATAATGTGTGCTTGTGTTAGTGTACATGGGTCACGTTTTCATGCGAGAAAATCAAGTGTAGCATTTTGCCATTTTGAATGAAGCAGGCTCGAAGAAAATTAAAGCTGATAAGGAGAGTCACCTTCTTCTCCTAAGAGAGTGAATGAATGAATGAGAGCAGGATCTGAAGAGTTTGTACTACCATCACATAAATGATGAAGTGAAAAAATAAACTCAGAAGTGAGCTGTGACATATCTGACCTCAAGTTCAGTACACACACCACACACACAGGGTGAACAACAGGAGACAGGGTGTTCGGATCAATGCATTGTACATAGTGAAAATAATGGACCTTTATCAGAGGTTCCCTCTACTACTACTATGACTACTACTACTACTACCACTACTTTCCCTCTCTCTCTCTTTCTGATCTTTCTATTTAATTGGCTGCAGTTTCTTGGCTCTCAGTCTCCACAAAGTACATTTTGTATTGATCCTCTTTCCTTGGCTTCACAGACTCTGCTTCCCATACTTATCCCATCTACTGCTGGTGTCTCTATCACTTGGCCTCTCACACACGCATGCATATACAAACACACCCTGGAGAATATAAACACCTAAATAGTGCCTCTTTATGAAGTCTTACGTAAAACATTGGGAAATTAAATTGGGCAGAATTTGTCAGAGACAATCCTGAAAGGTATTTTCTTTTTGTCTGCTTTGCATGTAACTCTGGTGTGAAAACAAACAGAACTCTAAAATGGAGGGGTGCATGTAATGACAATAAACTGAAAAATATTCTGACACATCCACTCCATCCATCTATCCATTTTCTTCCACTTTTCCGGGTTCGGGTCACAGTAGCAGCACTTTCTGGGTCTACCCCGGGGTCTCCCAGTTGGACCTGCTTTGAAAACCTCCAAACGAAGCAACAACAACTCACTTCCAACCCAGAGGGAGCAATCGACTGTTTTCCGGCAGAAAACAATGGCCCGTGCTGAAGGTCACACGGTCTGATGAAGCTACAGTATTAAAGGTCTCATATTATGTAAAATGCATTTTTTCACATATTTTCAACATAAATATGTGTCCCCAGTGTGTCTAAAGGCCCCCAAACTATGAGAAAAAACATCCTCTTTCTTTTACTCCTGCTCAGTCTTTCAGAGTGTTTGCAAACACACCGTTTACATTTGGCTTCCTTCATGATATCATGGAGGGATCGTTATAGCATAGGACCTCCTCCAGGCCTTCAGCGCAGTAAACAGCCCCACCCACTGAACAAATACACCGCTCTCAGCAATGCCTCCACTGTCCAACCTGTTTTTGCAACATAACACCAAGTGGTCATTCCATTGCTGAGCTAGAGCTGGAGGTAGTTCAGTATGTCTCACAGAAAGTGCTTTTACGGTTATGAAGGGAAGTTAAATATTTTCCCTCTGATGTCCCCCTGCTGCTCTGCCCAAACTCTCTGTGATTTACAGAGTTTCTTGATGGACAGATAGCTTACTTGTTGCTAACGCTACAGTAACTACTAGCTACTGCTAACTATAGCTGCTGTTATCTGCTGACTCTGCCAGAACTGGGCGCTCCCAGTGGTCCAAAGCTCCTGTACTAACGTTAGAAGTGTAAACAACAACACACCCCTGGAGCACCAAGCTTCCAGTCTGTGCAGAGTCAGCACCCAGCTAGTAATAATGAATTAGCTTTTACACTACAGAATTCATTGGTTGATAAAAAAAGTAACTTTGTGGTTTGTGGAGACATACAATATGGGTGAAAAGGTGGTGTGTGACATCAATATTTAGCCTAGTTTTTATTCGATACATTCAGAATTGCTTCACTTCTTCTGTATCTCCCTTCTTTTAAGGGCTCTAACTGAATGCTCTGAAGATGCACTTTCATCCCCTTTTGTATAATCCAGATTACAATTGTCTCCAAACTACAAATCCACATAAATTCATTTGCTACCCTTCTTGCACATTTCATACTTTGTGAGGGTAGACTTAGAAACATACAATTTAAGGAAGAGAAGATAACTTTACCCTAAATGGCCACTGATGTCAGACGTGACTGGCACACCTGTGCAAAGCTTTGGTGTTCTTTGATTTTCCTACGGGTTTGTCAGTTCTGTCAGCGTCACATAACTGGATGGAGGTATGCATGAATAATACACACCAGCAAGATTGTACATAACAAACTGCTGTTCTGACACACAGTCGACTTGTGTACCAACATACTTACAACATTGCGTCTTTAACAAGATGTCGGGATTGATATTCATGCTTTTTCATACACATACACTGAAACACACTTGTAGTTGTACGTGGCGTCCCACAGGTAGCTAATGCAGAATAACATTGTTTCCAGCACGCCGGGCTATTAATCATGGATGAACTCCTGCATCACTGACAAATCAGCCTAATCTCACAGGGGAGGGTGTGAGTGTATAAACACAGGCGCGCACACACACACACACACACACAAACCCATACACACATACATGCATACACACCGAGGAGTGTGTGTGGAAATACACACGCACATACACACATGCATTTTATCTGTGTAATCTCATAGGAAAGAGCATGCTCTGACTGGCAAACAGAGAATTAATGCAGAGCAGGGGGCTCTCCTCCCTTCTCCCTCCTCCTGTCTCAATCTTAACTTATCTGTCTTTCTCATGTCCTTCTCCTCCCCTCTCGTCTTCTCTCTCTCCTTTTCTCTCTTGTTTCTTTTTGTGGAAAACAACAAAACAACATCTGCACATAGTCTGCAGGCAGGCTGGTGAAACATGGCCAGCAGACTGATGCTCTCGGAGACAATTCTTTGGATTTTTCCTACATTTTTTATCGAGTCGCACACATCTCTGACGTCTACTGTAATAACTATCAGATAAAAACTGGTGCTTCATCATTCAGCGCACACACACAGACCCATTAATACACTCTCTCTCTCTCTCACACACACACACACACACACACACACACACACACACACACACACACACACACACACACACACACACATAATGACTAAGCAGACTAATGGCCTGGGGAACACGCTGGAAGAGAGGCTACACTGCAGCAGTGCGGTCGAATATCCACTATGCATGAGGTGTGTGTTTATGAGTGCAAGCGTGTGCATGGTCAAGAGAAAGAGAACACATGAGAGAGGAGTCTGTACAGAGAGCACATGTTTGGATAAATGAATAAAATCTGTTCAGAATGACGGGGGAGTGAGCAGGAAAAGGTTCGGTGGAACGAATTGATGCAAAATGCTGAAGGGTTAACTTATTTTACATTTTCATTTTGGCATGTGGGTACATGTGTGTTGTGGGCACAAATATGTACACATATTGTAAGATGGTGTGGACGGAAACACTTGGACATGTATGCATACATGAATTACAAACAGCCCTTTGACTTCTGAAGCCTCCTTCAGCTGGATCTTAAAACACTTGCATATCTCACATCCCTGTTGGAACACACAATGACATCCTGTCCCTTAACGCCCACTCCTGTTTTCATTCCCTTTTCCCTTGGCCCTCTGACTGGCTGCTTTGTACCCTGACAGATATACAGCTCCTGGCTGCCCTACAGGGCTCTGGGGAAATGAGATACAAATGCCACAGTATCTGCGGTATCACTGGCCAAAACCAATGCTGTAGCCTGTGGCAATAAAACAGAAGCCGACACCACAATGGTTCGGATAAAACAACACAATACATGATAAACCAAGATGATTCTAGACACACAGTTGAAGTGGATTTCATACAGGACCACTTTGATTCTCATTTAGCCTGGCACAATGTATTTAATTTCCTCTGGCCTCGAGGCTAATCTGTAAGTTTAGATCTTTGGTGCAATTAAGGGGTTAAGCTTCAAAGTATTGAATTAGTCATTATGAATGCAGGGCATGTCTTCTTGTCACTGCTTGTCATGTACCGTAAATAGGATTTTAATCTCTGATCCAAACATGGAGTACACACAAATGTTCTTACATCACTGTATATCTAACACAGTGTATCTATGTGTCCTTTCATTTGCCTGGCTAATGCAGCACTCTAGCATAGTGATAAGAGAGTGTAATCTTCTTAGGTGTGGCAAAAGCTTAATCAATATTAACATATTCCTCAGCTCCCTCTCCATTGAATAATTGATATCCCCACACAGTCTTGCTGAGAATGAAATAAGATGTAGGAGTATTAAAATAACTTCCCAGAGATAAAAGAAAATTGATTAAAAAAAGATGGCTGAAAATTAAAGAGAAGGAAAGGGAGCCTAAGGGATTGGACTTTGCATACAAATGAAGAAAAGAGGTTTGGGGGTGGAGGAAAACGGAACTTTAGGGAAGTTAGGAGCCCATTTATCTAACTCCAGTCATTGCGCACTCGACCGGCTGGGTTTTTACCAAACCAATCAGAGCGGTTAATCTGAGGGATCCACTGTAGCCTCACCAATCCCTGACCTCCTTGTAAAACATGTAGTTATTAATCAGTGATTGCTCATCTGTAATTTCCGCATGATTACTTCTTCATTAAAACTTGCAGTGGCACATCTCAGAGTTCACCTGACAGGCTACCTCTCTGTCCCCAACTCTTACATCCTAAGCATTGTTCAGGCCTAACAGACCGTGCCTGCGGGCTCTGGCCGACCTATCCAATAATTTCCCTGCAAGAATGATAATTAGAATTAATTGAAGTTTTTAAAACTTATTTTCACAAGGTCCTCTAGTTCAGCTGCTGTTTAAAGCTATACCAGATAGACACAAATTGCTAAATTACTTAAAAATAAAAGGAAAAAAGTCACCATGCATTTAAGTCCCTGGCCTGTGGACTATAAGATCATCCTCCACAGCTGTAGGCACAAGAGAAGGAAGGATTTTCAAGATGGATGCAGTGAGAGGATCAGAGTTAAGAGGAATCATGCATTTAGACCACCTGGTATCAGATCACTGCTGACACCTCACTTACCTCCCCCCAGGGCTTTAGCACAGATCACAAGTTGAGAGGGAGAAGCCAGGCAGATGCTTGTGACTTTATGTTTGTGTGTATGTTTTGCGCGTGTGACTGTATCTGTGCATGTTTGTGTGAGAGGGAGAAAGAAGGACAGAAACTTTTTCAACTGTCAGTAGACAGGGACAGCCCATCTCAAGGTTGCCGCACTCACATAGGCAACATATGAAGGACAAATGTTCGTGAAGTGTTGTCTGACAGCTGTGTTCAATCGGCGAGGGGTAAAAGTGATGGGTGGAAATGAGATGTCAAGATGAGGATGAGGCCAATATGGAACAAAGATAAAGGCAGCCACCACACACGCATACAGTGTGTGATGTAAATACACAGTGGGTAAACAGCACTGTTCTGTGTGTCCTCTGTAGAAAATAATTGCATGTCGGAGATGATGACTTGAGGGTGAAATGAGACGAGTAGGTACATATAGTACAAGAGTGGGTGATTGAGTACTGTTTATGGGTGCGTCTGTGTGTGTGCCTCTGTGTGCATTACACTGGTCTCTCATTCATTCAGCACTGTATCAAATACCCTACATCTTCATCTGACAGCCAGCTGACGTGCGGTGAGGTGAGATAGCTGCTCCGATCAATGACTTCGATCTTCACGCTCTCCTTCACGATTAACTGTTGTCTTTTTTTACATGAAGAAAAAAAAATGCAATTAAACTCAAACTGTCTGTCCTCCTCCCTATCCTAAGCTGAAGCAACCATGCGTCACAATTAATGTTTGGAGGACTCAATCTAAACTCCTTCTTTAAGGGAGACCTATAATTCTGCATTTCCAGCCCTATATTGTAGTTCTGTGACTCCTCTATGGTAGCTTTGCATGATTCAATGTTCAAAAAAAGAATTTTCCATCTTATACTGGCACTTCATGCAGGCCCTCATATCATCTCTGTCTGAAACAAGCTGTAGATGCTCCTGTCTCTTTGTAAAAATGCCAGAAAATATGAAAAAGCATAATAGGTCCCCTTTAATTCGTGAAAAGCTAACTTGTGATAAAGCAATTCTAATCTTTTTCAGAGTTTTTCTTTTAATAGCAGGCGTTAAGATGTTGAATTCACGGGCCTCCATCTCATTCATCTGACTAATCAAACTCGTTTGATAAAGCTCGTTTACTATCTGTTCTAATAACGCTGCATCCATACACAGACTGACCTTCCTGTCTGTCCTGTCTGAGGGTCTGGTTGTGCTCTATTCTGAGGAAAGAGCTAAGATGGGGAGTGGAATAGACAAATGTACTTCTGCTACACACTCTTGTAGCAGGCCGACGCAATTTTCTTTCAAATTATTCGCCCAACCTCCCTTTGCATGAATTATGGATAAATGTGTGAATTTTGTGTCTGATGTGAGTGAAATCTCCCTGTCCTTTTCTCACTCCCCACTCTGTCCTCTCCCTTTTCGCTTTCTGTTCTATTTCCTTCCTCTGTTCTCTCTCTCTCTCTCTGTGTCTGCTGCCCTGGGCTCCTGTCAGCTGAAACAAATAGCTGTGTCTCAAACAACCGGAGCACTGGGCAGGTGTCAGTCAGGCTGCAGAGAAATTGTTGAAATTGATCAGAGTTGGGTACAAAGTCAATACAAACTAAAATAATATGCTCCTTTTACTATCAATATGCGCGCATGTAATGTTCATGTACATTGGTTGTACACTTTTCTATCCATTCGTTTATCTGTCCAGTGTGACAGCTACTTTGGGTTCTGCAATGACATGTTGCAGTACTTTTGAGTGGCGGTATCTGCCACTCTGCTAATGTCATATTTCATCTCATAACTCAATTCATTAAAGCCATAATTTGTTGCTGTCTTGATATTTAATAAAACCCTCCAGGATTTCACAGGCCTTTTTTTGTGATTGTTGTGGTCTAAAAAGCCTGATTTTGCGGCAGCTTTTCTAATTGTGATGTTAGTTGTGATGTTTGGGGCATTATATGTAACAAAATTGTGGGATTAAGTGAAAACTGCATGGTAGATGTGTTTTTTTAAACTTTAGAAATCATTAAACAGTCACTCCAGGATTTTGCGGGTCTAACCCTGACCCTGACCCAGTGAGAATTTGCGTTTGTAGTTGCGATCGCGACATCGCAAAATCCTGGAGGGACTGTTTAAGGTTGCCACATACTAAGCTATTTTAGATTGGTTTAGATAGTGATCTCACCACTGACTCTACCAAGTTTACCTGCATTTTGGACAGATTGTCATTTGGACAGAGGTGGGACAAATTTTTTGAATTAATGTAAAGTCAGATTTACAGTTGATTAAATAGAATCCCACGTTAGATATCTATGGCATAGGTTTTTGACTGATAGATCAGGATATGATTCTCTCATTGATTATCGCACGTTAACGCATTTTTGTGGGGCCCTATTGTATTTTTTTTCTTCCGTACATTTTGGCCTAAAACTGATACTGCAGCCTAGACGGTAAGTGCTACAGATGCGAAACTCACAGGGTAGACCCATGAGACGACGGCAGGTGAACATGGAAAATTTGTTCACTTCCACCTTTAGGGGGGCGCTACAAGCAAAGTCCAAAATTTGCCACGTTCAAATCATTGTAACTCCCGCATACGAAAGCACATATCAAAAACCTTATATCCACACGTTCTGGGGGTCGAGCTCAATTTCCTGATATCGGCCACGCCCATTTCTGCCATTTCTTTTTTTTTTGCTACATCGCAAAAACTGGAAAACCTATTTTAATTAACTCCTCCGAAGCCGCAAGTCCGATCAGCACCAAACTTGGCACGGACCATCTCTGGAACAAGCCGATGAAAGTTTGTAGAGGATATTTTGATTCACGAAAAAATTTATCCAATTATACGCTACCAAATATTTGCAAATAATGATAAAAACAGATGTCATATCTTAGGTTTGGAATGGACGATCGACACCAAACTTGGAGCGGTATTGCGACATGCTCCCTGAGCGCCTTTGCAAAATGTGATGCAACTAGCCCCTAGGAGACACTATTTAATCCGAAAAATTTGTTCCTCTATAACTCACATTGACATGAAACTTGAGCCGAATTGTTCAGCATGGTCTCCTCACTACAGGCACCAAAGTTGACCCAAATATGACCGTAGGTGGCGCTGTTATAGCAATATTAAAGACGTAAAAAAAATCCTATTGACTTACATGCATTTTTTATCTCCATAATTACAAGTCCAATTGATACCAAATTTGGGTCATTTGTTCCCCATGGGGCCCTGAAAAATTTGGTGCAATCGAATCGAAGCTCAGATACCTTGGGAAAATCCCATTCATTTCAATGGGATTTTGAACCAAAGGACAATTTGCCTCATAACTACGCACCACTACATCGCATGATGACGTTTTGCTAAATCACGAAAAATGCAAAACCTATTTTAATTAACTCTTCCGAAGCCGCAAGTCCGATTGGCACCAAATTTGGCACAGACAATCTCTGGACCAAGCTGATCCGACAAGAAAAGTCTCTTATAAGCTAACAAATGTTTGCTAAAAACGCTAAAAACAGGATGTGATGTCATATCTTAGGTTTGATCTACACCAAACTCGGAGACCTTATCTGGCACACCCTCCCGAGGGGCTGTGTGAAATTTTCTGTTAATCGGCCTCTAGGTGGCACTATTAATCGTATATCAAATAACACTCCCATAGACATACATCAGTTTTATATCTCTGTAACCGCAAGTCCCTTTTATTTCAAACTCTGGTCATTTATACACCGCGGGCCCCCGGAGCTGCGGCGGAGTGCCGCAGGCCGAGGGGGTCAACTGTACGTCAGGGGGCTTGGACCCCGCTTACAACTGCTTGCAGTTCTAGTTTATTATTAGGGATATGGATTGAGACCCGGTTCTTCCAAAATTTCTCAAAACCCTAAAATCAATAAGGTCCGAGCTTATCGAGACTAGCAGGTCCTTTAATGTAACGTTATGTCTTGAGCGTCAAATCTGATTTATCTTAAATCGCAATGGATTGGAAAACTAATGTTTATTTAGTAATGGCACCAAAACGTGGTATGGGCCCAGGACTGTTTATCATCGGGCTGCAGCCTCTGCTGCTCTATCGCGCACACACACACACAGCACCCTGCAAAGACAGACGCAGACACCGCTCCATCGCTGCAAAGATGGTGAAGATAGGCTAGCTCCAAACTACTCGAGTTGCCGACAGTGGTGCTTGTTATGTGCATTAAAACTTTTGAGTAAAAAGACAATAGTTTATCAGTACACCTGTCTGTAAGGTAAACATGTAGAACGGGTTCATTTTAAACTGCTCTGTCCTCAGTCTGTCATCCTGTGTGTCCTATACAAGCACAGCTAACGTTAGCTTGGCAATTAGCCAAATGTTACAAACAAGCTAATAGAAAGCCATCTGTCTGGAGCATATATACTGGTCTGTAGTCTTAAAATTTAGCACATTGTTAAAAACTCTAGCTGCTGGAGACAAACCAGCCGCTCCTCCTTCCATCAGGTAACGTCACCTGCCGGCAATGAATAACAGCAGAGAGGAGGAGGAAGAGGAGGGACAGATACAGACTGATTTCTAGACGTCACTCAGTATTGTGATGTCAGATATTGACTATAGGGTGACTTTGCTGTTGTAAACATTAATGTTGCTGCTCTAGAAACAATATTTAGCTGTATTTAAAATATTAAATTCTAATCCTATAATTAAATAGGGGACATAGCGTTTGCAGTCAGGGCCCCGAGGCTCTGGAACAGCCTGCCCGAGGAAATCAGGTCAGCTGAGTCAGTGAACTCTTAAGTCCCTTCTTAAAACATACTTTTATAGGAGAGCCTTTCCCGATCTTATTTGACTTTTTATCCCTTTTATTTTATTCTATTTTACTAATTTTATATTTATCTTAAACGTGTATTTTAGTCTTTTCAATGTTTTCTTGCTTTTATCTTGTATTGTTTTTGTATTATTGTCTTTTGGGTATTATTGTCTTTACACTTAAAGATTATTATTATTATGAATAAATTATTATTATTATTATTATTATTATTATGAATAAATTATTATGTTTGTTTATCAGAAGTCATTTGTCATCTCAATATATAACAACGTTATCTCACATTGAATATTTTCCTCATACCATGCAGGCCTACCTCATGCCCGTTGGGTCTCATCTTTACCAAATAACCGTCACCAAATAATAGTAAAGTATCGATAGGGGTATCAATAAAGAATCAGATCGTTAAGCAGTCTCAATAAGGGAATCAATATCCCTTATTGAAAAAATTTTTAGATCCCCATCCCTATTTATTATTATTATTTTGAAAGTCTGTTGCTCACTGGCTCTGAATACACATACAGTCAAACCATGGGTCACAGAGGGGTGGGATGTTGATCAGTGGCTGATCATGAGCCTGCAAATCACCCACCCAAACAAGCAGCGGAGGGAGGCTTCAGCAGACTACGCTGGATGTAGCGTGTGGGAGAAGTAGATAAACAAAAGCAAGTTGGTCTTAGGAACGTTCTTAAAATCACAACGTAGTTGCTTGGCCCCGCAGGGTTGCTCTTTGCTTCTCAGGTGAATAGGAGACAAAACCCTCCACGAGTAATAAGGAAGGAGTTCTATGGATAGTAACCATGGCAACGGCATCTGTGCGTTACACAGCTGTAGCCTATTTTACATAAGTTAAAATTATTGGGTAATGTTGCGTAACTTTACCTGATAGGCCTTCATCTAGTTTTGCGGGGATGCTCTGCCATGCAAATTCCCTCCTGTTGGTGTCCTATTTAGTAAACAGTAATAGATTCTGGAAACTCACAAACAGCGATGATCAGTCTGTCTTCCAATGATTTGTACTGTGTGTCGCATACAAAAAGTTCAAGATAATTCAACTTCGGAGGCGGGCAGGCATGTGTGTAAGGCAAGCACTTCACCTCACTCTAACAGGGACACTTGCTACTGACAACATAGACGGTTTATGCTGCTCCCTGATAAAAGAAAAATGTTTCTGCTGACATCTGTTCAGAAAAAAAAACCTGTTGCTCAGAAGTTGCCTGTTATGATGTTATGATTGTGGCTCTTGTTTTAACAAGATAGATAAAAGGTAATGCCCTCGCAGTAGCAAACAGCTTTGGTTTTATATTTGATTTGATTACATTTATGTTTAAGTTGAGATTTACAAGAAATATTTTACTGCTACTGTGTGAAGGGAATGCTGCTGGTAAAAAAAAAAGCACCTTATTTGTTTAAAAGTGTTTTCAAACCACATGTTATTGCACTTTTTTTATATATAGCAGTACATTTAAATTAAAAGTGTGCAATACACTACTTTAGAATTCATTATTCAATTTAGTGCATAACTATGCGATTAATCGTGATTAAATTTTAATCGTTGCCCAGCACTAAAAGAAACTTTTTAATTCTCCAGTAGTGTGGTGTTTGTGCAGAAAACATTTGTTGTTTGGTGAGAAACAGCCAAACCTAGGTCTTTGTTGTGCAAACTTAAGAAATCTTCCCTTAGTGAGGTTCCTGCGTCTGCAGCCAACAAGATTTGTGTTGTTCCTGTCAATCCGTGAATCAGACCCTGCTTTCTGCCAAACCCTGGTCTGGCTTGCTCTGCCTTCTGGCCTCACAATTAGAGCATCTTTGCTCACAGTTTCACTTCTCACTCTCCCGTGGTCCTCTGTGTTTTATGCTGCTTGAATGACACATACAGCATTGATGATGAAAGACTTTGTCTACTTGATTATAATAATTGATCAGTGAATTGGTTTGTTTATAAAATGTTGCAGATGAAGAAACATTCATCCCAGATTAAAAAAACAACAAAACAAAACAGTTGTAACACACTGAGCATCAATAATTTTATAAAAGAGGAAAGAAATATCCCATATAGGCTTAAGTGGAATCTGGATAAGTGAAAAAGTTTATCACATTGTTGCGTTGAAGATGATGTCGGGCAGTTTCATAGGGCTCGGCAATAATAATTTTTAAAAAATGTTGCAAAATAATTTTCCTCAATAACAATATAAAAAATGTTCAATATATGTTTGATTTAATTGATTAATTTCAAAACTCAGCCTTTAAACTTGAAAGAAATAATGATTTGACATTTGTCATGATAATTATCAATATTGAACGGTATGGAACATTTTTATTGTGATAAAATTTTGGCCATGTCGCGCAGCCCTAGTTTCACACATCGTCGGCCGCCTACATAATGGGTGTACAGCAGTGGTTGGCAATAGGCGGCCGTAGGCCAGAACCGGCCCGCCAGCAATAACATCTGGCCCATGGCCAGATTGCTTTGATAGCAGAAAAATAAAAAATAAATAAATTGATAATGGCTTGATTTTGTTCTGGCCCGCCATATAACAGCTTGAAAAAACATTGGCCCGATGTAACAGGCATTGGTACTATTGCTGCTTAACGCCCCATTTAGCCACAAAGTGGGTGGGCTAGGCTGTCTGACACAAAACAGATAGGCGATTTGTTCTGTTAACGAGGCTGAAAACCTGTGCCAACAAAAACGCAAAATAATAAGCACTAAGTCAGTCACCTTGAAGCATCACCATCAGATAATGCATGCATAGTGCAATTGCTTACACTCCCACCAGTAATTAGACACATCCCCGGGAAAGAGTAGCAGCTCTCAGAGAAACACCTTCGCAACAATCCAGTACAGGGGTTTTAACTGATCAGTGTAACTGACCATGGTAACAGCTCCTAGGCTGTAAAAGGATTGGGACAGACAGGTTTAAAGACTTTTGTTTATTTTTCTATACTTTGCACAGGAAATGTTGGTTGTCTTGCAGGTTCTTTCTTGTGTTAGAGATGTCCAACCCACGTTGCAACTATTTTCGACAGCCTGCTCTCTGCTCTTTTTAGTTGACATGCATTGGAGCTGACTTCTTCCATTTACATTCAGGAAAACATGGAAAGAGAACCTCATCTACTCTCATCTAGTCCATCTCGGGAGGTGGGGGCGGGGGGGAGAGAGACAGGATGACAGAGACAGCAGGAAATGTTTGAAAGCAATGGAAACACTACTGAAAACTATTTCCATCGTTAGACCCCACACCACCATCTCGAACGTCACTCAGTGCCCTCCCCACGCACACTCTAAAACATTTATACTGCCTTGCCTGTGTGCTGATGGTTCTGCATGTGAATTATTTACAAGTGGAAATGCAGGAACAATCTAATTGAAGAGAAGGGAACTCCAATGAAGATGAAACTCAGTTTTTTTCCCCCCTTATAAGATAAATGCTTTTCATGTTGATGCTGTCAGATTCTGTTGCCGTCGTCGGAGTCGTTCTGTAGTCTCATAGCTCGGTGTCTGCAGCTGTCTGCAATTACCACAACGTTAATGACTTCTCCTCTGTGAGTAACATATCGGAATACTATCCTTAAATTTGTAAATTCAGTAAGTATGTGTCTGCCTCATAGGCTGTTTGTATCACTAACACAGTCTGAGGAGTAAGAGACAAATGTTGTCTAACTCGCAGTTAACATCTGGCCAATTAACACTAGTGTACATTAAAGGATAAAGTATAAGATGTATTGATTTCAATTTCCACACCTCGGTAGATTTCTAAATCTTCTTGTTTGAAGAAGAAGTTAGAGAGAGCTACCATAGAGCAAACTCTCTCTTTGTTATTATGAAAGATGGATATACAGCAGAAATAGACTTTTCTTGAAGGAAGTTTGTAATTTATACTCTGGAAAAAATAATACCACACTTTTGCTAATTATTCATTGACCTATGCATTTCATATCTCTACAACTGCCAAGTATGTTGTCAGCCATGAGATAACCTGAATGGAAATGACAGAAATGTAAGAAAAAGGGCCTACATAATACTGAAAAGGTTTACACGTTTGGCGGAGAAGTTGTTTATCAGTAAAAATAAGATGCACAAAAGGTAAATTGAAACAGAGTTTTTATATAAACAATGACATAGGTAGGAGCTTGTCAACTTGCTCTTTTTATTTTAGTTCCAGACATCACACTTTTGAGCAAAGCCCAAGTTGCTTACAGCACATTCCAGATTAAGAAAAAAGAAAAACTGCTTGCACACACTGCAGGATAAATATTGGCTGGGGACATCACTGCTGTGCGTCTGATGATGAGATTCCCTGCACATAGCAAAATAAAATCTCTAATTAACACTGTATTGCACGTGTACACACTCCCACAGCTACACACACATGCGGTTCTCCCTCCTTTGAAGTGCTGCATCACTAGACTGTAATGGAATTCTATAGCTGACTGCTGACTGGAGGCTTTGGAGGGGGATGGATGGAGAAATGGATGGATGGAGAGAGAAATGAAAGGAGAGGTAGGTGGAAAGGTGGGAAAAATTGATTGAAGGAAAAATGGTGGACTGTTTTTGTGTCCATGTGTTTGAAGAATTGCACCTCCTCCTTCCACTGGGTTTTGCATGCCTGCCTACGTGCGTGTGTGTGTGTGCGTGTGTGTGTGTGTGAAAACTTCTAGGGTGATGCCATCGATATTATGTGTGACACGCCAAGGTACAAAGGTTCATTTTCTTCTAATGCTTGTTTTAAAAACCCCACCTTGCACACAACTTCAAAAAGCCTCCCCAGGGTGAGGATGTAAGTGTATGCAACACCTCCCGCCCTTCTACCCTTCCTAACTTTACCTTTTAGCCGGGGACAAGAGGGTACTGTAAATTACCTTTTGATTCATCCCCTTTAATTATGCAAATAGACTTCATTATCTGCAGTGACTCTAAAGTGTTGTGGAATATATTCATTAGTCTGCATGTAGAGCTGTAGAGTGTTCATTGAGGGGTACTCAAGTGTGTACAATTTTGCATGCTCCTGTTTTTATAGTTGCAAGAGTACAATGGATTCGACAAGGTGTGTGTGGGTGTGTTTGTTTTTGTGTGTGTGTGTGTGCCCTTGTCTGTACAATACAGTATGTACTTTCTTGTTCAGAGTTAACTCTTAAAGCAAAATTACGTTGTAATTTTATTTTAAAATAACACCTTCAAAATAATTTTAATGGTACAATGACTGAAAAGGGTGAATGGCTGTTATTGGCCCTTGGTCCACAGCGACAACTATCCACCTGTACTGCACTAAGTAACATTGGAATCCCAGGCAGGAAATCTATCATGACAACAATGGTACCTTATCACACAGCAACACGACTCTTCAGCAAGCTAGCTATAAGAAGAAGCAAAAATCTATCAAATGTATAATGCACTTTCTTTGGAAGAAGCTAGCTCGGTATTCTCAGACATTGGTAACGTTACTGTAAGTGTTCTTGCGTGAGTTGCTGTCTAGCTTTGTTGGCTAGCTTGCCACACAAGTTTCAAGCAACATTGTGTCGCCGCTGGTGGAGAGTGGCGCTGGTGTCAAGCTGCAGCCGGGTGAATGGGCAACATAACCGGGCTCAGCAGCCTCTTTAGACATAAAATTAGCAAATGGCAGAGGCAAAGAGACTGGAGAGGACATTGACGGAGGAAGTTAAGAAGAGAAAAAGTGACTGATCCAAGGCTCTCTCAGACGTTGGCGAGAGCTTTGTGAAATTAAAAGCTTCAAGACAGACACCGAGCTGGCCTTGCTGTTGGACTAGTATGTATTATGTCTTCTGTTGTCCCTCTTTCTAAATAATTGGCAAAGTTGTCGACCTGCTAGTTTTTGATCCTAATGTAATCATAACAAATACTGTCCTTATGTACAATAGCGTTAATTAAACTCTGAAATGGTAGGGGTGCCAAATCTTAAATAATTTAAAAGACACATGACACAGTGAACATGGGCGCAGATCCCAAATAGAGGAGGATGAGACGAGAATGTCCCGCCTTTTATCGTGCTGAGTGGTCAAAGCCGTATGTTAGCCTGTCCTGCTCAGCTTCGAGACGTAGCTAGGAAGCATGGGGAAGATGTTTGTTTTCCTCCACAATACATTTTTATTTTAATTAATGAGTTAGACCTCAACTATATTCTTCAGAAATGCTAACAAAGTTTTAACAGAATCATACACACACCTCTGACTCATGATATTGCTCTGTTAGCTACTACGACTACGACAACATTCTCCACCAGCATCGGAAACATGTAGGCGAAGCCAAGTGTTTGCAGATGTTGCGGTCTCCACAGGGTATCTCTGTTGCCATTGTTACAGTTTTGAGGAGTTGCATTTTTAGCTTGGTGTAACCTGTGACTTAAACTGTCTATGTGCGTAAGCAGCAATGCAATACCGTCACTTCCTAACTCGCCCGTATCAATTTAGCTGTGTGTATCTGTCTGTGTCTTCACTTATGTAACGTTTAAAACTTGAGCGTTCTTTCAGTGACAAACACAAACACGTCCATTGGTCGAGCCTATGTTTAGAACCGAAACTCTCCTGAGTTTGGATTCAGCACAAATTGTATGTGACAGTAATTATGCAAAAGAGGTCATTAACTTAATAAACAGTGTCTGCAAACAACAGCACAAAGACAAAGTTTCTTTGCTTCCTCCCTTTCTCTCTCTCTCTCTCTTTCTGTCACTTCACTCTCTGTCTCTCTGTCTATTACTTCTCTCCCTTTATTCCTCTCCAAATTTAACACAGGGGTCTTTCAGTCTTAGTGATGAGCGTCTGAATTTGGGAGAAGTGTCTGAAGTCGAAAGAAGAAAACATCCGCACTATCTCAAAAACTGAATAAACAGCTGATGGCGCAGCAAGGGAGCTGAATGGGTTTAATGAGTAGACTATGGCTGTGTGACCCAGATCTAGTTTCTAGACTGTCACTAAGCCGCCTACAAAAACCAAACTGACAATAACAGTCATCAGCAACAGTTCCCATTAATTACAGTGGCGACACTCATGGTCTCCATTCTCAAAATCGACCCAAACGAACTCCCCCGAGTCTGTTGTGTGTGAGATATCTCTCTCAATCGTTGTCCCTGTCTCTCCCCTAATCTCCTCTACTTCTCCTCATCCCCCTATCTCTTCCATGTTCTGTAATGCTCTTATTTAACTTGGCATCATCCCACCCTCACTTGCTCAGTGCTTCATGCTAAATGTCAACAACTGAATATTCATCACAACACTGACACCCCTCCCCTCCCTCTCTCTAAATCTCATCCTAGACAGGGGATATTATTTTTTGTCTTTCTCCCTCCACAGACTGATTAGCAGCAGATTTGAATATTACCAATTACCAATATTAGAATAGTAATTTCCTGCAATATTCTGCTTATCCACCCTTCTAGAAACTCAAAGAGCTCAGAGCTTTTTCTCCTTGTTTACCTCATTTCAAGGCGTACAGCATATTTTCTGTAACAGCATTTATAATTCCTTGGTCTGAATTGTTTCAAAGTGTAAAACTAGTGTGCTACATTCTTATGTCTGCATTTAAACACAAAAGCCACAAAGTAGCAGACTCTAAATTGCAAATTTTCTAAGGGGATGAGAGAAAGGGAGTGGTAGGAAAATGGTGAGATAAATAATAGATAATAACCGACATAGAGGCACTTCATCCTACAATGCAAAACATTCATTGAAAAAGGAACATTTACTTCAATAATCTGTAATCTCAGAATTCAAAGAGCTAAATGAACAATATGTATCAACATGCCACAACCTAAGAGACAGTGAGTGGCGCAGACACACAGCATACGCACACAATCACTCAGGCCCCCTTTACAGCTGGCATTAAAATGCATTTTGGGTGATTGGATTGCAGATTGACCCCGTGAAAGTACAGGTGTATATGCACCCAAGACATATTGAGGTCAGATTATGATCTGATCAGCCAAACCACCTCCCAAGATGGTCAAGGACGCATTGTGACCACATTGAGTAATGCATGCATGTCAATACACAATCAACAACCACGTGGGCAGAAATACATACCAGTCGCAGTCTTTCACAAATAAAATCAAAGGTTTGACGGCGCATACGGGCAGTGTGTCCACACAGTGTTGCACATTTCCTATGCCAATAAAGCCCCACTGAATTAATAGCACATAAATTGCACATATTGATAGATATGCACAGAACGCTCTTCTCCAACCTATGATTCACATCATGACCAGTAACCCTTCTCTATCAACATCATAATGAATCACATAAACGGATACAGCAAACCAATGAGCTACGAGCCAGCAAGCCATTCGCCGTGAAGAAGGAAGAATATAATGTCAGAAGACCTTTTAATACAAAACACGAATCCTTTAAGTCCTTCGTTGGAGAGGATAGAGGAGAATGTAAGACAGTTTGCAGTTAGCCGGTCCACTCAACAACTGTGTTTTAGATTTATACTTCAAGACTTTTACTATTAACTATTACTATTAATTACTATTAACTGTTAGATGAAATTCATAGTACCTCATAGTTTTCAAGCATTAATTGCTCACTTATGAAGGAGGACTCAACTACATTTCAGATCTGGTTCCAATGTATGAAAGTTTATGCAACACCTGCCTTAAAGAATAGATGATTATTACCGATTGCACACTGGTGATGGGTAAATGCAGGCAGTATAGATCAATTCGTTCATCATTTGAATCTCACAAGTTTAGGTTTTAGATGCGTTCAATGAGAATGACTTGTACTCTCCAGGTGGAAGCAAGCCATTCTGAATGCCTTACAGTGAAACTTGCAAGCAACTAGTGTATTTTAACTGGGTGAGCAGCCAGTTCCCCAGCTGCATTGCTCAAAATTATTCAAAAACAATTTTGGTCGATAATTTGGGAGACATTTCACCATGCTGACTAATGACATCCCAGTCAGAGGTCCATTCTGCACGTGTAACTAGGGTTCATATTGATGTATCTGTTGTATAGCACAGGTGACAGTTTGCAGCCTGTCCATTAGACATGCTTCTTGAGCCTTGCCTGACCACACTAAAGAAAATGCGGAGGTTGGCTTTGCAAAGCTATCTTTGTCTGTCTGTGGACAGAATGTGTCAACAGCCTGCTATTGAGTCTAGATGTCATGGAAATTAATACCACAAGACCACACAAACAGACCAGCAGACACACACACATACATTATGCAGCAAGTAGTCTTATCTGTGTGAGTCATCAGTACAACCTTAATCACTGTGACTCATATTTAATGCCCATTCAGCAAGTGACTCCTAGAGAATAGAAAGACACCTCCTTTCATGATTCCTTTGACATGAATGAGTGAAGATTGGGATTATCTGTCCTTTGTGTGTGTGTGTGTGTGTGTGTGCGTGCGTGTGTTTGTGTGTGTGTGTGGATATGAGGAAGTGTGTTTGAGGAAAGTGGCAGGTTGAGACCGCCATGTAAAGAACGCTTTGGGCCTATGCCGCTTATCAGTCCGACACACACTGTTTCTTTCTCGCATGCTATCCACCTTGCGCACACAAAGACACACAGCTGAATTATATGTCACGGTGATCTGTTGAGTTCATTTATAACCTTCTCAGATCTGCTCTGTTCTCCAAGGCTCACCACAGAAGCCATATTACTTTTAGGCCATCACTTTGCACTAGCATCACTATTTCTGTTTCCACCTCCCTCTCTCTTTCCTCTCTTCCTCTCGTGTCTTTATGTATATGTCACAATTGAAGGAATCAGATAAGAGAAGGGTTATGACTGTATGCCTGCATGACACAAACTGGATGGTGCTTTGAATTATTGTGTATAAGAAAGATGACTCAGGAATGACATATTTGTTTTAAGGATACAAGGCATATAGGCTTCTGGGACACCTCGTCACATTCTGATTACATGTGTGATGTGACATGACTGAGTCAAGACTGGGCCTTGCCAATTAGTTATGTACATAGACTATATACTGTCTAAATTATTTAATGAATTTTCCAGTTCATGTATGTTATCCCACTCACAAACAGAGATGAGTATACTCAATAAGGAAAATGTGCAGTTACTAGTCACCATTTCTGTGTTTGACTTGCCATGCTTCGCTTTGGTTTCCCAGTAAATTCTCAGTAACTTTTTATTATTTTATCAGCAACTTTTTAATTTAAAGGTAAAATGTACAGATACAGACAGTAGACTTTACTTTAAACCCTTAGCAAGTACATAGGCAGAATTGGACGCAAATTGTTATGCACTTTGAAAAAAAGCTCCATATAAATACAATGCCATTTAGTGCCACTTGCATTAACAGCTGTTGGTACTCTGTGGCCAGACCGTAACCATAATACCGTAACACAAACTGGTGTCAACCTCTATTAAAAACGCTTATGTTCTCTGAAAACATTTGATTTATTATTGGGTAGCATTGTTTTTTTCAAACTTTATTGGCCACATATTTGTCAGTAGTAACCATGAAAAAGTTTTTTTTTTATAGGCGCAGGATTTCACCTGTTATTTTTATTGGAAGTTGAAAAGATTGGCAAAAGACATCTTGACAACTAAAATAACATTTTGACGCTAATTAAATGACGCTAATTTAGAATTTAACTAGCATTTAACAAAAGTGTTCAATTGCAGTTGCAGTACGTATCATAACTATGTCTGTTTTAAATGAGGTATCAACTTACCCAAGTGCTGTTTGGTTTCCAAAAGATCTGGATTACTTGAGTGACTGCATGTAAACCTAACAACTGTCTTCTTTGTAGAAAAACTATTCATACTTCTTTTTATACCATTTCTAGTTTCCTAGCCAAGACTGTGTTGCCAAGATCTGCTATGATAGCTCGCACGGTGCTAGGCAAACAATGGCAAAATATCAACTCAAATACTTCTGTGCTTAATTTCTATCAATGTTTTCTTAGAGATAAAAAGCAGAGGGGAGCATCCTTACAGTATGAGAAAGACTGCTTGATTCATGTTGCACAAGGGAACAATTAAGACATACAGCTGTTCATTTTCTCATCTGAGTCAACTGGCACTGTGCTGTATACTGTGAATGGCACCACTGTTGGCACATGATGCATCACGCTTGAAATAAATCATTGGGCTTAATATTCATGCTTGTCAACCATGTCAAGTTATCAACATTTTTATTTACTAAATGATATGCCTGTCCTTTTAATTGTCTCCAAATGATGCTTAGTAATTATAGTAATTATACTTAAATAATAACGCAATTATGGTTAATTATAACATATATCCACACCAGCAACAGTTTCTCTAAGAAGACAAAGAAAAGTTCCCCAAAACTCTTCTTATGGGACTGAGGTGTAAAAGAAGCTATCTATGGGAAAATGCCAATCAGAAAAAAGTTGTAATAATAAACCTTTCTCTGAAAGGACATGTCATACCAGGTAATGCACATGTGTAACTAGTAATATTAATGATTGGTCAGATTATTTTAATCTTGGTTGGCACACCTAAATGAAATGCAGGCACTGTTAAGGTTATCACAGTAGGTTCACCTGTGTTTGACTAGTCAAAATGTCCGCCATGAGAAGGTTCTTTGAATAAATATACAAAGTTCAACAACAGGATAAAAGGAGTAAGTTCAATATTGATTTAGTGAGACCAATATACATACATAATATACATACGTACATAAGATAAATCCTGTGAATATAAGTCAGAAAAGAAATCTGTTATTAATATCATTAGAAGGCAGAAGCCAATACCAATAGTAACTTGTTGGGGTGGGGGGGCCATCCATCCATTCATTGTCTATAGCCGCTTATTGTTTGCAGGGTTACGGGGGGCCAGTTCTTCCAAAAACCCAGAAGAGGAGAGCAACTTGGATATCTGAAAGCACAGAGAACTCATACTGTTTGAAGAGAAGGACTCAGTAGGGCCTCAGCTTCATCACAATTACATATATATAAGGGGTGGGGGGGTGGGGTCCACCCAAGCGGGAACCTCTGCATCTGAAAGTGAAAAATAAGTAGCGAATCAAATGAGTTTAACCTGCATTTGTTCTAGTGGCCAGCAGGGGAGACTCCACTGGTCACAATAAGAAGTCTGACTATATGTAATAGTCTATGAGAAAATTACCCTACTTCTCATCTCACTTGATTTATTACCTCAGTAAACACTTTCCCTAATGAGTTTATACTGTCAATCACTACTTTCAAGTCTTCTTTAATACAGCATTATGTTCATTTGTATATTATGGTCCCATTTAGAGTAAAATAGACAATGAAGCAGGGTATACTTTAGGGTGTGACTACCTTGTAACTGACAATTCATAACCCTCCCGAGCTACATTGTCCAAAAGCAAAATGGTGACGGCCAATATGCCAAACTCAAGGCTTCTATACGGTAGTCCACAAACCAATGGGTGACGTCACGGTAGCTATGTACGATTCTATTATACAGGCTATGGGTCCACTTTATATCAGGACTAAAAGAAAAAAATGACATCTTTTCTTGCTTTAACTGCTGAATTCCTGGTTCCTGGAATTTTGTAATGTAAATGTCAATGGACTGTACTTATATAGCACCTTTCTACTGGCCACTTAAAGCACTTTACAATACATGTCACATTCACCCCATTCACAAACATCCATACACTGATGGCAGCAGTGGCTGCCATGCAAGGTGCTAACTGCACATCAGAATGGATATAACATTCAAACACACACTCCGATGGCAGAGCCATTGGGACCAATTTGGGATTCTGTATCTTGCTCAAGGACACTTCGAAGCTCTACCTCCTGAGGCCATTTCTTCCATATTCCAACACAAATTGACTACATTTCAGTACTAACAACTAGAGACTGAAACCTTCGTGATTTTAACAAAATTAAACAATTACTTTATGTCACAAAAAAACCTACAGCCCCCGTGAAAATGAAAGCCTGGCAGTGCGGATACTGAGGTCACTGTCACATGGTTGGTCCTCCATATCCATAAGATTTACCAACGCTCTCTTCTAAATTTCCCCTTTTTTTGCTGTGATCTCTGCTGTGTAAAAACATTTACAGCGCTTGCTGTGTACCCCTCAACTCAATCGTGCACTCGCCTATTTTGTCTAGCCATGGCGTTTAGCCTCCAATTATGTAGGGCTTATGGGAAATAGTCTTCTTTAAAGGTACAGTGTGTAAGTATTGAGACTACTATCCACCTGTCAAATTCATACGTCAAAAAAATAGGTGCCAGCGTATCACATCTTAGGTCATAGAGAGCCTAAGTCACACGCTTCCGCTTCCGGCCCATGGGACCTTATTTTGGAAACAATATGTATGGTAGTCAATGGCAAGAGAGAACTTATCTTTTTATTGAGCCCTGATTTACACATATGATGATTTACAAGTCAAGAAAGTCACAGTTTGTTGTAAAACAGTAAAGTTCATGTCGTTTTATGTGAAACCTGAATGAATGAACTAAATCTACATCTCTCATCTCGCACAATATATGTTGGCAACATGTTAGCGCGGTAATACTAGCTAATGTTCATTGCTTTCTTGCTACTAGCTAGATAACTTAACTATGTTCCACGCAGAAATATTTCTCAACTGATGTGTTTAATCCAATGACTCTTGGTCCTTTTATCACATCATCCTCTCTCAAGTTTTTTGATGTTAGCTTCAGTAATTTTAGCTTCAGTCATTGACAGAAACAGTTACAAAGTCACATACTTTTGGATTTGTGGTCTTTGTAATTATGTATTTTCAGAGTTTTATACCTCAACAGTATTACAACAAATTACGACTTCAAAATTTATCTTTCAAATTGACAAACATCATATGTGTAATTCAGGCCACAATTCAAACGGGATCAAAATATTTGGTGTCCCTTGCCATTGACTACCGTACAATATAATAAATAAGGTCCCTTGGTGGTCTACCGGAAAGGGAGGGACTCTCTATAACTGCTGTTAACTACCGTCTGCTAGTTATTGGCTCACTTAGCCATGCAGCTAACTTTATTGGAAGAGTAGAGTGATCTTAAGACAGCATTAAGACAGTTTTAGTGAGTTTTGTTTTGTTTCTAAACTATTTGAATAAAGCATGTTTTACCAGGAGTTAACAAGGCAATTTATTTCAGTCAAACTTAAATTCAGAAGGTGTTCTGTTTAATAGGGGAAATAGGTGTAAAAATATTTCCTTTTTTTACATTTACATGTGAGTTTATTTTGATTTATTAGACTAAAAAAAGCAACGACAGCTTGCATAACGTAGTGAACTCATCTCCCAGCTGAAACTTTAGGAGGAGGTCTATCACCCCTTGAGGCAGAGAGTGGTATTATAAGACAGTATGGATTGGGGCTAGCTGGTTAGCATGCTATATTCAGTAGATATGTCTGCAGCACAATACATACACTTCTTTGACATAACATCAGCACTGTTACTTTTTTTAATGTTTTACTCAAATTCTGGCCATATCTTAGACATTGTACCTTTTAAAGACTACTAAAAACAGAAATATTAAATAAACAATGAAAGTGAGCCAATTGACAAATTGTTGAGAAGTTCCAAGGCTGGAGGTTGTTAGCATTACCACAAATGTCAAAGGCATTTTAAGTGAGATGTTCTTACTTCTGGAACAGAAAGTTCCGGTTTCACTTTGGCTTTTTATGAAACACACAGGCATGGTTAAGCATGTTTGTGCACGCCATTCAACCCTCGATCTGTCACCTTCCTCTAATCACTGTCCTACTAGTGACGTATCAGCATCTAATTTAGCTTATTGCATCGTTTGGCCGGCTGTAGCATCTGCTCTGGCATCTGTTGTTAGCAGCGACCACTTTATCGCCACCACTAACCAGAGAGCATAGTGACTAATCTCAGCATCGTCTGGACAGAGTATAGTCAGAGAGACTAATGCTTTGCAGCGGTGTTGAACAGAACTGTAAGACAGATAGGAGGAAGCTGTTGGAGCTGCACCTGATACCTTGCGTCAGCACAAATGTTTTGTGCGAGTATGCGAGAGTGAGAGTAGGTTGGTATTTGGGTTGCTGTGGAAGATTTTCAACAAGCCTCACATGGTTGACTCATGATTGGATTCACATGCAGCTTCAGAAACACCTTGTGAGCGGTTAACAAGAATACTTAGAAATGTTCCAAATCTGATATCAAAAAGCCTTTTACACATTTTTTCTGTCCCTAATTATGGCTGTCTGTTTCATGTTGAGTTCCTCTTTCTCGCCTCTCGTGTCTGTATGCGTGAGAATCTGTATGTGGGTTCACACTCTGTAATCTTTAATGACATGCACTAACGACGCGTTGAGGCCCAGAAAGAATCCCAGGCCATGATACACACACACACACACATACACACAGACCGACTGAGGCTCAGTGGAAGGCCGCAGCCCTGGAGAGGATCCACTGGGAGATTAGCCAAATCAGAAAAGCGTTTTAGAGAAAGGCAGCTTTAATGCAACACAACACAGATAGTATGTGTAGGCTTGTTTTACTATATTTGTGGGGTCCAAAAAGCGGGAACCCACTATACTTGTGTGGTCCAACAAGTGTTGTTTCAGGGTTAAGACTTTGTTTTAGGGTTAGGGGTAGAATCTGGTTAAGGTTGGGGTAAAGGGCTGGGAAATGCAGCATGTGTTATTGTCATGGAGAGAAGAGATTGATGTCCTCTGCTTCAAACCCAACATTTTGCCACTTTCTTAGTCTGAGCCCTCTTGTTTCATCTCCTTCATCATCAGGTTTACAATAGATGCATCCTGCCACTCAGCATCAACATCTATCCCTGGCACTTGCATGCTTCCAGTACAGTACGTCCAGCTGTTTTGATTACATTTTTCTACAGCAGACTGTACTGTCTAACTGTAATACTTATTATGGCAGTACTTGGCTTTTCTGGGTTGTGAATGAGTCAAATTTCTCATCTAATTGTTAAACTTGATGGCTTACAGTGATGGTAGGAATGGGAAATTTTAAAATATGGGCAGGATATAACCATACACACAAGGCATGCTGTCAGTGCCTGAGAGCAGTAGTACGTCATAGCATTTGCATCAGGTTTCTGGGTACTGCTACTCTGTGAAGCTGAAGTGGACTTGAGAAAATTTGTTCTGACAAGGTCCCATATTTATTTGATGTAATGTGAAGTTGAAGAACTCATGTGGGTGTCTTATACCCTGTCTTAAAGCTAAAAGAAATGTGGTGTTTGTCCCCCTAAAGTAGTAGGTATGTATGGAAAAATCAACTAACCCAATCCAATTTTTGAGGCCAATAAAATATCAATATTTAAAAGTAAAAAAAAAAAAAAAGATTACTTAAAATATGCAGGTGCTATTCATTTTTGTGCACATTAACAAATAACACAAACAAACAATTTTGAAAATGATCCCTAAAATGTTGTTATCAAGGGATTGTGACCAAAATATGCACTGAGAGGGACATTTTAAGGTAGACAAATAAACTTGTCAGTGTTCTCTGGTGGATAAATATGCAGAGTATTTTATAGTGGAAGCGCCCTGCTTGGCCTGAAATAAAAAGTGCCGTCAGAAGAAACTATTCATTTTTATTATACATTTTTATGAAATATAATATTAGGCTTACCACCTCTGCTGAATCAATTTCATGGGGGAAGCTGATACGTGATGCCAACACACATATATTACCTCAAAATATCATATCTTGCTAATATATATGCTGGTATACCTCAATATGATATATCTTTGATAAGCTTAAGTCAGCTGATAATATCAGCCATGCTGATGTATCGGTCAGGCTTGAGAATAGAAAGGATGTACTGTGGGAAGCTTCTAAACTTAAACAAAACGTAAGATATTGTTTTGAAAAAACGCCGTTATTTAGACTTTTTTGGAAGAAAACAACAACACAAACACCCATACCAGGATGGTTTAGGTACCACCTAAAAATATTGTCATTACACCACATATTGTCAGTACATTTCAGATATTAGACCAGCTTACGTGTATCATGTACAAAATATTTTTAACATAACAATACCATAAACGGTAAACCAAGATCTGCATTTCACTCTGCATATTTGAGGCAGAGACAGGAGGAGGCACATGCCAACAGCTGTTTTACATTAACACATCTGCCCAAAGCTTCAGCTATGACAGTAGAATGTGTGGTGGTTATAAACACAGAAGTACTGCCAATTCACAATCAGTGTTTCGAAACTCACCTGTTGATCAAGGTCCGCAACATGCCAAAACTAGAGCCACAACATCCTGCACTAGATCTTGTTTACCAACCCAGTTTGTTTTCTGAGTCCTGGCTGAAATGTGTTAAAGAGGCTTCATTTGAGTTGAATCTTCACAAAGATTCGTTTGTACTACTGAAACAAAATGCAGAGATTTATCTTTTCTTTTGAAAGTCTTTATTCATTTCATATAATACTGACACATGTACTCAATAGCGGTTAACAGGCGTTTAAAAACACAGATATTAAAACCATTAGAGCGTCAATTTATTTTTAGCCCTGTTGATTCCATGGCCGTTTTTTTTTTTTTTTTACACGTTTACATGTTTCAATATACCATAACATCTACTTGGTATTAGTCTAACCTCACCCTTCAAAGGATATTGTCCTCTGTCAAAAAAAAAACAAACAAAAAAGTAGACTGGCAAACTTTCTCCCCATTTTAAAAAATGGCATGTGGTAAGCCACAAACTATTCAAGGTAAAATATTCTTATGGAGGTGAAATCTGAAAAAAAAGAAAAGGTAAGGTTCGGTTTTAGATCTGAGAAACATTTTGACAGCATCATATGTGTGTCATATGTGGCACAGTTAAATTGAAATGTGTCATCCAGACTACATGAGACAGCCATTCTGGATTTTTTTTTGTAGTGATGTTCGTAATGCAGGATAGCTGTCTAAAATCCAGATCCCTTTTATTCCCAGTATACGTACGGAACACAACTAAGCAACAGAAGAGAGATGAAGAATACAGAAAATTGTTCTTTGTCATCTAATCCAGTGCGGTTTAGGTCATAGTTCACTTTTTTGTTGTTTGTTGTAGCAGTAAAGGATTGTGGGTGATGCAGTCCTCTGCAGTAAAGGATCAAGGACACTCAGTTGTGTTTAAGGTGATGGAAGACCGTATCAGAGTCCTGTCTCTTCAGCCACCAATCCTCAGAAAAAATTAAACAATTACTAGTTCCTCGTAGAAGTCCGTCTGAGTGTGTTTCCTCACCACTAACAGATCCATTGTGCTGTATAAGTAACTCCAACACCATTTTCTTCTGCTCTTCTTGACGGGCAGGACTATCGGGTCACCTGAAAAAGGGAGAAAAGAAGTGGGTCACTGAAAATAGTCCCTCAAAAAAGTTAGGATGTCGCCTGAAATGAGAAAGGTCACAGAACAGAATGGGAAGCCAGTTGTGGCATAACATGTCAACTGAAGGTTTTAAATGATGTAGTGCCGTGCAGCACATTCCGCTGCTTGGAAATAATGGGAACTGACTTTTGTTGGTGGAGCACCGACAACGTGGCTAGCACGGTCTCTGTCTTTTCTGGCAAGAGACTAAACAAGACACAGCTTGAATCATGGCAGCCAGCCCATAATGCCTCACTCTCGGTGCCTGGCCCACTGCCATGTCATTTCGTCTGTTTGTCGAGACGGCTGCTCTAATCACATGGTCTCTTTATCTTGTCCATCCATCTTTCCATTTTCTCTGGTCGTGCACACTTTTTTTTTGTGGTTTATTTCAAGCTATTAGGAGACATTTTCAACCAGCCAGCGTCCAAACAGACACAAATTGCTGTATAACTGCCAGTGCTTGGGCATGTAATAGACCAGACTCTCCAAGACTATTCTTCTGTTTTCCTGCATGCCTTTCTCTCTCATTGTGTTTCCCAGTGGCGTCCCCTCTTAGCCCCAACACATGCTGTCCCTGCTGTATTTCCTCTTGAGGGAGTCTGTCTTTTGTGAGACCCAGGTGCCAGCTAACAAAGTGTGAAGGCCAGCCATCACTGAGAGCGCTCAGAGGAGCGTTTCCTTCAGGCTGCCAGCTGAAATGGTTCTACTGTATCTGCTCTCGATGGCTCCAGGCCACCCTTCCTGGGCCCGTTCCCATTGCCTTCAGGCATCTACTCCTGCGCCTGATCAAAGAGTCTGCAGGCGTTTGTTGTCACGCCAGTTCACTATACTTGCCGCGGCATCTCTGTGTCTGCTATGCTTTAAGGTGCCACAGTTCTCTGTTTAAATATGCCTTTCGGTGTCAATTTCTGTGCCCAATTAGAAAGCAGATTTAGGTAGTTATATATCTCAATTCACAAAGAACACAAGCAGTGCTCAAGTGTCATCTCTATGGGCCTTTTTAGGCCCATGAGTGCCACATTTTCTATTGCTTATTCCACAAGCTTTAACTGTCTACACTAGTGGCTGCTCAGATAGCTACAAGGCAGATGTCCCCTTCACTCCTGAATTATCTCTCTCTATGAATCACTTAATCACACAAGAGTAACTTATTGAAAGGTATTATTTAAATTGTTTGATCTTGATTCATTTTTTCTCATTCTTTAATAATCTGCAAGCTGAATCAGATTACATAACATAAGCTTTGATTCACTGGTTGTGTTATTTCTGTTAAAGGAAGGTGCTTTCAGAATAAATAGCCTAAAGAGGTTGATGGTGCTTGGACACTGCACCATCTTTTTAGTCTTGATGTAAGATGACCATAAAGGAAGTGAAACATATATAAGCTGCTGACACCTTGTCATTTGTTTGTTAATGTGTGTGTATATGACTGCATGTGAATCTGCGCAAATACACACACACACACACGCCTTGCAGTCTATGACAGCTCAGTGGCTTGGCAGCCCGGCCGAGTCTGTCTGTTCATCCATATGATATTATTTGGCATTGATCGAGCTGTCTTCTATCCCCTCCCTCTCTCCTCCCTCTGCCCTCCTCCTCTCCTCCTTTCCTCTGCTCCCAGCCAGGGATAGACGGAGGAAAGGATGGAGAGTGCCAAACCCTCTTTTGTGCTCTTGTCTGCTCTGTGTACCCAGGCACAAGAATAAGCTCCTTGTCAGCCGACCAGTTCCCAATATTCTTGTTTCTTTATTCTTTTATCTACGTATCAACTCTGCCTTCAGCCTTTCTTCTCCACTTTCCACTTGTTATTTGTTCTTTCTCATCCATCTCCCCCTGTCTCTTCCTTTTTGCAGCTCTCCATGTCTCTCTCTCTTGCTCTCTCGTCCTCTTCCTCTCTCACTCCATCGTCAATTTCAATTTATGAGCGGGTCTTAATGGGACTATAAGAGAACGTTCGATGCTATTGATCTGGATGCCGACGCATCTTGACCTCAGTGTACCACACCAGAGGAGGGAAAAAAATCTCTTTTCATCATCAGGCAAACACATCAACTAACACGCTCACACAGTGTACACACACACATACGCAATCTCACACAGATCATTGATCAAAGACCTGAATGCAAGAGACAGCAAATATTTGTGCTCTTTTTAACCATGACAGACAATGATAAAGCAATGCTGAAACTGGTTTGCTTTGATCAGGAAAGTACAAATGCGCTGTTGATGTTAAATGCGATGGGGTTGATACAATTAAAAGCATGATATCAGATATATGAAGCAACTTCTGAATGGCACTCAGATTGCATCATCTTCATACTGTATCCGATCAATCCTAATGTGTCTCTTACCTTAAGTATGCCCGTTACATACTCCAAGACAACTCTAACATTTTCCATCTCTCTCTTTGTCTCTTTATCTCTCTGTGATGTGCGCAGTCAATTTGGAAAGTTCAGTTACACTTACAGAAAACTATTTCAGGGGTGAGAATAAGTGGAGGGGCTGTTGATAAGGAAAGAAGGAATGAGTGTAACTTGAGGGGGCGAGATCCACTTTGCCAGGTGAGTGGTGAGCAGAGGCAAAAAACGTGGGGAAGGAATTCTTAATCAGCCCAGCATATAGGAGGCACTCTACGAGTGTTTCAGTGAAAGAGAGAGAGGGGTCTTAAGCTTTTCTTATCCCTCTCTTTTACCCAAGGAGATCCATTCTCCTTCTTCTGACCACACCTTCAATCAATTATTTAGCAGAAAACAAAGGTCTGCACCCAGCCATGAATAATGGAAGGTGAGAAGGCAGAGAGAAGGATGGAGGTTAGAAACAGAAGCGTACAGTGACAAGAGGTGAGTCTTGCACAAATTCCCTCCTATGACAGACAGCTAAGACCCTGCTCAGGTCAAGCCACTGAAGAGAAGCTAACAGGTGCTGTTGGAGGCTGAGCTGATAGCTATATAATGTACATCCACACTTACACACACCCACATATACACACACACGTAAAGACACAGACAAATGGACAGTACATGAAAATTGAGGCTATACAAGGAAAAGAACACAGCCATGCACAAAGCACACACACACACAGTATTATGGACAAATTGGAGCATAAAAACTATGCGAGGACAATTACCACTAGTGTATCCGAGGTGGTGAGTTGTTTTTGCATCGAGTCAGATGGCATGCCAGTCAGACGCAGGGAAGCAGGGCAAGTGGGAGTGAAGGGAATTGTGATGTTCTCTCTCCCCCTGTGTGTGTGTGTGTGTGTGTTTGTGTGTGTGTGCGCGCGTGTGTGTGTGTATGTTATTTGCCATGTTCCTGTTGGCCTTGTTTTTCTTCAGAGACTGTTTGATGTTAGATCCAAGATGGGCGGGAGGAGAAAGTAAAGAGAGAGAAATTGGGTGAGAAAAAGAATGACATGGAGGGAAAAATAGGAAGAAGTAGGGGATAGAGACAAATGAGAGAGAGGAAAAGAGACGGGACAGAGGTACAACACCGTGGAGGGGGGATGTGGGTCATTTGGTGGTGAGTTTGGCCGTGTGTGTGTGTGTGCGTGCGTGTATATGTGAGAGAGTAGGGAATAGAGATATTAAAGAGAGAAAGACTGTATGCACACCAACCTTTGTGGTCTTGACTTTGTTGCCTGTGCTGCAGCTCCATCCTGTGAGGTCTGGGAGAACCTTACACTCCTCACCATCCATACATGGCTGCATCTGACACCACCATTTCTGGGCTACAATGGAAGCTGAGGGAAGAGAGAAAAGTTCGGCAGATATTTAGTTCGTAAAAATCGGCAAAATGTCAAATATGTGCATTTAAATCCACTACTGTTATGTGAAGATTAGAAGTTGGGTGCATGGAGATTAACATTTAGGTGTCAACCATAGAAGGAATAGAAGTTGGAGCAAAGGGATGATGTAATTAAGAAAAAGGAAACGCATCCTCCATGTTTGTCATTATTGAATTGCTAATCCTGTTTCCATTACACAACTCTGTGCTCTAGTACACTATGCTTTATGTACCATTTTCAGCTATATTGCCTTAATCAGGGTAGTGTCAGTCCATACAGTCCATTGATCAGTCACGACTTACAGATCACCATTAATGCTAAATATACAAAACACAGAAATTTACAGCAGTTGTATAAATGATCGTGAATTATAAACAGACAATATTAGAACCATCTTTTCAAAATGTTCTTAGTTATTCTTATTCAAATACAATCTTTCATCTTCTCCCTTCAGTGGGTAAAAAAAGTGTCTGCATTCCCAGCTAATTTTTCAAAATCCCAGTATACTCAAATCTCTTCCAACACTTCATATTTATGAATAACCCTAAACTAATTTCAAAGCCAATCTGTGATTAGCTTGGACACATCCATTATTAACTACATTTCCCATCGTTCTAGAAAAAATCTGCCTCTTTGAGGACAAATATAACCCAGTGGCCTCTACAAAAAGGGCTTCTTACTAGTCACTTCAATTTAGAATGCCTCCCTATGACTAAAAAACATGAGTTTTAATATATAAGACCTTACCATCTAAGTTTGAATACATAAATATTGTTACACATCAATATCAAGATAATTGTCCCACCACTATTAACCTTCAGGGGAATATGAAATAGTTTTTTTCCTCTGGAGAAAATATTTTGACAACCTTTCAGCAATAAAGAAAAATGGGTTATGTTTTTTTTTTTTTTAAAGAAATGCAAATTATTACTGTCCGCGTTTGGTTTGTGGGCGCTAGAGTCATGTGAATTTAATCAGCACATATGGGATCATTTACATTTTCAATTCAAGTAAGAAAAAAACAGAACAAAACCAGAGGCAAGATATGCATGAGACAGCTGGGATATTATGTGATCTCTTAGGGTTGTTTAGAGTAGATCTGTTCACAACACATCAAATCAGATAAAAATGAATTGATGAAGTGCCTTCAGCAAACACAAAAGAGAAAAAGGCTGAGACCAGACACATCAAGAACAAGAAATATCACAAAGAAAGAAGTAACAAAAGACCACTCACCACAGTAAAGGCTGACTGACTGAATGAATGTGCGAATATATGAAAAATGTTCTTATGAATGCCCTTTCTTTAGCTGTCACTTTTAAGACTGGGTATTTGCCACAGTCAATTAGCAGGACATCTTAGTATTTAAATAATTGTCACTCCAACTTCACCATCACTTCAACAGTTCGGCTTTGCAATAGAGTCTGAACATTGTTCAAAGGATTTTTTTGTAATCAGATGTTGCAGATGGTAGCCATTTTGAACTGAGAAATCCCAGAATACAAAGCTTAGACAGACTTCAGTCAAGTCATCACCATGTGGTCATTCAGAATTTGTGTCTGCTCAATATTAATGTAATAATGTTAATTAAAATACAGTTACTTTGCAAAAACAAGTATTCAAGTAGAAGTAAAAATAGTCATCAAAATAACTACTGCGGGCATTCAGATAGTGGATTCCTGGCATGGCTACGGCACGTTACGGCTGCGCCACGGTTTTGATACGTCCTTAGTCCATCATCAAAGTCCACTGGAAGCATCTCAGAAGCAGATCAGCAGCGGAGCGTGCAGCCTGCCCCACATTATTTACTTGTTATTAATTTGTCCTTTTTGTGCTTCTACTACCTCCTTCACAGCTCTATGTGACCCCGTTTTGTTCCGTCAACTTCAGGCTGCCACAAGGGGCAGATTTTATTTCATTTTACTGATGCATATTTGTTGAAAAAAAGTGAAAAGAGTATTTGTTGAGAAAGAATAGTTTAAAACCACAGTTAACCATCTGGTTTATTCAACTTTTAAATTAGCCTTTAAACTTGAAAGAAATTATGACTTGAAATTTATCGTGATAATTATCGAAATCGAATGATATGATTATAATGATTATACTCAATTAAGTAGGCTACACCAATAAGTAAAGTTTTTTTTTTTAAATTGTATTTTTTGCTTATTATGATTTGGCAAATAAATCAGCAACTCATGTACATAATAGACATGTCGGTTATGTCAAAAAGTAAATGTCGTAATGCTATACTGTGTGTATATATTATTAGACGTATTAGCATTAACACAACGCACACACTCAGTGCCCTCTGTTAGCTCAGTGTCAGCATGGTTCTCTGATGGACTAACCTCACACCAGCGTACACAGCCAGAGCCCACTGCCATGTGCGCTGTTAATTTGTCTGTAAATCTCAGCTGCTAGCGCTACTTTAAAGCATAAACATTGTCAAAAAAGCCAAACTCCTGCTGGAGCTTCAGCCATTATTCTGCTCTGAACAGAGTCATGTGGAGGTGCAGCTGCAGTAGGGTAACAGAGCGAGAGCAGACCTAGGACAAGCTGACCATGAGAGGCAGGCGAATGCATAAAATAGCAAATAAATTGAAGTAGCACGATGAATTTATCCAAATGTAACAAAGGCAAAGTAACGATATTACTCTAAAAAATAAAAGACAGAGGAATAAAAACAACACATTGAAAATATGTCTTGCTTTTTGACAAGCAGTAGCATTTTTGAAAGGAACAATTATTAAAATAATAAACAATATTAATGATAATAATGTGATAATTAAGTTACTTTATACAAACAACAATGGTTCTCAGTTTGTTGAGAATAAAATTGGTATCGAAAAAAGTATCGTTCAGGAACTGGTATTGAAGTTGAGGTATCGTATTGATATTTAAATCGAAAATCTTTGAACGATACCCAGCTCTAACTAATAATAATAATAATAATAATAATAATAATAATAATAATACAAACTAAATAAGCCCCAAACAAGAGTAAAATTTTATCTCACATACTGTTAATGTGTTCGTATTCTAAAAATCTTTGCAGATAAATTTGTACTTCCTTATTTGTTCACTATATACACCTTGGATTTAGGGTTTAAACATGAACTCCAAAAGGAAGAAACAACAGCGCCGCGGAGACTGCAGTCTGTGATTTCATCAAGTGCCACTCTTCATAGCTGCAGGGGGTGCTGGATACTGATTTTGTCGTCGGAGGAACTGTAGCCAGGGGGATTTTCTGAGTATATGGGTACAATGTCTAGCCTATAATTGTCAGCAGTACTGTGAAACAAAGCTCATTTATGTGTAAAAGCCCACATAAACATTTGGGTTTACAGAATCAACCTTTCATTCATTGTCAACAAAGCAGCTCCAGAAAGATAACACTTTCTGCAGATGATAATATTTGCTATAAGGATTCATATTGGTTTGTTTGTTTGTTTGATTATATTCATACTCTTATGTTCACATAACATTGACGAAAGTGCTCGATGTAATAGCAGGAACACCTGAATTCTTCTTCATGGAGCATTTTCCGCGTTCTGCCTCTCAGTTAAGAAGCCATTATGTTATATTAGAATTTGTTATATTCAATTTTTACGTGTCTCAGTGGAATTATTTGCTTGGCTGTGAAGCACAGATTACTGTCACTGTTCAGATTTCTGTTCTTTTTTGTTTCTTTTACCTTTATGGCATATTTGGGTAATAATGGGCATTTCATTATTTTAGAATTGCTTGTGTGTGCAATGTCATCCATCATCTTTGTAATTCCTCTGAATTCATCACAAAATAAACATATACAATTAGCACAGGCTGTGTGTTACAATTGATCAGGCTCCTGAAATTACCAGCAGGAAACAACGTTGGACAGAAAAGCAGGGAGAGTTGGGAGAAAGACCTCTACACACTTCTAGTGAAGGACCCCTAACAAATTTTGCTACCAATACACAAAAGTACTGCCAAGGGAGTACTGACATATATGTCTTTACTGTCTAATCAAAGTTAACTTAATTAATATATCAATTTTTACATAAATTTTCAGAAAATAGTGGCACACACCAGAGCACACTTTTAAAATGGATATATTAATGCAGTATTATGTAATGATGTATTTCATCCAGGAACTCTGAGTCAAATAACACTTGGCTAAATTTCTGAGTGCCACATTTTTGAGGGTTACAGCGTCAGGACCGGCCAGGGAGTATCAATTGTATTACAGTCAGAGACACTTGTGTGAGGGAATTGGCCATTTATTGCAAACGGTCTTGCTGTTAGATTTGGCAGAAAAATGCTCTGCTCTTTGAGGGAGCTCTCAAAGAATTTGAGCAGCAAGGAGGCTAGCCCCTAACAAACACATACATGTACATTAGAGGAGGTTGGGGTGGCTCGCATATCCGGAGAGTATGTAATAGCTCTGTTGAGCACCTGCATGAATATGATTGGATCATACAAGTCAGCTGGTAGCCAGACAGTTCAAGACTGAGCTGGTGTTCGAAGCATTAATGAAGCAGTGGACAGGGGTGTGTGTGTATCTGTCCCTCTCAAACAATTTGATACATATCAATAAACACAGTCCAGAATCAAATTCAACAAAGATACAGATAAATCTGGATACAATACACTATGATTCAAATTATTTTGATTTCGTGGGTAAGAATTTGATATTTTTACTTTTTAATAATGAAAGTCTGACTAACATAAATCAGTTATTTCCTCATTTTTTCATTATTCCAAATACTGCTCCGAAATAACCTAGAGGGTTATTAAGGTATGTCTGCTACCACAACAATGGGTAGTGATACAGTATGGGTAAGGATGACTAAAGCCAGTATCTAAGGAGTTTATTACCTAAAATGCTACTGACTGGCTGTGGTTTACCTCAGTCCCTGGGTCAGTGTCATCCTCCTGAATTTGGTATTTTCAACAACAGTCATGGCTTCAGTAAGTGGTAGGACTTAAGGGGCAAATAGACTCTGTTAGAACTGCTTGTTGGATGGTTGAAAAGGTTTAGAATCCCCCTACCTTCATACTTTTCCCATTTCGGCTTGGGGGGTGGGGGGGCTTTGTCTGACCATTTCTGTAACTTTCTGATACAGTCACAGCCACAGTTTGTGCCAGCTGTGTGGAGTGACACATGAACCAGGGTTTGAACTTCTATCTCTGTTTTTCATTCTTGATATAACTATTTCTTTCACTTATTATGTGAACAACCGACATTGTGAAAGTCTTCCCCCACTCGTCTCATCCTAGTTTTGACTGCTCGTCTCGGTAACTTTACTATCAGCAAACACATGGCCTACATAAATTAACATTGAAGTGTATGATAACGTTGTCATATTTTATGATACCACTGCACATTTGAAAGACTGCAAATGCAGTGCCATTGTCAGACAGAGTTTAAAGCGGGTATCTATGTGACAGAATGTAGCAAGCCAGCAGGAGAGGGGCGGGTCACGCACACAGAGGCTACAGCACAGAGTCCAGAGAAAGAGAGAGTTCCTTGGAAAGTATTTCCAGAATTTAGGTCAGAGTTGTGGGTCTGTATCAATGTAACCAAATCCCTGACACCTGAATTGGATTTACTGCTCTGCCTGAACTAGGGTTTGGTATCGAGAATTGGTTACCAAATCCTTGCTTGAACTAACACTATACTCCATTATCATACACAGTAAAAAAAACTATGATCAGCATGAAAACAAATAAAAAGGCATTTTAAGACCATTCTAAAACATGTGGTTCTGATAGTGGGAGATTACAGATAAATACAAAATGTGCACAAACACACAAACAGTAGTACATACCATCAACACAGGAGGGCATGGCCCGGGTGGTGCCAGCAACCTGTCCAGGGAAGCAGGAACATTTGACAGTCTGAGATCTCTCCTCGATCTTGTTCTTGTTGCAGCAGCGATGGGCAGCGATCACCTCACACGTCCCTGCCTTCACATGCACTGTGAAAGAGAGAGAGACATACTGTTCAGTATACCTGACAGAGAGAAATACATTTTGTTATCACATTAGCCTCGTTCCAGACCAATGAATCGCTGCCCATGTCTCCGACTTTTTCCAGTGTTTCAAATAGGTATGGTGTTGGACTCACTGGCGGCTGTTGATACTGTTGAAAAATAGCCGCCTGCTCCTGAAAAACAGCAACAGAAAAATTGCCAGAAAAATACTGCCAATCCTAGATTGGATCAATACGGCTATACAAGTTCTTGTATTTGAACCTACAGAAATAATAATAATAACACTGAAATGACAGATTTCAGTCAGTCATTGCCAAAACGCTAGGACAAAATAATTAGTGCTTCAAGGCAATTCAGTATGATTATGAGACTATTATCAGTTAGCCATGAGCCAACAAAGAGAAGTTTATAATCAGAACCATCAAATTAAGCATTTTATTAATTCTTTATTTATGCACTGATATTCACAAACAAAACCATGGACACATGAAAACTTTTGTATGTAACATTTGTATAGCACCTTTCATACATGAAATGCAGCTCAAGGTGCTTTACAACCAAGAAATGACATGCTTCAGGTGAAAAAATGAGTTGAACATAAAAACAGGGATAGAATAATAATAAAATTAATTGTGTAATTGAATGAGACAAAAACAACTAATGTTTGTATTAGAATATACTGATTTGATCATATGGTATAGCGTGTGGGTATTAGCCGCAATACTAATGAAGGGTACATGTGGGTAGCAATTTCACTTATTCTATAGCTACTGCTTTGTGTGCACAATTATAGACACACACTTCAATCAGACAGCCATGTGGTTAATTAAAAACAAGTCCACCCCGAGCACAGAAGTCCCCTGAGTCAGCTAAGTGAGAGGGAACAAAGAAATCAATCTACATTTGAAGATTTGTGATGTCAACACATGGTCCTTTCATACCAGCCTTTCATCAAATACATGAAAATGTCAAGGACAAACAATAAGCCTTGTCAGTGTGTGTGTGTGTGTGTGTGTGTGTGTGTGTGTGCATGCGTGTTTGTGACTACGTACATGTTGTACCTACAATGTATACTGTTCACCTCTTCAGGTATGCTTGACTGGGCATGCCGTGTGTGTTTGTGAGCGTACATGTGCATATGTGCGTGTCGTCTTACGCTTGTGAAAGTCAAAGTATGTGCGTTTAGGCTTTTCACACAGTTGTTGAAAGTTACTGCTATTTCCATTACAAAAGAGTCCACCCACAATACAACAAAGGGTGCACGCTGCGTGGCAATGAAAACTAAAGCAGCAAACAATGACTCTGCTCTGTCTAAAGAGTATTTAAAAGCGAGGCGAGCTGAACTGAAAGACTCTGTATGATTATGTTAAACAGACTAACAGAGATTTGAAAAGTTCTTAATTTGCTCCGTTAATGAGAAAAAGACAAAGCGGCAATCCTGCAAAGCCCAGTCCAATTAAAGTCTCAGTGAAGAGCACATTCTAATATCGCACGCACTGTGTTTGTGTGTCTCTTATCTCTACCTTTCATGTCCTCTGATTTCCCTTTTTGCTCCACTAGCAGTGGGGCCAAAAGAAAGTGGTGTTGGTTGACTGATCTGTCCATCTGCCTGTCCATCAATCCAACACTTTGGGCCCCAGAAAGATATCTACAAGACAGATCCTATGGCCTTCAGAGAATGATTTCCAGTTATTTTGGTCATCCCTTGACCTTTGGTTTATCATCACCATCAGGCAAAGAGTTCCAATTGTATACATGTAATCAGAGCTTTTCTCTGACACCAGCCTCAGGTCAAATGGTGAGCTATTCATATGACATATGATATGTATTTTCTGTCTGTAATGCTGTGAAATTAGTTGTGGTCGTTAATGCTCCCCGGAGGACGATCCTTTCTGACCTTGGTGACCCTGACCTCCTTTCTCTACCCCCACACTCAGGCCACATGTGCATGATCCCTACACGGTCTCTGTTTTAGTAATTACATAGCCTTTACTCAAACATTGACTTATGGCCAAATTACCAAATTTGTATCCAAGACAATTTATGAGCAATTTGTCCTGATCTTTCTCGACCCCACCAACTCCCAATAGTCAATAATATTATTGACTGTTGACTTTGTTGATATTGTTGTTTCTTTTTAAACCAAATTGTCTGGCATCGGTCACTTTGACATTTTTATCTCCTTTAGTGGCAAGGCTTGAAGAATATCCGAATCCACAGTATGTAATCTATTCAATCCACCATTTTTATACCCTGGGCTGAACATTGTAGCCTCTAGAGATTGCTTGTAGACTCTAGTGTTTTAGTGTTTTGTTTGATTCTAATATTTCTCATTTTGCCTTTTTCTTTACACACCTCTGTAATTGGCTTGCTTTTTTTTTCTCCCTTATAGGCTTGACAACCCTGTTGGCAGATACACTGCTCAGGAAAATCAACACACCCAGAGTAAACACCTTAACCCAACCCCCACAGGCACACACACCCCCTGGCCTATCTTTAGGCTCAGCACCTGCAGTAGTAATTGACTCAGCATTAGTAAGAGGAATAATGAGGAGGCAGGGGTGGGTCGAGGGATTTTACTAGAGCAATGTAAAAATTCATTGAGGCTTGATTACACATATTAATGTTAATAGATGGCAGTAAATTTGTTCAATATGGACCACATGGTAAAATAAATCTGTGCTGGAGCTGTCTGACAGAATGATTGAGGGATTATTTCGGCACCACTTGAAATGTAAATGTCTGCAACAGACTGTCCTGCTTTATTTTACGCATACTCTGATTTGCAGCTAAATCCTGCCTGTTAAAGGTATTATTCTATGAAGCTCGTTTGACAACTTTTAAACCATTACTGCTGCAAAGGGGCAGTAATAGTTTTAAAATCACTGACTGTATAGTGTAGTTGCTCAGACAACATTAAGACAAGGGAAACGAAGCGCTGAAGCCCCACTGACCAAAATTGTTTGATTATTATAATTTTGATTTGTTTTGATTGCTATTCACAAAATGCAGGTGGTGGTAGTCATCCTGACTGAGTTCGGGTTGTGGTTTTAATCTTCTAAATCAACCTTTAAAATATGGAAATTGTTGAAAACACATTCGGTGGACAACTTGTTCACTGGGCTGTTTTAAAGGAGGCTCTATTAACTGTACTGATTTCACATTTAATAAAACAGGAAACTGGCACCATTCCACCTTGTTAGGCTCATATTGTGAAATCTCAGTTATATTGTGAAATCTCAATCCATTCCATTTTCAACAATTAAAACAATACTGGTGGATTTATTCTGAATGAACTGAATATTTTTTAGGAGAGTTATTAGTAGTAGTTAGTATTTTGGGATGTTTCAAACCTCTCTGATTTGCAGTAACATAATGGAACGCATCATGGAGGCAGCACATGAGTTCAAACTGTTATTTTCTTCCTTGGTTTGACATGTTCCCACAACAGGATGTAGGAGTGGGCCTTGACATCAGGAAGGATTTAAAAGTTAAGTAGGGCATAGACAGAAAACACAGACCCTGGTGTTTGCTATTGACCTTTTTGTTGGCGATCACTCTCCTCCTCCATCACTTTCACTTCCAGAGAAAGCGGATAAAGAGGAAAGACATGCTTTTACCGGCATCATGCCATAGTCAGGTTGTGATACCCTGCGTGTCTGAGTGTCTTGTAGTGCAGAGGGCTGCTGCTGATGTTGGCAATGTTGTAAGCTGACACCCAAAAATACACCTGTTACACATGTTTCTGCTGCTACTGCTGGTTAGCTTGATGGACCTGCAGGGTTTTATATATGATTAAATTATATAAGATTCATCATATAAAAAAGTACTACATGGATCAAAAAAGGATTTGGGGTAAAATACGTAAAGTACTCACAGGGAAACCGCAATGTAAAGACATATGTGTGCGTACACTGTTTAGCATCCTCTTTAGCTCTGTACTACAGCTGAATGCGTCAAAGGTTTGAGGCTGTGTTTGTGCTGAGATGTTAATAATTACCATTCTGCCAGACAGTGAGTCAGGCAGTGGGCCACAGACTCCAAAAAACTCTGATAATTAGCATTACTCACCACATGACATACACAGAAGGACACACACACGAATACACACATAGCATACACACGCTCACAAAGAATAGTTTATCTTTACATACACACTTGTGTACACACTGCTAAAATAAAAAGTATATGTAAACAGGGATGTTACATTCTCTAGAGATATAAAAACTCGCCATGGACTGCCTCATGGTGTGTGTGAGGGGACGTATAATGCTGAACTACAAAAAAAGCACCCAGTTCAGTCTTACTACAGTAGATGAGGATGCATCCCTCCTATTTCATCCATTTCTGCTCTCCTCCCTTCTCTTTCTCCTCCTCCTCCTCTTCACCATCTGTCTTACCTCGTCCTACTCCCATTTCATCAATGACCCCTCCTTTTCTCAATCTCTGGTAGCCACTCCAGCCCCTATTTTTCCCCTTCTCTCAGCCCTGCACCGCAAACTCAGCAGGGTAGCAAACCATTATCCTCAATCACAGGCCCTAAATCTGAGAACTTTTACACTTTCTATAATGTGTTCTCCCTCTCTCACCCGGTCTTCTTTTCTCTCCCTGTCTAAGCCCCCTACCATCTCTCTCTCCATGGCATGAGGACTTGTTATCCCTGCCTCTCTTAACACAGCAGTGGCTGTTAACCCCATTTACTAAGGATGATGTGCTACTGACAGACTAACAGATGGACAGATTGCCCTGACTGAACAACGAGGAGCTGTGTGTGTGTGTGTGGGTGTGTGTATGGTTTTGCCGACACACACCAAGCACTGAGATAACGCTCTTGGTCCCAGCGGGGTACTTCTTTCAAATGTCATTCCTACCACTGGGGGCCTCTCTCTCACACTCACACACACACACACACACACACACACACGGCACCATACAAATACAGTGCATAGATTATTATTAGGAACCTACAGAAATACAGAAGCAAAATTGCAACAAAATTAAATCTACTTTCTGTGACAACTGTTATATATACATATGTAAATGGTTCAAGCTCATTTGTTTCACATCTGTCAAATGTCCCCATTTGCAGGGTCCAACTGCACCAACGTTCATTCAACGGAGAGTTCATTTTGTTGTGGCATCCACCTTTACAGTATAAAACCTTCCTCTGCCAAATGAGAAGCATCACCAACAGAGCTTTACTCTTCATATCCCAAGAAGGAAAGTAGCCTCGAACAAGGGAAGTCATTGGACAACTTACAAGTAGTCACTATGTCATCAAGCTTCCACTGCCACCTATTTTGTGAGGACGTGCATATGAATATCGATATAAAAGTTTCTAAGTCCATCAGTCCAGTAGTCCACTCCCATCCCCTCCCTGTTGTGTTTTCTTCTACCAGTTGGATGGGACATTAACTCAGAGATAGTAAAAGATCGCCAAACTGTTTCTGTATGTCAAGCCCCCAGGAACTGTACTAGGAGATTTTGATACTCAGAAGAAAATGTCCTAAGCATCACAAACCAATTACTCTTAATTATCTCAATCCATTGGTTTGATCCAATACATATCCAAAGACCATAGAGTCATATTAAGATATGTGTGACTCACGTCAGAGGGCAGTTAGCCATGTGGACACACAGACCAATGATAACGTGAATGTGTTTCACTCACTGCGGGAAAGTGGAGAAACATTTTCCATCATATGTGCTATGTGACCAACTTTCATTAGAATGAATAAGCGGCCATGTATGGATTCTTCATCATTTTATACATTCATGTGTTATGTTGAGTGCATAAAGCAGCCAGTAACTGAAATTACTGCTATGGAAACAAAGGCAGCCATTGTGGAAGTGACAGTGTGCAGTGTCTTGATGGTTTCCAAGCAGCTCATTTAAAAAAAAATGCTATCTCTGTAGGCGCACATTCAATGCCAAGAGAGCATGTTGGCAAAGCAGCCCCAGGAGCTGACAATCCCCCATCAGGTCTGATTAAAATACTGGCAGGATATATGAATGGAGAGGCTTACCAGTGAGATAACCCCTGGTTTTTGTTTGTCTCAGTAGGTTCTGGTTACACCATGTTCTGATTGCAAGAAAAGCCACATTTTAAATACATTTTTGACTACATTTCAAATTCATTAAGTATAGGGCTGGGGCGGTTCGTTGACAAAATCGATTACATAAATAAGCTGACTCACATTACGTGCGTCGAAGCATCGCTGCATCCAGTGTTAGTGTGATTCGCGGACAAGCTCCAGCTACAAGACCTCGCCTTTGACCGTCTAAAGTTTGGGAGTATTTTAGACAGACACTCAACAACGTGCTGCTCCGTGAGCTCTGTTAATTGGAAATACCTTCACTGCAGCACAACTGCTGTCCACGAATACTTGAAGCAGCATGAACAAGTGAAGCAAAAGTATCCCGGAGCACTGACGGCAGCACCACAAATCCTGTTTACTTTCTCTCTCCACACAAACATGGCACATTATCAGCACGAGGACACATAGTCCATTAAAATGTTTTTTCTAAGTATTCATAGCCTTCATGTTAAAAGTAAATTCTGCCCCACTGCTGTCATGGTAACGTAATGTGGGTCATCTAACATTCGGCTGTTTCATATTTTCTGTTTATTTTGGCCACGTATGAGCGAGAAAACAGCTGAAACTAACAGTACAGACAATCTGTGACTGTCTGTTGTATGTAATCATTTCAGTTGTTTTCTTTGCCCCACATGGATGCAGAAATACACTTGATTATCATACTGCGTTACTCAATATTGAAATAATGTCAGAAACATTTAAAGTTTTAACTCCAGGATGATTGAATAAAATATTGATTTATTGTAGGGCTGTCCCTGACTAAGGATTTACATAGTCGAATCAGAATCGTCAAGTCCTGCCTATAATCGACTGATAGTCGAATCATGTGTGTTTTTGTGCGCAGCGATTGCGAGCGGGGGGCCTTACACACAGTAGCTCCGCTTTAATCTTGAGAAGCTGCAGAGCTGCAGTCTCTATTCATTCAACTTACACTGTAAATTTCCTGCTAAACTGAGGCTTTTTGAAGACAATTTTCTCTCTCTCTCTCTTTCTCTCTCTCTCTCTCTCTCTCTCTCTCTCTCTCTCTCGCCTGTCATTCACTGGTCTTGTGCAGAGTTTTATGTGCATTACTGCTGCCGACAACTGCATGCACGTTGCGGTTCCCCGCTACTATTTCAAGTAGCTGGCTATTTAAAAACGATAAAATATTCTTTATGTGGTTCATCAACGGTGATAAATTATCCGAAAGTCCCGCGAGGCGCAGACAACTCAGCACAACACCAGTGAAGCTGGGACTCGGACTCTTCAACAAGCATTCCTCCACTGCCACTGCCACAATTTTGGATTTATTCACGCACTTCAAAAACATTTATTGAAAGATTTATTCATTTTACATGTTTATTTACAGCATTAAACGTTGAAATGTATATTGTAATAGGCTGTATATTAACTTATTGGTAGAAAACTGGTAGTTCTATGTAAAATCAGATGTTGAGCACCCCCATATAGCCAAAATGGCATGATCTTTGTTTCACTGCGAAGCTTCGACTGTGAGATTGACAGTCGAATCAGACTCCGCCCATGGAAGCATCAAATCTTCAACTATTTGGGGTCAGCCCTAATTTATTAATTGTACATTTTTTCCATATTTATTTTGGATAAATTGGTATGTTAATTGAGTAATAGGCAACATTTCTTTCTTTAGAATACACAATATTAGTTGTTAGATTAATTGACTAATCGAAAAAATAATCGTTAGGTTAATCAACTTAATAATAATAATCGTTATGTACAGCCCTAATTAAGTAAATCACTGGTTTAAGTTATTGATTGCTGTTCAGGCATTTTTAGGTTGTATATTAAAAAAAAGTTTGCCTTGTTGGGGCGAGTACAAATATACAATGTAAAATTTTTTAAAAATTACCTGAACTTTTGGCCTCCAGCCCAGCCCTAAATAACTGAAACAGTGAAAATGATGCTTCAAATGACTAAATGTGTCCATGGTGCATATAGATGCACTACATAAATCATGTATTTAGTGTGTATACATATTTAAGTATTTCCCCAAGGCTCATAGTGTTCTATTCACAAAGAGCATATTTTGAAATGGAAAACGAGTTCAGAATGCTTGCCAAGTTAATTAGATTACAATGTACGTTTTTTCAGTGCATGTGTGCCCATCAGTGCATGTACGTCCATGCATTTGTGTTAATAATTAGATTACACTGGCCTCTGAGATGGCACCATTCGTTATGAATCGTAAACACAGAGCAAATTAAAAATATGTCTTAAAGCCTGCCAAGAAAATTAGCATCGAGAGAAAAGGGAGGCATGCACACTCGACCACTACTGTCTTCTCTTTCCTCAACCCTGTTTTCTATTCTCCCCCATGTCTGAATCCTTTCTGCATGTGTACGACGCCATCCAACCTCTCTTCTCATCTACTGCCACGACGTTTCTACATAAGGGTTATAACTAGAAGGTTAAAATATGGTACATAACAAGAGACAAATATTTCTCTTTTTTTTTTTTTTTGAGAAATAGGTGAAGGTGCCCAACCTGGAAGCATAAGATTTTTTTACTTTCCACGATGAATTACTTTTACACATGAACTAACATCAGCATTAATCTGCTGTCTCTGTGCTCATATTGTTAGTGTGTGTGCATGACTGGACTGATCAGTGGCTACTCCCTGAGGAGCTTAACCCTTGAGACCAGCAGGGGGAAAATATTGATGAAAGATGGAAGGAGATGAGGACAAGGAAGAGCAAGAATAAAACTCCTCCAGGGCAATGGCACACGTATTTAAGACCATGGTTTGTTCCAAGCTCAGTACAGCTAAGATTGGACTGAGCAATATTTATGAATATGTTTTATGGCAAAACAGAATTAAAATGCACATAGAGACAAACTAACTTAGGTCTATTTTCTGCTTGGGTAGCCTGGAGAATCAATTTCTCACTTTATTTCTGCACAGGACTGCAAACAACTGTTACAAATGACCAACAGAACAACATTCTTTGGTAGTTGTTTGGTAGTCGTGGTTCTGGTTCTATTCACTCTCTTTTGGCTCTATTTTTGGTCTCTACCAACTCCTGAGGAAAATATCTTGCTGCTAAATGACTTTGTGGTGGTGGTGTTTTTTTGGGAGAGCAGTCTTGACATAAAGTATATAAATGACCACATAAAGTTGGATTTTTGACCAAAATCATTTCTTTAGTAACGGAATAATTTGATATCTAGCCTTCATGTGAAGAATTATGGAAGTTTGGCAAATTTAAAAAATCAGCCACAAAACTTGCCTCTGCTTGGAAAAATAGCAGGTGAAGTGCAGACTGCCGGGCAAGGTTGCTCCACACAACATTCTCACGCTCTGTCCTATCACACCGGCACAGCTCAGCATCCCTGGGTGAGCGAGTGAATGAGTGACCACAATTTAAAGGTATTTGCTCACAGCGGCAGTTCCCCCTCACGATGTGACAAAAATAAAAACTGGAAGAGAGAGAAGGAAACACTGGGATCTGTCTCATTGGAATTTAGACTTGAAAGGAGAAACAAAATAGCGATGTTCACACAGTGGGGATCAACCCTCTGAGAAAATATGCCTTGCCAAAAATCACCCAACCCTTTTAGAAACATTCGCCAGCCAGCACAGAAAACAAAAACAGCCTCAGCATTATTAAATACTCATGACATCTCTTTCTGATTGCATACACTCCTCCCTTCACTTCTGTCGTGCATCTTGCTCACTTTCACCGTAACAGAGTGACAGTTATGTCATTTAGGATGTGTCGAGCCTCCTGCTGAGCCACTCCATCTGTAACACGCTCCACCAGCACCTACCCACCTCTGTACTGTTCATCCTCACCGATACGAGAACAGCTTGTGCCAGATTGTCTCCTACTCCTACTGCAAATGGGCCCGCCTCTTCTTATCTCTCTGATCTCATTAAACCTTATGTCCCATCCTGTGTGCTCCTCTCACAGAGTTTCGGGCTCCTGTGTGTCCCCAGAGTTAAAAAGAAGTCAGCTGGCTGCAGGGCCTTTTCCTATCGTGCCCCTTTTCACTGGTATAATCTTCCTGCTGACACCAGACAGCCAGACTCTGTTTGGCTCTTTTAAATGTAAGCTGAAAACTCATCTTTTTGCTTTAACTTTTAATTAGTACTTGTCCTTCCATACTTCCTTTTGTTCTCAGTCTCAATGCATCTATTAACATTAGTACTTAAAGTCCATGTTAGTAGTACTTATAGTCCCTGGTTTGTATGTTATCATGGCTCTTTCTCTCTCTATGTGAGTTTCTCCTCACTGTGTGAATGCTGTTGTCCTCTTTTGTGTTTGTGAGGCCTGTCCTGTTTCCAGGTCTGGTGGTGTGGCTCAGATCCTACTTAGTGGGCGACACTATCCATTGTCTTCATTTACATTTATTTATTTAGCTGATGCACCAAAGGCATGTGTATTATCAATTGCGCTACCACCCCCCATTTATGTTTTAGAAGCTACATTTTGTCATCATAATTGTACATACTACGATTTTCTGTTGGGGATCAATTCTGTACACACAACTATTGCCTATATCTGTCCGTCCTGAAAGAGGGATCCCTCCTCTGTTGCTCTTCCTGACATTTCTTAAATTTTTTCCCTGTTACAAGGGTTGTTGGGGGAATTTTTTCTCATTTGAATTGAGTGTTTAAGGACAGAGGGTGTCGTATGCTATATAGATTGTAAAGCCCCTTGAGGCAAATTGTGATATCAGGCTATTTAAATAAAATTGACAAAACACGCCTCTGGTTCTCCATCACTGATCTCCATTAAGTTTTAATGGAGAACAGACAAGGGAATTATCTCCCAACACCACCACCACTGTCCTCTTGCTACATCATAGAAGATGTTCGCTCATGCGACAGGCCGGGCCTGGTGACACATGCATGTCCTGATATACTAATAACCCCGGCACCACCATCGCTACCAGCCCACAGCAGACGATTTGTACTAATTTTTGCTTTAGGCGAGCTATTAGGGCGGTGAATTGGGTATAAATTGTTAATATGCTCAGATGTATTAACACAGCATTACCACTCAGCCATTAACCTGTGGCTGTGTGTGTGTGTGTGTGTGTGTGTGTGTGCGCGCGTGTGCATGAGGCCCTCAAGTTTTAAACCCTGTGTTAATTGTTAACTGCTGACTGGAGGTGACTTTTCACAAGCCCTTGGGGAATGTCCAGGTCTCCTTACTCATCTGTATTTCTGTCTCTCCCTCTTTTGCTCCCTCCTTCCCCTCCTACTCTCCCTGAAGTATCTGCATTGTTCCCCCCCTCCTCCTACAGCGGTTTCTAAAGTGCATTGTTGTGGGGGAGCTCGCAGCCATGCCAGCCTCTTTTCATTTCTCTGACTCAAGCTGGTGTGTCTCTCTCTTTCTCCTTCTCCGTGTCATTCTGGCAAACCAGTGTAGAGACAGAAACACAATGATTGTGTTCAGTCCAAACACTACCCTCCTCCAGTTTTCTCTTTGTCCGTCAGGGAATGGAGAAGAGAGGAGAGATCTATAGCACAGCGGCCATGTTGATGATGATGATGATTTCATTCTGTCTGAATTCTCTCTCTGTCAAAGGAATGAGGACGGACACTTGTAAACGTCAAGCTCTGCGTATTTCACTTTAACAGGCTGCTGTGTGTGTGCGTGAGTGTGAGTGTGTGAGAGATGTTTATGTCACTCTGTTATAAAGGTGTCGTTTCACTGATCTAGATAAATAGCTTGCTATCACCCTGTTTACTCTCTGTCAAAGACAGTCCCTTATGTTACACCACACACCACCAGTCATCTCAGACCACACAATGCTGCTGTCATCTGCAAATGTTGTAGGTCTAATATTAGAGATTTTCAACTGAAGGTTTACTAGAGACAAGAAAAAAAAATCAGTAAATGATTCGAAATGATTTTTCCCGACAAATTTAAGGCATGTTTATACTGTAATGAGTGAAATAATGGATAAAGCTGGCCTTCATGTCACCAGCTGTGTGTGACTGAGTGACATTTTGGAGCAACATAAACTCATTTCAGTTGTACCAGTGCGATCAATGAATTTGCTTGTTGAGGTCATATCAATGCAGCATTGGTGTAGAGTTCAATCCGTGTTCAACTTTGACTTGCAAATTTGCACCGTTGTCCAATTGCAACTTTTCTTCCTAGTTCTGACCTTTGAGGTAATAGAGTGAACTGGAAAAATCGTATTCAGAGAAAGCTGTTGCTGCTACTCCCCACTTCCTTATTATCAGGCTGCCCGAATAAGTCCCTTTAGACTCTCCAGCTGATCCACAACGCTGCCGCACGTGTACTGACGAGAACCAGGAAAAGAGATCATATTTCTCCAGTTTTAGCTTCTCTGCCATGGTTTCCTGTAAAATCTAGAATATAATTTAAATCCTTCTGCTCACCTACTAAGTCCTTGTGGTCACCATCATATCTTAAAGAGCTTATAGTACATTATTATGCCACTAGAGTTACTTGGTTCATAGAGCCTCCAAAAGTAGAATAGGGAGCCAAGCTCATCTCCTGTGGAATCAGGTCCCAGTTTGGGTTCAGGAGGCAGACACCTTAAAGGGTAGGCTTAAGACTTTCCTCTTTGATAAAGCTTATAGTTGGCTCAGGTGAGTCCTGAACATCCCTAGAGCTGAAAATACACTGTATAACTTGAGCCCGTTTCTGACTTATTTATGAGCCTCACGACTCATTTTCAGGTCAGTCCAAATTTCAGCTTCGTCAGCCGTCTTTTGCTGTGCAGTGTACAGCGGGGAACGAGGACCGATTAACTGTTCCCGAATGTCCGTTGGATGAATTTCTGACATGTCAGAAATTTTGGTCGGCTGTCATCAGGCTGTTGCACAGTTGAAGCAGAGCTTTGAGTCGATTCCCCACGATCAGTGCCTTTTTTCCTCACAGCGCCTGTGCAAAGTGGTGAACGGCATCTGAAAGTGCCATGGCTACACAATGCTAGCCAACAAGTTAACAATAGCTAGTACGTCCAATTCTCTCTCCAAAATAGCAAACAAACTTCTACCTGACAATTGTCAATAGCCAAAACAGTCAGCAGGAGCCGACAGGCCGTTGCGCATACAGTGTGAGCACTCAGGTCATGGCTGACCATTGGACTGTACAGTGTGAGCACATAAATCATGAGCTTTGGCTTTAGCTCACAGGAGATTTACTCGTACAGTGTGAGTTGGAATTAAACAAGTTTTCTAAAATCGTATAGTGTATGCCCAACTTTAGGTATGCTGCTATAGGTGTAGACTGCCAGGGGACCTCCAATGATGCACTGAACTCCTCCTCTCCCTCTCCATGCATTCTTATCCCGTGAATGCATGTTACTAACTTCCTCCCTTTACGCTAGCTTTCTCATCCCTCTCCTCTCTCCTTCTATCTCTTTCTGCAGGTGTTTCTGGCTCTGCAGCCGTGGGGTCTGGGTCTTTGGTGACGGGCTTCCTGCCGCACCCATGTTCCTCCTCGATACTCATTGCTACAATTATCATTATTAGTACAATTATTCATTTTTATTGATCACCTTTACCACCATTGGGCTGCTTCTCTCTCTCTCTCTCTCTCTCTCTCTCTCTCTCTCTCTCTGTACTCATTACTCAACAACTTAGGTAATACAGTGTATCTTGTTATTTCATCCTTTTCACGTTTTACTTATTCTACTTTAATATATTTGTAAGCACATTCGTCCTTATTGCCTCCTTTTAGAAGAAAAATTAGTGTCCCTATTTTCCACTCCCTCTGAATTAAAAAATATAATGTTCCTGTTTAGAGTTAAAATTGCAGAATTGAATAAATTGTACTACAAATTGAATGACTCCCCTAATGTTTACACAGTCTTGTATAGATTGAGCACATTTGATGACACCGGTATTAATAAAACTAATTTAAGCCCTCTCTTTGCAGATACACAGGCATCGTTGTATCATCCTCAAAAGATACGTTGTTAAACTGTCTACATTTATACCTGACAGTCGCAACAAAAGAACAAACAACTGAATGTTCATCCTTAATTATGTTGGAACATAATTACTTGATGAATTTCTTTGACGATGCTTAGTTCATATTTAAAATATCTTCATTGACAAGTTATCTGATGAGCTCTGTGATTGGTGCATTAAGCCCATCTCTTCTTAACGCCTCTCTTCTATGCGTCAGCACTTTCTCTCTAACTGCATTCATCAGGCCAGATCATTACATCCTTCCACTCCTCTCTTGCCTCTCTCTCTGTCTCTCATCCTATCCCTCGCTACCAAATGAAAGGGAAACCCTGGTGTGTCTGAGGCTGGCTGGCAGCAGAGCCAGAGGTGGAAAGATGAGAAGAAAGAAGGAGGGGAGATGAAGGCAAAGAGAAGGAATGAGAAAAGAGGGAGCGAAGAGAAAAGGCACAGTCTGCTATGACTGTAAATGGTGTGAGAGAGGAGGAGAGTTTGTGTTGGAGGGATGATTAGTCTCTGTTAGGACTCTGTGGGAAGGAAACTGAAGAACCACTGTAGTTGGGCTATTAGACTTAGAGCTTGAATTTTTATCCTGCTGCGTACCGTCTGCTGTAGCTTTCAAAATCACACTGAAAACAATGAGTCTAGAGAAGCACCCACTGTATGCTCAGTGTCATTTCCGTTGGGCATTTGTGTTCTGGATATTGCTTGTTCAGTCTTTATTTCTCTGAAACCAATTTTTAAATTGCACAGCATATTTTAAGGCGGGCATTGTTAATTGGAAAAGTAAAGAATTCAAACACTTCCCCCTAATTTCCTCAGTTTTCACATTCACATTTAAATTGTTGTCATTGACATAAGTGGTTATATTGTAATTACTGTCTAAAAGGTGTCGCCATAGTGGACTTAGCTCCATATCCATTTCAATTACGCAAATTTGTCACAAAAAGTTGTCAGACTGCACTTTTACACATGAAATTGCTAGTATGCTAGTTCCTGCAGTTACAGTGTTGCATGGTCAACTCTTATTTTGCTTACCTGTCCAGTCTGCTTTTCGCCACAACTCAAGTAAATTTTGCCAAGCAAACTGGTCTGAATTCACATTAATACTATTACTGTTTTTCACTGGTTATGTTTAAACACTGTCCAAAAGCATGCACTTTGCATTTCAGTGATTGGCTTGCGCTGTCCACCCGCCTCTTCCTCACAGACGCAATTCTCCCACACAGGTGTTTTCACTTGTGTTGCCTAATTATACCTCTTTAAATTACATGACATCTCCCTCATTCTGCAGTTTGTTTTATTGCACCTGTAGACCTTTTACACAGCAGAAATTTTCAGCTCGTTCTTATCCCAGGAGAGCACCTCCCTGCCCATCTATGTGCATACATGGAAAGCCCGAGGCAGAGAAAGCAGCAGCAAAAACCCCCCAAGGGTTCAGAACAGCATCAATAAATACAGATATACATTGATTGGTCAGGAAAAGCCTTAAAGAAGGAGCTGGGGTGGCGGTGGGTTATAAGTGGCTCGCAGAGAAAGCAGCAAGGGTTGGAGGGCTAGAGCGGCTTAAATAAGGCACCTTGTATGGCTTTGCCAATGAATGCTAAGAGGGAAATGGGAGATGTGGGCTTGACATGACATAGGCTCCTATCAGCTGATGCACTATGACAGAGCTGAGCTTGACTTTGTTGCCTGAACTAATGCTATCCTCAATTTGATTTATGAACTACATTTATGTACAAACCATGATCTTTTCCTAAACCTAACCACCAAAACCATGATCTCTTCTTAAACCTTACCAAGTAGTTTGGTTTCCCAAACCTAAGCAAACTGCGACCATTTTACTATATTAATCACATCTTAATAAGGCGTTCCATATGGACGCTGAAGGGTACCTTGTGTGTAACATAAGCGTTGGTATTTGACACCCTGGGATGAGAATGTGTTGAAATGTTGGCATGGAAAAGCACAGATGATAATATTAAAAACGTCCGCCTTCCATTTTAGGTGAGCCACTTGCAGGCTCCTCACTGGCTAGGCTTACCATACATGCTGGAACAAAGCCTTCGTTAGCGGAATTTGTCTCACTGGGGCATATTTCTGCTGTGTGAAGTCAAAATGTCTGCCATGAAAAATGCATTATTGGGAAGAACAACTTATATCTTTATCTTTCTTGATCTAGATGCTGGTGACATCACATAATTCCCGGCATAGCTCCATCCACCTACAGTACTAGAGGTCCAATTAGCCAGGTTAATTGAAAACACTTGCTGACCGTTAAAGGCCCCATATGCCCATTATACACCCACAGATTTTTCACTTACCTTTGCCTGATTAGATCTCTCCTCGGGACTGTGTGGGCATATATACTTAGTGCTTGACTGACATCTCCGTGACTCTTCTATTGCACCTTAATGTGGGACAACTGTGCAATTCCAGCATAGCCTCACCCAACATCAGCCTGAGCAGAGGTCTTATCGGCAGGCCAACTGAAAACATCTGTGAGTGTGCACAGGCTTTTAAAGAGGCATGACGTTGCCCAAATGGTTTCCCTGTGTCTTCCTTCTTGCATCCTTTTGGCTCTTGCAGCACTCACAACATTGGAGGATGGAAACATTTAGTTTTTCGTTAAAGGAAATAACACCGAAGTTGTTGCAGCACAGCAAATATTCTGTATTTGCTCCAGGCAGCTTGTATAATTTACTTCAGACCCACCAGGGGAGATATTAAAGAACTCAGTGGCAGACTTTTATTTTGGGAAAAAATATACAAAACCACTTATTTATTTGATACACATTTCACAGTTTCTTCAGTTTTCTAAACAACAGCACTAAGGTAAAATCTAGAAACATTGCTTAAAGAGATCCAAGGAAAGCAGTGGGAAACTACATCTGTATATGCAAGAAACTGTATGATTATCCTTACTCTTCCCCTAGCCACATATTATTTACACATACAACAAGGTCAGTGTTGTGGGAGCCTGAGATTTTGGTTATTTGTGAGCAACAGCAAAAACACCAAACCCTGGCAGGTTTTTCCAAGCACCTACAGTATTGTGACCTCTGTGTAAATAGGTAACCATGCAGGTCATCTCAGATCCATTTCTATGACTGTTTCTGTCCCAAGCACACAGAGTCTTGTATTGATTCTCACAGTCAGTACTGTACTGTGTATGTGCTGGCTAAAGCACACTTAAGTAGAAAAATTCTTCATAGACACACAAACACAAATGCACACGCACATAAAAGCCACACAGAAAAAGTCCAAAAGGAAGTCCAGTTATTTCCGGGACATCGCTGTCGTAGATGAAAAATAGAAGAATTTCTATTAATCTGAACCAAAAATAAAAATAAAACACTCAGTGAGGGATTGAGCGATTTGTGCTTTAATGCAGCCCACGGAGTATTTACAGTGGTGTTCTGCTAGGATTAGTTGTGTGAGAGGATTAGTGAAGCTGCATTACTGCTGTTTTATTTAACTCACAACAGCAAAAGACTAAAAATAAAAGCCTCTTAACCACATTTAGGCAACATGAGAGGCCAGGCCGAACAGTTAGACAAACATGTTTGTGTCCTCTTTAAAGACCTGTGCTGGAAAGGGCTGTGCATGAACTCACACACACACACAAACACACACATGTTCTCACACACTTAACTTCCCGTGCTTAATCTATAATCTAGTAATCTGCTGAAAGTTGTCCTGTGCAGCATATGATACGCAAGGAAACACTGAGTCATATCTGTTAAGGCGATGATGTTGGTGAGAGTGCAGCATATGCAGATACTGGCAGGATCAACAGAGTGGGAAACTCACAGAGAGAGGAGATGATTAATGCAAAAAGACTGGGAGAGAGAGGGAGACGGTGAAAGAGAGCGAATTTGAGAGAGAGAGATTTGCAGAGGTAGCACATTGCCTCTCTCTCTCTCTCTCTCTCTCTCTCTCTCTCTCTCTCTCTCTCTCCCACACTCTACTTTCCTTGCATCAGCATTGATCACAGTACGTACATCAGTAAAGTAAAGAGCACCCCATCCATCAGTGCATGGCTCTGGAGCTGCCGTAAAGCATACTAAAGCTGCTCTCTACAGTGCACGCACGGAAAAGCACAATCGTGTGTACTGTTTACTTTATCAACATTAGCTGACTAAAATAGAGACACTGCTAATCAAAAAACAAATCTACTACATTTGAGACTACAAGCTGTTGCTCACAAAGCTACACTAAATATACAAAATGTACCCAGTCATATTTCTATTGATGTGGTCACGTCTTGGAACCAATTTAACATTGAGCTGCGTGTTCGGCCCTCTTTTGGTGCAAGTATTGGTTCGACTAATGTTCTCATGTAGTTACTTTATTATGTTAACAGCACACGTTCAAACAACTGCTGTTTTGTCCAGGATTAACCTTATCTGTTTTATGAATCTTTATTGCATTGGTGGCTATCTGCCAACAGCGGTGATCCATTATCTCTGCATGAACCATGAAACATTTGTGACGGTCTGCTTCTCATAAATGATTGTTTTGGAAAATGAAAGTATGAACTTATATGGCTACATTTTTCCTACCTATATGAAGCGCCTATCGAGGATAAGCATGTTCCATTAATTATTCACATCGCTTCAAGCATGCCAGCTCTACTGGGGAAACTCTGGAAAGAAACTATTCTACTTCAGATCCAGCCAACAGGAGACAAGGAACACTCAGGACCATAAACATGTAACAAAAGAAGCTATTGGTAAAGGTTGCTGTTGCTGGGTTATGATACACAATGTGATAGCACTAATCCGTCCAATCATTCTTGGGTGAAAATATAAACATGGCTGAGAAAACAAAAGCTCCTGCCTCTCCTGAAAGCCTGTCTCAAATATCTAAATGGTTCAAATGGTAACATCCAGCCATTTGTTTCCTTGCCAAACATCTGGTCATTTTCAGAATCTCCTGAGACTGTAAATCAGAAACAGTGTAGCTGGGGAATGAAGGGGGAGGGAAACGGGGGCAAATGGACCCCACGGAGGTAGAGCGAAGTGCTTTGATGTGCCAGACTGTTTGCAAATTATACAATAACATTTAGGGAGTCATGTTTTTTAATGGTGATTCTTTACTATACGAATACGAACACCTCACTTGTTGAAATATATAGCTGTACAAATTATGTTTGTTCTCTGGTGCTCTGGTTTCTTCTCACAGTCCAAATTCATGGAGATTAGGTGAATTTGAATATAAAATTGCCACAAGTTCACTTGACTTGGCTCCAGAACCCGACAGTCCTTGGCAGGATAAGCAAGTAAGATAATGAATCAGTTTAAGATTAGACATCCTAATGGCAACAGCAGGTAACAACAGATGATGGATCTGTTTGTGACTATAGGGTATTAGTGCCCAGCTCATGTCTGCACATTCGATAAAAGAGAGCGCACATATTTGAAATAATTCAGGGATGAAGGCAGATGTGATGAAAAGCGTTTTTCACCAAAGGTTATTTATATCAACACTGGCACACACAAAAAAACATCGGGATATTAGAGCAGCCAGGCTGATATTAACTTAATGCAGATATTTCAGGGCTGGTGTATATGTCGGTGTCTCCATTGCATAGTTTGTCCGTTAGGGATCCAGATAGTTTGCTTATTTAATGTGTTCCGATCAGATTTTTTACACTCCCAAATATTGATCTCAATAGTGGCTTCAAAAATCCTGCTCCAGTGAGCTGGCATACTGAGGATAACTATGATACAGCAATTTAATAACAAGTCTGTGTTTAATTCACATAACTGGCAGAAGCATTAAAGACTGTGATGAATGATCTCAATAGTTAAGAGATGATAGAGCACACAGTTTTGGTGAAATATGAATTATATTGACTTTTAGAATGACTTTCCAAATATTTTAGTGGGATCCCTTTTATTTGTGTTTTCTTTCCTGGGGCTTGTAATTTCCAAAGTAAGCTCCTCTGGTCATCCTTCACTCTAATTAAAGGAAATCGTATGTATTGGTTATACATATTTCAGAGCATCTCCCCTTGCTTGCCAAGAGTTTACTTGAAAGGGTGATTCCCATCTCAATGTGACTTTCATGTAACATAAAGCCAAAATAATCGCAGACACAGAATTGGAAATTCAAGTGCATGTTTTTCCTAAGACTGTGTTCCTATGAATACCAAAGGCGAGGATTGTACAAACACATAAGAACAAAACTGCTGCGCCACCCACCAGGCAAATACCTCTGGAGGACAAATTGGAAATTGAATCATAAACTATAAAGAGCCAAGGTTGAGTTCAGCTGTGGAAGAAAAGAGAGACGAGATGGAGGTGGAGAGGAGAAAAGAAAGAACGGCTGCATTAAATAAAAGTTCACTCTTTCTCCCCGGCCCCTGCAGAAATTCACGCTGCGCTACCTGATTGAAATTTCCTGGTTTAATAGCTGTGAAATAAAGTAAAAGTTGGGAAGAGGAGGAAAGGGAGAATATGAAACAGAGGGCAAAAGAGAGGAATGGAGCAGCAGCGGAACGAGCAAGGAGAGAGAAGGAGCCTCGGAAACTGCAGACCAAAAGATACACGGATTTAATGGAAAGTGAATAATTTTATGACTTGTAAAAGCTGCAATCAGGGCTAATTAGTCATTAACGTTTTAAATGCGTCTCCCTCTAGTTCTCTTGCCAAAATCTTAATCCACACTACTGTTGTTACCATTCCAGTTCCACACAGTGGCTTAACCAAAGGCAGAGAGTCAATAGAAGCTTTAGTTTTGCTTAAGAAACCATACAGATGTACCAAGCTGGATCTATGCGGGGTTGGCTGGTGAGCTAACAGGTAACGATTAGCACTAATGAATGCAATGAGAGAGCCCCAGTGAGGTAATCGCACTGTGCAGGCAGAGGAAACTCTCCACTTACACCAATTAGTGCAAGCTCATGATCAGACAGTGAACATAGCACCCTGACACATACTGTACTGGAAATGCTTTTATTGTTCACTCTGAAGGTTCAATCTTTTTGTGTGGGCGCATAAGTGTGAATCCCTTCCTCTGTATCTACCTCAGTTTGGGCTCACCGATTGTCTGTTGTTGAGTTTGTCAATAAAGTGTTGTAGTGGCAGGCTTTACAGAAATACCTGTCCCTCAGGACTTTCATACAACAGTGCAGAAGGATGTCTTTAGGTTACCGTGGATCACACTATGGTTTACATTTTTAGCCATGCTAGTGACGTGACTCTAGGGATGGCTATGTGTTTTTTTGGTTGATCTGACAGTCGGACCACCACAGTTGGTCGCTCCAGACTGAAAAACCTCAACCTTGGCGATCCCCTAACTTTTCCCCTGCTGTTTGGTACAGCAATTCATGTTCCCCTCAGGATGAATTGTAGTAACTTGAACCCTTGACTTTTCATCTAGCGCCTCCAGAAAGTTTTCACTTATCCTGTGCAGCAGCTCAACACATCTCAACAGATGGTTTGCCATGATTCATGGATCACAGATGATGAATCCTTCTAACTTTTGGTGAAGCCCTGACTTTCCCTTTAACATAGTGATGTTGATGTTTGTGGTTTCGAGTAGGGCTGAAACGATTAATTGATTAAATTAAGTCGATTAATAAAATGCAGCGACGCAAATTCTTTGCATCGATGCTTTGTTTAATCGACACAGCTATCCAGCACACTGTTTTGCACTGACATTTATTACTGTGGCACATCACGCTGTGAACACGATGTGATTATGATGCCGCTGATGGCAAGGTGGAGGAAGAGAGAGAAAATAGCGAGGGACAAAGAAGAAAGTGTCCGAAGTATGGGATTATTTCAAGCTAAAGAAAACAACAACTCTGTAAAACGAAACTTATGTCACCTTGGCAACAGCACGGTGGCACCTGATCAGAAGGCACACGGTGTTCTGCCAGCGGACCACAAACAAGGTAATGGTAACAGCAACTTCAGCATTTAACTGAAATCATGTTGAGTTGAAGGTTAGCCAAAGTAAGCCGCAGTCCTCAGCGGTAAATGTGCACACGTGCGTTTGTTGTGCACCTTTTAACTCACCTCAAGCTCTCTCTGTAGCTCAGACAATCCCCTGCTACCTGCGTGTCCTAATCCATCCTTTCACCCATATTCTTTGTCTTTATAATTGTTATCTTTATAATAACAAACAGCTGTTTTGTGTGCAGGATCGCTCATTTCCCGTTTCACATTTCACGTGTGTTTTCTTGACAAAATGACGTTTGGAGACCAGCGTCAGGTGACACAGCCGCTGTCAGCTCGTGTAGTATGTGACCCCCTGTCACCGATCAGTCACGTAGTGTGAACGCCACAACGACTTCAAGACTCCCGTCACAAGACGGCAAGTTGTGCAGCATGGCCAGCGGCCAACACTGAAAGTCGTGTAGTCTGCACGAGCCTTTAGTTTAACTTGTATAGCACTCGGGTGATGTTTGTGTTTGTAAAGCAGCTGTCTGGTTGTTGGTCTGATGTTTGCTGTATGCCACACTATGAATTTCCGAAAGGACCAATAAATATCTATCACCTATAAACGTGCACAGTTGATCCCGTTACCAGGGGGCCAAGCAAAAGTACTTCTTAAATGACTCATCGATGAATCATTGAAATAATCTATAGACTTCGAATACTACAATCATCGTTAGCTACAGCCCTAGTTTAGAGTAAAATGTCTCAACAACTATTGAATGGATTGCATGAGGTCTGTTTCAGACATTCATTTTCCACTAAGGATAAATTGTAATCACTTTGTTGATCCCCTGACATTCCTTCTAGTGCCAACATCAGCTCAAAATATTTATTTGCCTAAAAATTGGCGTTCATGACAAATGACCGACCCATCAGCCTCAGTTGTACTTTGTGTTTCCGGCTAATTAGCGATGGTAGCATACAGACACTAAACTTAGAAGGTGAATATTGTATACATTATACCTGCTGAACTTCTGATGCTTATCTTTTATGGAATCATCATCATCATTCATATTATATTACATTCTTAGATTCTTTTACTTTGAGGTATAGAAATCAACTTTATATATATATATATACATACATATATATATAATACTATATTCTACCTTTCGATCTCATGGACGTGTGTATCATCTAGAATTGCTGCCCTGAAACAATGAAACACACACGCAAATGCAGAGGACACACATGCATAGTTAGATATATTCACAGCACATGGCTAGTCCTTAGTAACCCAAACACACCCTCACAGCACGCTTTTTGTTTATCTGTCGACCTGGTTCTTCATGCATAGGCCATGAATCATACTGCCTCCTAACAGAGTGCACATCACTGTCTGGCGTTACCTTTCTCCTTTCATAGATATTCTTTTTCTGCACTTGGTGGGAAGTAACAGCTATAAACACACTTCCCCCTGGTAGAAAAGCCATTTTGGCTGCTTTGTGATCCTCTTGTTCAACATTTCAGCAAACAGGCGGTCTGCTTGACAGACATTAGAAAATCTATTTCTCATCTACACATCTCTTGAATATGCGATGGAATCATGTCTGAGTAGGCATAAACATACACGATTATCCTGTGATAGACTACAAAAGGCCAGAGTGCCTGTAGCCAGTTATCAGATACACTCCTGGCACCTTAATAACGGAATCCATTATGGTTAAAACAACACATGCGTTACCAAGGACACACTGATTGGCGAAGGTGAGTATATGCAAATTTAGTTCCTTGGAATTTGTCAACACCAATTGAAGTGGCGTGTGGGAGAAAAGGAGAGAGAGAGAGAGAGAGAGAGAGAGAGAGAGAGAGAGAGAGACAGCCCGAGGCTATATAACACCCATAATGATGAACAAATGGGCAGATCATAATTAACAGGTATCTTGGTTGCTATAAGGCAATGGGACAAAGATCATGATGTCTTCAGTGGAAACATGACAAAATCTAATGTAATTGTAATTTCATGTTGAGCAAAATTTTGCTATAAGCGAAATGGTAATTTTAAAACATGCAATGACCTGCTTGGACTTATTGAAACTACCTTCAATCTAAATTGTGTCTGCTACATTTTTTCCCATCCTATGCCTTGGTGTAGCTTTTTATATTGTTGTGTATTACTGTGAAAATGTGTACAATATGTCAGCGCTAACAAAATGTCTTTAAAGCATGACGGCAGTGGTGAAAGTATTCAGATCAATGCAACTATGTAAAAATACTCCGTTACAAGTTATTACTGCATTGTAAATACTACTTAAGTAAAAGTCTAAAAGGCCCCCCCAAAGGGTCACAAAATAAATCTGAGGTGTCGTGAGATGACTAATGGTGTAGAAAAGTTGTTCTGTTACACAAATCTGTTTTTCTCTATCTATATTGGATAAATTGACATATTTTGGCCTCAAACTGTTTTTGTTTTTTTAGATAAAACCATCTGAGAGATTTTCAGGAGAAATCTCTTTTTGCTGGAACTGCTAACGACTCATTGACATCTGAAACATAACAAGTGTCCCCAACTGCACACTACTTTTTTGTGAGGGGGCCATAAGCCAAAAAATTTGGTAACAACTCGTTTAACTATTAATAATACATTGTATTTCATAAGCTCATCATATGTGCTTTGAATGATAACTGTAAAATGAACATAGTGGAGTGTAAAGTACAATAATTTACTTTAAAATGTAGTGGAGTAGAAATATAAAGTAGCACTAAATGGAAATACTCAATTAATGTCAAAGTACTCTCATGTGCTTGCTTCACGGCGAAGGGGATGCCGTGGTTTGCTTATTTAACTGTGATGATAATATGGCTGTTTTGTAATTTATTTCTTAGTTCTCACGTTTTGATAGGTTTGAAAATGTAACATAAAATTTTGTCAGTGTGGGCTAAATGTTGCCTCATTTTTTTATGTGGTGAAACGCTATTAAGAGCCTATAATAATTGATCAATGAAATGAACAAATCTTGTCCTGAGGGTACCTTGAGGATGGGCCAAAGGAATGTCAAAGTCACACCCACTTTTGATTGAACAAATACAGTCCCCGTGTGGTGTGATCCCATCCTGAAATCCTAAATTGGACCCCATTTCACTTTATTCAGAAATATGTTGCATTACTAATAACTGCCATTTTACTGGAATATATATTGTATGGAGTTTTTTTTATGACATTCAGTGAAAGCGATTTCATTTTTATTTTATATTGTCAAAAGACAACAAATATTAAATTTTAGTAAAGCTCATTTAAAATAAATTAAAAACAGGAATCACTGAAATACCATATGAAGAATTTCATTATAGATATTTGAAATGTAATTGTGTTGGACCAACGTGCACAAAGTCTGAACCTTTAACACACACACACACAAAACATGAACTGGCAAAAAGCTGACCTGCCAAAAAGCAGAACAAAATATCTGTAGTAAAAGAGGGAAACACCTCTTCTTCTGTACCACAAGATGTATCACTATTATGGTGCCACTTTATCACATCCCTGTCACCCGACAAGAACATCGATATTCTGCAAGCCCCCAGTTTACACCCAATTTTACAATTGTCTCTTTCTTCAACCACCCAGATGTCTACACCCTTACTTTCCGCCGTGCTACATAGAGGACGCACTGCTACTGAATTAACACTTAACATGGCATTCCATGTAAATTGTGAGGTGCAGTATGAACATAATTCCAAGGGATAGTCAACTGGAAGGGAATAAATTGCTCTTGATTATCCATCCCACTCCTAATAATTAGTTAATTTGGCCATAAATATATATATGAACATAAACACACTCTCTCTCTGTCTCTTGACCAGTGAATCAAACGTGGACGGGAATGCTGGGACGTTTGTCAGCATGAAAAATTTCACATTTGTAATTTTAAACTTGAATTTTGCACAAGCCATATGGAGCCATGGTGTAGACCAAGCATGAAGTGCAGTTTTGCTGTGGAGTGGCCTCTAAGGAGGGCAGACAGCCTGTCTCCGCACATCACATTAGAGAGCCTCTCTGAGTGGGCATGCATGTAGCTGTGTGTTTGTGTGTGCCTTTCCATGTGCATTTACTGCAGGCCTGTGTGCGTGCCTGACTGAATGCACATGTGCCTCTGAGCTTGTGCGAGAGTAGTTTAGCACATGCATCTTAGCATTCCTATACATCTTTGTCCTTACATCTCTATTTCCCCTTCTTGGCAGACAGAATACCTTTCAGAGTAAGTTAAATTCTTACTAGGCTCTAATCAGTGGCGAAGTATGGCAATTGCAGCCTGTAGACTGAGAATCAATGACTCGACAGTGTGTGGTGAAGTGATCAGCATAATCGCTGTTCCGCTTTACTTTAAAATCCAAGTCAAGCTGTTTCTCCAAGGCTATTGGCAAAGCCACTGAGACATGTAACCAAGGCCTAGACTTTTTCTATAAATAAGATATCTTCATTGTAGGAGATCTGTAGTCCACTAAGAGTGTTGGAGCTCTGTGGTCTGGGTGTGAAGCTGTAAACATTTTATTTTCTACACAGTTCTGTAGCGATGTGTATGATAAAGCATGTGAATAGAGAAAAAGACAGGAGGATGGATGGTTTAACAGATGGAGAGGCACCTATGGCAAAGGAGAGGCATCTTTTTCTGTTCTTGCCTGAGAGATAAAAATCTGGAGAATAAAAGGTGAGCAGAAGCTAGGCAGGCACGCACACAAATCCACACACACACACACACACACACACACACACACACACACACACCTGCATACGCTCATCCTGAGACTTCTTTTGCCACTTCTCAGCCCCCTCGACTTTCCTCCTGAGGTCGCTACAGCTGTCTTGTCAGCACATACCTCTTGAGCTGGTGGCAAGAACATGCATACCCACATTAAGGCTGGGAAATACCACCAAAAACAAAAAAAGTTGTTCAAGCTGGAGGGCCATTCGTAATTTTAATTCGTTTTTTTATTTCCTGCAAAATGTGGGAAAACTAAAACATGATTGAAATATATTATATTATTCATTTTTTGTAGGACGTCATGCATAGGACGGCTGAGAAAGAAAGAAAAAAACTGTCCCACCTGCAAGACCGTTTTATATATTATATATAAAATACAGGCCATACAGCTATGTGAGTACCAGATGCTTCAACTAAGATGAGCATTCACTTTAATGATCAGTTTCAGTCTCCCGCTGTTTGTGTTGCTTGACAAGACATCAGGCTGCACACAAATTTGCACACTTTTCTGTCGACTCCCATGGCTTCACCTCTTCTAACAAAAGATAACACCTGTATTTTTTTAGTCTTTTAGTCAAGATCGCCAGAACCAGCTAGACACTCGGCGTCATTTATAAATGTTGCGTACTCACAAAAGAAGGCGTACGCCATTTTCAAGAGAATGTGTGATCCTCCTCTATAACTCTGGCCTATGCATACACACATAAACTGGAAGCATGAGAAACTGATACTCAGATGGCAGAATGATGAAATGGTTTGAAATGGATACCAATGTGTAAAATAAATTGAAATATTACCTATGAGTATTATATAAAATGTAATATATTATTTGGAAAAAACAGATAAAAGCCATTCTTAGACGAATAAACAAACACTTGTTTGATTGATATTCCCTAAGTGCGCAATAACAAAAAAGGATTTCAGATAATTTTTTTCCTTTCAGAGCAGCCTAACACCTGTGTGAACGATACTCCCTGCAGTGCACACAAAAAGAATGATGATTTAGGATTATAAACACAAACAGAGATAGGCCCTATCTGTTTTCCTTCAAAAAGGTTTAATTGAGAATCATGTTTAATTTGATCTGTGATTAATACTTGTACGCTATGAAATTTATTCTAATAAATAAAGTGAACAGTAGGACAAATTACATTTAGACTGATGCCATTTTCAATGCCTCAGTCGAGCAGATACAAGTTTCATACATTGTTATCACGTTTGTTGCCTTGTCCCCAGGCATTTGTACTGAATGGCGTGCAACAGTGCGTGGATGTTATGCATCGCTTGTAAAAAGGTATGGAAACATATAACACTATTTATTAAGTAGATCTTTCAGTATAAGTCACACAAAACAACTCTTATTTATTTTATCTCCTTGGCAACCTAGTTAGTAGAGTTGATGGAGTCTCTTTGCAATTGTAGGACTGCATCTACATGGCCGCTGGAGGGTTGAGACGCAGAAAGTGCAGTGGAGACACCGGGGATGGGCGCATTCATCTCCTGCTCGGCTGCAGCACCACGGACCCCGCTGGAACACACAGCCACTAAAAACAATAGAAACTGTCTTATTTGTTTGCGTAAATAAATGTTTAAACACAACTTGACTGCATGTGGTTTACTCTCTTTTCAAAATAGGGGATGCAAATTACATACCTGGGTCATCGGGGGCGTCTTGAATATCTGGCCCCCCTACCAACTGCGTCACTACTCAGGAGGGATTCTCATCCCTTCAAGTTGCTCATCAAGTGGGTCAAGCATGGTGTCCCCTGTCCTCCAGGTCTACCAAACAATATCTTCTCTCTTGCTTAAATCTCCCCAACAAGAAATATATTTTTGTGCTTTTCTGTCAGAATTTTCCATCATTGTCTTCATGCAGTCAGTATGTATTAATATTAATTAGGTGCGTTTCAATGATTATGGAGACACAACTAAGGGTGTTAAAAGGGTGGGACAAGAAGCTTGCTCACGTGCGCCACACTCGAATTGATTGTGATTTATAAATGGAAATCAGTGTGGGACAGGTGTGCGCACTTTGTTATACATAAAAATATTTTTGTGCGCAGGCACTTTTTGTATGCTACGTGCAGTTTTACAAGACACAACAGTCCTATAAACTGCAGCAGGTGCACATGTAGCATAACTATTCACGCCACAGTTTACGGGACTGTCGTAACTCAAGACAGCTGATGTATCCACCTATTATCTACACTAGTGGCCCTCAAATATTTTCATGTTAAGGACCCCAAGACTGACAAAAATTAGACTACGGACCCTCATCTGATCTGACCCTCATTAGATGTCTTCTTACAGAACGTGTATGAAACCCATGACCAAAATAGTCATACATTCTGTCAATGTGTTACTCATGGATGGAAATATAGTGCCACTGATCTACAGTACTTTTTGCTAAATGTAAAGTTTTTGTGCATGTTGTAATAACTCAATTATATTATTATTTATATATACTATATATCTTTGGTATAACAATGACTACAAGTAGATGAAGTAAATTATATTAAAAAAAAGGAAAAGGAGGAGAAGATGACGCAATCACACCATCCATCATACAGTGGGGTACCATTTTCATGAGAGCTCCCTCAGCTCAATAATATTATGATCAAATTTTCTTTTAATGCCAGCATACGTGTGTGCATTTGTGAATGCGTGCATGTAAGAGAAATAGAGAGCATGTGTGTAATGTATGTGTGAGAGCATCAACCTTGAAGTGACCTAAGGGATTGTATTCAGTAATTATCTGATTACTCGTCTGTTTTTTCCCACTCAGACAACCTGCAACTGGATAAGGCTGTAATTCCCTGATTACAACCTACTCTACAATCAATCACCCATTAACTGAAGCACATAGACGGTACACATGCCCACATACACACAAACACACACATATTCGCCTGTGTCAAGCTAAAATACCAACACCACCATTACTGCCACTACTTCAGAGGATAGTAAGATGAAATAACCATGACAGAATCTTCAATGACACAAAGCCACAACTCCTAAACCTTTTCTTGTCTTGTGACTTTGCCATTCATCTCTCTCTCCCGGTGTTTTGAGTGTTTTCGTTGCTTTGTGCAGACATCAGCGCTTTACTGAAAGCCCGGTGATGCACCACCATAAGAGAGCATCTCCGTCCTCTTTCCATGTCTTTTCACTATCCTTCCATTTATGAAAATGTTTGCCCTTGCCTTGTCAAGAATGGCGGGCAGCCAGAGAGGAGTAGAGTCCATTTTACACACAAACAGAAACACACACGCACAAAGCCATGGTTATAAGTGCACGCATTACAGCAAGGAAACACACATAAACTCACACAAAGAACCGTGTAGTCTCCAACATTATGAGAAATTTTCAATTTCTACACACAAGGCCAAAGGACTGGTGCATTATCTGTCTAAGAGGATGCATTCTTTTTAAAGAATTAAAGAAAAGACAGACTCATCAATCATTTTCCCTTTCAGTCATTTGTAAATGAAACAACCCTGCAGTATAAATATCTTTAGCATCAGTGACGTTTGACACACAGTAACAACAATGAGAAACAACGGCAACCAGTTCAGATGAAGGACAGCTGGAGCCACTTTATCACGACATGAAAGCCAACGGCAAGGCTCAACATTTTCAAGCCATCACTGCCTATCACATGTAGTCAAACCAAAGACAAAATCCACTATCACCACTTCTTAGTATTATCCTTAGGTGATTTAGTCATTTAGTCATCACTATTTTGGTCAGATATGTTTTTTAGCACGTCAGTCACAACCTTCTTTTTGCGCAATAAGTCTGGAGGAGCAGTCCTGGAAGAAAATTTACTGTCTTAATGCCAGGGGTGGGTAATAACTTGTTACAAGTAACACATATGAGTAAAAAAGTAGTAGTAGGAACAGTAATATTTCAGTAACTCTTTTGGGCAAATTATCTACTTTTGACTTTTGCTACATTTGGCATTTAGACCTTCATTACCAGTCCCACCCATGGCTAACTATTACCATCCGCAGACTGCGCACTGATCTCAGAGCCGCTGAAAGAAAATGGCAAAAAACCAAAGACCCTGCCGACCTTAAGGGCAAATGCTCCTATTCTCCTTCTCAACCAGCATCAGTGCTGCCAAAACTGCGTTCTATAATGACAGAATTAGCAGTGCCACTGAATTATTTTCCACTTTTAAAGCGCTACTTAATCCTTCTCCACCACCCACAAACTTGTCTGCCGATACCTTTGCTGCGTTCTTCACAGGCAAAGTGGAGGCTATAACTAGCCAATTCTCTAAATCACTTAAAATCAACCGGTCTACTCCTGCTCCAGTCAGCTCCCACTCTGTGAGCACGGCACAAGAAAACCCACCATGTAGCAGTCCTTATACATGTCTCTCTCCATTTCCCTTGTGAAATGGCGCAAAAGGCTTGACACCAAGGCTAACATGTAGCAGTCCTACTACACCTTTTCATCTGTCTTCCCAGGTCAATGGCAGTTCACTCTCCTCGTTTACTCCTCTAACGGAGAGCGAAATATCAGAACTCCTGACCCGTAGCCTTCCCACTACATGCCCACTGGACCCGATTCCTACGAATCTCCTCCAAGCCATATCTCCTACCGTGGTCCCAGCAATCACTCATGTGATAAATACTTCTCTGGCTTCGAGAACCTTCCCAATCACTTTTAAAAGGGCTTAGGACGCACCCTTGCTCAAAAAGCTCGCCCTCGACCCTACCCAAGTTGAGAACGATCATCCAGTTTCACTTCTACCATTTCTATCCAAAGCTATCGAACGCGCGGTCTTCAAACAGGTTTCAGAATTCTTCTCATGAAATGACCTCCTAGATCCATATCAGTCTGGTTTTAAATATATATAATATATTAGTCCAGTACAACATAAAGCAGTCCAGTACAACATAAAGCAGTCCAGTATAACACCAACACTCACTATGCCCTCAAGGTTTAAACATATAATTTAGAATGCTCCATGATTTCTATAACATAAAAAGCTGGTATTCATATACAGGTAGCAGGTGCTCTCTAAGTAAAAAAGTAGGTAATTTTCAGTGTCACACACAGGTGATCACTGTGAACATGAGAGGCAAAGATAACTCAACCTTCACATGAGAAATTAACCGGAAAGTAGTGAGAGGCCTCTGGGCTCAATCATGCAAGTGACTCTGCCGCTTGGGCCACATGGGAGGGGTATCAGGCAACCAGGGATTTCTAATCCATAAGGCTCACTGCTCACTGACTGTGCTGTAACCTACAGGCATTTTGGAGACTCGCCCCATTCTGATGGAACTGCAAAGACGTGAAATCCCCTGAACTGATAAGACCCTTTTTGTTGGATTACCTGTATTCCCCTTCCTTTTATTAAAGAACTTTTTGTGTGTTCTTCCTGGCAACCAGCCTCTGTGGTCTTGCATTTCATTATGAATCCGACCTCTACCATTCCCTCGGGTAGCACATGGCCTATTCACTTCAACTTTACAACATGTGTAACGAAATTGGCTGCAGAGGCTGCCTGTAGTGGTAATCCACAAAAGATCCAATATCATAAATGCTGTACACACACACACACACTGACCAAGTGACAGGAATATGTACTGTCCCCACACACACACACACAAACACACACACACACGAATGGACATAAACACATCCCTCTACCTACCTGTGTGGCTCCTGTGTGCATGTGTGAGGGAGGCCAGACAGAGGGACAGCAGTAGACTCCACACACCTACTCCGCAAATGCAAGGACCCCGTTCCCGCATTCTGCCAGAAAGAAACAAAAAGGCACATACTCCATTACAGAATGCACATAAACAAAAGAATAAGAATATTCTGTAACTGCAACTGTTGCTGGTGCGTGATTGCAGAGATATTCCCCGTTTTGCCTTTTTAGCCATGCTAGCAGCATGTCTGTTGGTCCACCACTTTGGTCCAGACTGAAATATCTCAACAACTATTGGATGGATTGCCCTCAAGTGATTTTTTTAGCACCACCAGCAGGTTTATCAGTTTTCACCTATCCATTGAAATATCTCGACATCTGCTTCATGGATTGGGACAAAATTTTGTACAGACATTCATTATTCCCAGATGATGATTTCTAATAACTTTAGTGCTCCACTGAATTTTCCTTTAATGCCACTACGAGTTTGACCCTTGTGGCTTTGAGTGAAGTATGTCAACAATTATTGGATGGATTGCCATGGAATTTTTTACAGACGTTCATGTTCCCTTCAGATTGTAATAATTTTGGTGATCCCCCTGAATGTTCATCTACCACCACCATCAGATCAAAGTTCACTAGCAAGGGGGAAAAAATTGATACAGCATAGTATCGCGATATTTGTCATGGCAATACTGTAACGATACACGGACGCCAAGTATCGATATTTTATTATATAAATTGCAGATGGGAGTTTTAACTTTTTGATACTAGAATAATAAAATCTATTGCTTTTTTAGTCCACTAGAAAACTTAACAGGACCATACAGAGGACTGAAAAAGTGATATGAACAAACAGAGAAATGTATCTTTTTAGATAAACAGATGTTGACAAAGTTTGACTTTAGGGACCTGATTGTAAGTTGGAAAAAGGTAATAAATTGCAATATATCTCAATATATTTAAAATCGCAAGAAAATCGAATCGCAACATAAATATCGTGATAATATCGTATCGTGGGGCCTCTGGTGATTCCCACCCCTACTGAATAGACATATTCCAAAAGCGTTTTGGGGAAGCTACGATTGGGAAATCTGCCGTAGCACCCGGTGACAACGGACCCCCTCATAAACCTACAGAGAGGAAAACGCAGGTGAGGAGACAAGACAGAGACAGGGGTGGCAGGGAGTGGTGCAGAATACGAGAGCAAAGAAGAGGAGATTTTGGGGTATTTATGGAATAAACATAGTAAACATTATACCTGCGTAACATCAGCATAGATTGTCATTGTTAGCATTTAGCCTCAGAGCCGCTAGCATAGCTGTAGACTTAGACAACTTTCTACGATAACTAAAACATATAGACACAACCGACATTCACACACACAACCTACAGTACCTCTTTCCCTTGCCAAAGAGAACAATATTTACACAGGGAAAATCCTTGTTTACTGCAAATACATTCTAACAGAGGGGGAGACGGCGGGTGACACAGAGAGAGAAAGAGAGGGAGGGACAAACAAAGGGACAAAAGGATGAAGTTCAGAGATTATCACCATTTGTAGATTTGGAAATTCTCTGTTCAATTCTGTATCTTGGCAGCCGACAACGTCAAAAAACAGACATCAGCCAAGTTCTGTTCATACAGTCTACATCGTCGTTGTCCAGTGATTAGCTGCGGTGTATGTGTGTGTAAATTTGAATGGTTGCAAATAAATGGCATCTGTTGAGTGAGGAGTACTGTAATCCAAACCAGTCCAAAGCGTTTTTCAGCCTACTCAGGTGTGACAAGTGTCTGTTGACGGTATACAAACTTCCAAACAAGCAGACAACCTTTCTAATAAAAAAACTAAACAAATAACGTAAAAGTCTAATAGAGAAAAAAAGCAACCAAGAATTATGTTTTTTAGTTAGTTAATTAGTCAGCAAGATAGTAAAGATTTTCATATCTTTATTATATCTGAGCAGGGTACAAACAATGGTGAGGATACACTCAATAACACACAACATTTCTTGTTTCTTGGTGTGTGTGTGTGTGTGTGTGTGTGTGTGTGTGTGTGTGTGTGTGTGTGTCTCTCTCTCTCTCTCTCTCTCTCTCTCTCTCTCTGTCCAAACGCTGGCAGGTGTTTACATTGAAGTGGTGAACAGGGATGCATGATTGAAGCACTTTAAATTCTGAGCACTGAGTAGGACGGAAACTTCAGCAGTAGACAAACAAACTCTCTTTCTCCACCTGGGAAACTGTGTTTTTGTAAGTAAGCTTGTATACATGTGTGTCGCTGTCTGAATAAATAACTGCAGGAGGCTAGCAAAGCAAAAAGCAAACGCATAAGACTAAGGTACAACATGAAGAGAAACTTAACAACCCATTTTTAGCTTGAACATGCCATGTTGACATAAAAACAAAATCACCAGTGGATGAATCTCAGTGGTTGGCACGGAGTTGCCCCGAAACACTTAAACTCCTTTAACTACTGCTACTCTCGTTTGCACAATCTTAATCTCTTTGCAAACTCTCCACGCCTTCAAGAGTTGATTTTTCTCTATTTCTTGACATGAAGTTGCCTCGTACAATGGAGAGTGTGTGTGTGTTTGTTGTTTTGTCTAGTGCAGCTTTAGTCATTTTTTTCTGGAAAAAGGCAAAGACCTATCATTGCAATGAATACAATAGACTGAGACTATAATCAACTGTTAAAATAAAGTCGCTCCGTGTGTAATTTGCTAACTCAAACAGTGGATTTACTGTTAAATCACTCTCTTTAAATACTGTTTGTGGTGGTTGATTTCCTTTTCTAGTAAGCCAGCAAATGTGTAGCCAAGAAAAAATAAAATGTGAAATACTTTTGACCAGATATGTGATGATGTCGGTAAAACAAACCAAACTTTCCAGGTTTGTGTGAGAGTCTGTGCAGATTAGCTCAGTGCAGAGTAGCTCAGTGCAGATGAGATTATGCACACACCTAGCTGAGTCTGAGTATGTGCTGATGTGTTTATTTGTGCACATGTATTTGGGCATATATCTGCGTGCATGTATGTTAGCACATTGCTATGAGGAAGTGTGTGTGTGCGTGTGTGTGTGTGTGTGTGTTGAGCCCTGGCTTAAGTTCTGAGCTGGGTGTGTGAGTCATTTGACTATGCAGCCAGGCATTTCTAGAGCTGGGAGACACTGCAAAGCCACACGGGCTGAGCCAAGGCTTTCTCTGGTTAGAGGGCATCACGCACACGCACACACAGAATCATACACAAATACGCTTTATTGTCACTTTTTGTCTTTACTCTCATTCATCTCTTCTGGTCTTCTTTAGTCTTCCTATATCCTGTCCTTCCTCCCTCCCTCCTCCTCCCCCCCCCCCCCCCCCCCCCCCCCCCCCCCCCCCCCCCCCCCCCCCCTTTCCACTGTCCACACCTATGCTCTGCTAGTGGTAAATAATTAGGAAACAAAGCAGAGACGCTGCCTGCTTCCTCTCCAGCTCATTTAGACACACAGCAGTGTTTGTGATGATGCAGTGCCACTTCATTTTGGCTGGCTGTTTGGTCTGTCTGCCGCAGAATGAGTGGGTGTGCGTTATAGAAATGGATTCAGAAAGGAGCAGGAAAAGAGATAGAGAATGAGAGAGGGGGGGCTTTGTGTGTGTGTGTGTGTGTGTGTGTGTGTGTGTGTGTGTTTCTGTCTGTCTGTCTGTCTGTCTGGACGCTCAAGAACACAGGGTTCTGATCAATAGCATCTAAACAGCTTGACTCTCCATCAGTATCAAACTCAGCAGCCGACGGTGACTCATGTGCACGCACACACACACACAAAACTCCCAAACAACAGATAAGCCAAATGACTGGTGGTGAGTTTGTGAATCTTGAAAGCTGATTGTATGCTAACTGCTTGTAAACAATCGTGTTGCGTATTGCTCCCATGCACACGTGACAATGTTTTTAGCAGCCCCTTCAGGTACTGTAGACGTAAGATAGGAATTCCTGAACTCCTCTGAACCTATCCGTCAGTATGAATAGTGGTATGAGAGCAGCATTGGACCCTCTGACCCTGGATGATGTAGCTTTCGTTAATCGAACACAGAGAAGCAAAAGAGAAAGGAAGAGCGAGAGGAAAAAGAGTGGTGGTCTCCGATGAGTTCTGCAGTCTGTTCCATCCCTTTAATTAGTCCCATTGGAATGCCCTTCCCTGCTCCACGCGGCTGATCAGCTTCCCCTCTATATCTCCAGTCTGTATTTCTGTGCATGTGCACAGGGCTGTGTTTTTTTACAGGCATCTTAGCTAAAGCCGGACAGACATCTCACGGGCATATGAGCTCTGGTTGAGCTCCCAACGGTCGAGAAGAAAAATGTAGTGGAAATATATTAATATTCAAGGAGTTTCCCTTCCCTGAGGTATCCGCCATTTGGAAAATGGGATGCCTAGACTCTCTACATCAGTTACTGCGGCAATTAACAAGAAGTGATTGATCATGTATCATAATATACAATATATAGCGTCACTACATTATTTCTTGTCCAAAAAAAGCTGGATTGGTAGTTTTACATGTTGAGAAATGGTTATATTTTGTGTCAGTGAAATAATTTGTGACTAAGAGTAAATTGTTTTGAAGCAGCAGATTGCGCTGCTACAGCATAAACTGCTTTCACACCTTACCTTGTTTTTTTAATGGTTAAAACAAACTGGTGCATTTCTCATTTAGTGCGGTTCGTTCGGGCTGGTGGAAAAGATGTCAATCAAACGTTTGTGGTCTGAAAGCAAACTCACCGACCACAGTGTTGTTTGAAAGTAAATTTTTGCATGACTTCAAAAGCTAAACTACTGTGAAATCCATCTTCTGATCGTGATCTGTAAGCTATCTTAAGCAATGTGTATATTGTATGCACATACAGTTTGAAACCATGGTAACATATTTGGGCCTCAGCAAGTGCAGGGATTTTTTCCTGATCAGAAAGACAGTCAAAAGCAGGTAAAACAGCAGTGTGTGCAGCTTGTATCTCCTACACCATGAATTTAAAAGTGTGTGTGACATTGTGATTGCACAGTAATATCCCCCATCACCAGCATATCAAACAGCATGGTGACCCATATTTCTGTGCAAGACACCTCATGTCTGTCCGTCCTGGGAGAGGGATCCTTCCTCTGTTGCTCTTGTGGGAGTTAGAATCAAGGGTCTAAGGATAGAGGGTGTAGTGCGCTGTACAGATTGTAAAGCCCCTTGAGGTAGATCTGTGATATTGGACTTTATAAATACAATTAACTCGACTTGACTTGACAACAATGTATTATTTTTACCTTGGTCCACAGCAAATGTACCAAACTATTAAATGTGAGAAAAGACTTCCACACCAATTAGTGGTGAAATCGGTGATCCCTACAAGCTGTTACCTTGTTTATGTTCCTCTGTCTTTGTGCATGAGGCGTGCGTGTCCCCACCTTCACACAAAGCTAACTAGCATTTGTATGACGATGAATTTGGAACACTTATTCTTCCTGAGAATTTAGCAGAGAGATGACTGTCTCGGTCGTCTGCGGAGTGGTGCCCTGGCTAAGGTCATCAGGTTCCTCACAGTAACTTGCAATGCTATACAAAGTCACAGTATCAAAAGAAAATGGAAGATAGTGTTTGATATTGTCAAGAGGCAACAAAGCGGAATGGAAAGGACACAAAGATGATAAAAAAGGAAAGATGAAAGGCGAGTGCATAGACGGGAAGTGAAGAACAAAAGAGGACGCTACAAAGATGGAGAGGGGAGGAAACAAAGGTTTCCAATAAGGCCATTTGGTAGCATGAGTGCAGGAATTATTTGGATGTAACACTGGTTGATTGTTTTAAATATTTTGATAGTAAAATTAGTTTTGGAAGCAACACAAAGCATTACTTTTTTAATGTATTTAAAATTGCTTACACTCCTAAACTTACAGTTTGTTACTTTTTCCTCCAGACGAAATAACAAAATGACACCCCCTAACTTTTCCTCTAGCGCCATTAATTCAATTTTTTTAAGATTAAAAAATTAGATTTTAAAAAAAATGCTTGCTATATTATCACTCCCACTGGTCAACTTGACAGGCCACCGGGAAATATTCCAACTCTCCCGATGGCCAGTCCGCCAGTGAACACTGACAATACTTCCTGTCAGCCTCTGCTGTACTTAATGTTTAGTTCTAATCATCACATGTTAGCATGCTAACATGCTATACTAAGATTGTAAATGTGGTAGACATTATACCTGCTAAACATCTATCAGCATTGTCACTGGGAGCATGTTAACCTGCTGATGTTAGCATTTAGCTCAAAGCACTGCTGTATTTAAGGGTCGAGTTATCTTTGAACAGAACTAGTTTCGACCACACTGGAAAGGGAAGGGAAAAACTGCCCTTCATAGAGAAGGGGGAGACACGAAACCAGTCAAATATGGGGATAACGGTGCACATTTTCGGACAGTCCCTCCTCTCGCTCATTGTGTTGCACCAGGATCAGCATCAGGAATACCGAAAGAGAGCTAGAGAGAAATGTTCAAACCTTGGCTCCTTGCTTTATACAGCAGACCAATCAGTGGTTGAAGTGCGTGTGAATGTTGGATCGTTGGTTTCGGAAAGTTACGCAACTGGTCGGACACGCCCCCTCCCCAATCTGACATATACTGACAAAGCTATTTGACCATCCGACAAGCACTCCTGAAGAAGCATACTGGCAAATAAGCACAGCTGCTAGCATTGCTGTAGACTCTTTGTCTTGTTAAATTGTGGATGTATCTCTTTCTAAATTTTTCCTCCCATACCCACTTATCCTTTGCAAGGTTGCAGGTGACTGGAGCTCCCACTGGGCGAGACAAACACTTGCAGACACACGTGGTACACATACAACTATGTGTGTAAAAAGGTTTTTTAGGTCTAAACCTCAGCTAAGTTGAATAAGAAGACACTAGAGCTATGTTAGAAGAAAATAAGCCATGAAAAGTTGCAGTTGTGTCACCTGTATGTCATTTCTGCCGTGGTACAATAAATGTGTAATGGCTAAGTTAGCACACAGCAGAAGATGAATGTAAAGGGATGAAAGACAATAGTATGAGAGGAAAGAAGTCAGAGGACATCTCTGTGACTTATTGGTTGCTCTTAGGACTGTGGCTCTCCAAACGTAATTGCAACCTCGGGAGATAGCCGCTTGATTAGGCCTCCGTGATCCTGCCACGAGCGCGTGTGTGTGTGTAGATGAGTGTGTGTTTTATGTAAGTTTCATTGATAAAATCCAAAATTTGGCCTTTGTGGATAAATTCACTCCTTGTGACCTGTAGAGAAAGTCAGCGGCTCCAAATTAAACCTCCAATTTAACAAGCATTGTCAGAGAGATATAGGGAGGACGATGGAAAGGAAAGGGAGAGGAAATTAAGAGTGGGCAGCTTTTGGCCCTTTCCTCCTCCATTCCTCAGCCTGTTACCACTCTTTCGCTGGTAAACTATATTCCATGACTTCAGCAGAGTGCACATCACAGACTTGACATTCCCATCTTTCAAATCAGCTTTTGCCTGCTGCTGCTACATGTGTGTCCCCAACACATCCCTGAAGCTTGATTCGACCCAAGGGTGTCACACTCCATCCATCTCCCGCCCCTCTCTCTCTTTTGCTCTGTCTCTGTCTGCTGCTCGCCGCGCTAACCTGGAAAACACGTTGCACCGCGAGGTACGATCCTGATGTCACTACAAATCCAAAGTCTACATATAACACAGCCAACCTTAAAACATCCCCAGGTCAAATGCAAACAAAGACACACACACATACACACACACACAAATATAGCAACAACACACCGCCGCAGAGTGTGTCTGCTGACAGTGCAGATCCAGGTGGTAAACGCAGTTATGTTGTCTGAGCCTTTCTATCACCCACAAGTCCAACAGCATCAGACAATAAAAGAAAAAGGGAATTGCCAGTCCTCACCTACAGGCGAGCTACACCATAGCTATAAGCTGGCTTAACACTGCAAAAATAACATCAAAGTCCTTCTCTCCATAGAATACACAGCACACCACTTTCATATTTATCTATCACATTTTGACTACACTTCAATTTTCTGCAAGGTTCTTGGGCAATAACAGAAAAAAAACACTTTGAACTAAATAAACAAATGCAAAGTAGGGATCTCTTCAAGCTTTGGAATTTGTGAAATATATTAAAGTAAAATGCAAATGGCCTCTTCTATGTGGTCCCTGACGCAGGGGAGAGAGGATAGCGTCACACATGGGAGAGCACGCACGGGAAAATAATCCAGGGGGGAAGAAATTGTTTCTTTAATTTAATTTCAATCCATTTTTTTCCTTTTTTGCTTTTGTAGACTCTTGGCTGGGATTATTTAGGTGCTAGATGAGCAAAGTGGAAATCCATCCAATATCACAAGCTTGTATTGACGAATGCAGAGGTTGTTCTGCAGAGTAATAACAATGGTTAAGAAATGACAATGTTGCTGAACATGCAACATTAGTTCAGTAAGAGTCTCTTCAAAGGGTGTAAAACAATAAGGAACCACCGAGCCTCAGATGCTTTAGGATAACTGCCTGGACTGTGAAGGTACTGGAGGCTAAAAAAGGGTGCAGCTGTCCCCTTGTTTCTGGACTCACAGACAGAGGGAGAATGTAGGTTCTGTTTTTCCAGCTCACTTTAATAGGAGTCTGATTTCATCCGTCCATCTCCCAGACAGACAGGTGAAAGTTACCGGCGGTAAAAGCACTCTCTCTCCCTTCTCCCCACTCCTCTCTTGCTTTCCTCTCTCCTGTGCCTCCCAATTTAATTTTTCATCACGCTGTGGTTTTCAGAGGTATGGCACTTTTTCTCCTCTCCACCGCCCCCAGCTGGTATATTTAGATTGTGTCTCTCCTCCCCTTCCATTTCTCCCACTCTCTCTCTCTTTCTCCTGCTTCACTGCCACCGATTCATTTCTTCATAATTGACATGAATGCTTTGCCGGTCACTTCCCCCAGCATGTATATTAATATTAAAATTGGAACAATGATTCGATTAATTCATTTTTGAAAAACATTTGAAAATTTATCTGCAGCAGTTTCTAGAATTCGTATTTATCGGTCGTTTTTTCAAGCAAAAAAACACCAACCATTCTCTGGTTCCAGTTCCCTAAATGTGAGGATTTGCTGTTTTTCTCTGTTTTATATCATAGATATTGAACTCATGGTTGGACTTTACATTGGGCCCTAGAAAACTGTGATATATAGGTTTTTAGTACATGTACGAACACATCTTTAAACTGAACTGACTAGCTTATAAGCTTATTAAAAGACCATAGAAACAACCATAATGTGATAACTCTGAAGTGAAGTACTAAACGTGACACTGACGTGAACAACCCTTAGAATCAGTGTCAGAATCACTTGAAGTGCATCTGAAAAGTGTTGCGACAGCTTATCTTAGCAAAAAAAAGGAAGGCAGCTACACAGTTAGTGATGAAAAAATATTTGAAGAGAGCTGAAACAGAATGATTCGTGATTTCCAAATCTGTGATGGCTATTTTTTACAACTTTCTGATGTTTCATAGAACAAGCGATTAATCGAGAGAATAATCCGCAGATTAATAAATAATTTGAATTAATTGTTTGTTGTTGCCCTACTTTAGAAACAAGCAAACACAAATATAACCCTTTAAACCCTAGGTTGTTTTTGCTCAGTTTACTCGAGGGTTATAATTCCCTTATGGCTTTGTCACTACATGTTTTAGCTAGACATGCCATATATTGTTATTTTAAGCTAATGTGCACACAAAGGTTGATGTTGCCATGGAGTCAGCAAGTTATTCCCATTTCCATTTTACGACTCTGACAAGAAGCGATGTGATTTTAGATGAAATTGCTACAATCGGGTGCCAAAGGTTAAACACGCACAAAAACACATGCTTAGAGAAAACCTCTCATGTTACTCACTGGAGATTACGAAATGAAGTGGCCTATAAGGAACCCACACACACACACACTAAGAGGTCGTCCCTACAGGACAACAGCCTCTGACTCTTTGAAACCAACACCTGTCACTGAGGAACACACACCCCGACCGAAAGTTAGCACTCACAAACAATATTCTGTTTAAAATCAGTCATGTTGAGTTAAAAAAAAACAAGCTGCTGCCAGTTGGGAACCTTAAAAAAATTTTCATTCTCAGCGTGAAAAACTTAATCCAGAACTGGATTCATCCATGTGTGTCAGTGGAGCACTGCCAAAGCTGCTGGTTGTAGTTTGGGTAGAAAAAATGAGGTGTGTGAGAGAGAGAGGAGAGAGAGAGAGGAAGTGATGGAGCAGGGTAAAAGTATGTTAGGGGAGTCAACAATCCACTTTGCTTGTTGTTGTTTTTTTTTCCATTTTAGAGAGAAAGTGTGGGCAGGGGGAGAGAGAAAGAGATGATGATCAGTGAACTGAGTAGATAAGAGGCAGGAGGTAATGATTAGTGTCCAACCTGCCCTTAGAAACGTCTGCCTCAGTTTAATGAATACTTAAAGAGGGGAAAAAGAGTCAGAGAGATGGTAAACGGACATTGGTGCATCCTCTCTCCCTTGCATTTCTTTTTCCCTTTGCTTGAATCTCCTTCTCTGACAGGCTGACACACAGGCCAGGAGTTTGTAGAGATCACAGCAGGGCGCCTCGCTGATGGCTCCAGTCCTCTCTGGTCTCTTTCTGTAACTCGCCTAAACTCCCTTGGTTCAGACCTATTTCTCTGCCCTAAATGCATAATTTTGTAAATGAAGCATCTGCTTGGGTGGTCCCAGTAGGCCCATGTGTATTCGACTGAGGCTGACACACACACACACAAACACACACACACAAAGCCACGCACACAATCACTCAAAAATAGTTTTGCTGCCAGTCCCCTAAAAATATGCAGTGCCCAGGCAGTATCTTTTTTAAATGTGTACAACTTCATGTGTTACTGTTTCATTGCTGTGTGGACAATGAACACTAAAAAAAGTGTGGGCTGCTGCATATTTAGCTTTTCCAAAATTAGGACAGGCCTTTCTCAAGAGTACATTTGTTCCGTGCGAGTCTGGTTCTGGCGCCGTCCAGATAAATAGCCCACTGGAAGCTTTCAGATGAGTAATAAGCTGGAAATACTGCAGAGAAGTAGTTGTCAATACTTATCTGTAGAAAATCACCGTTAGCATGAAGTCACTGTTTCTATAGTAACATAACTCTTGGTGTAACAGAAATGTTATTTAATCATAACAGCAAATTACATTGGAAATATCAATACAAAACTGCTTCAGGGGCAGTAAAAAAGCAAAGTTAAAGCAGGTCTGTTTTATTTGTAAATCTTAAACTGTTCAATTTCATACTGTGAGTTAAAATTTCAAAATAACAATCGACTAGTTTTTGTTATGTAACTTCATAACTAAGCAGCGTTATCAGTAATTCAGGGTGTTAGATGCTTGTTATTGTGGCAAAATGCATCTGTTTAGGCCTACTGGTGGATGATTATTAAGTCTTACAGGGATGTTTACTACATTTTTCGATAACAAAGCGCAACAAAGAGAATAAAGCAGAGAGTCTCATACGTTACACAAACTTCACCCCTTTCCCTTTCGTCGTCTCTCCTCCCCAGATCGCTCCTCGTTGCTTTCCTATTTCACCTCACAGCCTGGTGCACATAACTTATGCATACTGTTTTCATACAGGTTGATTTGGTGTGAGCCTGCTTGTGTGTTCATTGTGTGCCTCTGTGTGCATGTGTGTTGTGTTTGCAAACAGCAGTCGTAGATAACAGCTCCACAGTTATGGTGTATAACTCATTCTAATGATGCAACAGTGAAGCAGCAGGTAAGGTCAACACAGGAGACTGTGGTGGAAGGTGAACTGCTTGGACGCATCACACACACACACACACACTCATGAATCAATCAGTCCCCAACAAACACATCTCCACGTACATGAACATGTAGCCTGACAATCTCTATATCACTCCTCATCTACTTTCTCCTGTATTTGCTTGCAGCCCATTTTTTTCCCGCCTGTCCTTTTTCTTCCCTCCACCCTCGGCCCCCCCTCTCCTCCTCCCTCGCTCCCTGCGTCTCATGGTGATATTGTTGGAGGTCAGTCGACACCCTGAGGAAGAGGGGCTGATGAATAGATCCATGATCACTGGCTGTAATTACAGTGTCAGATGAACTGTTAGCTGTCCAGTATGTGCAGGTTCAGTGTGTGCGCGCGCATGTGTGCGTGTTCTTTCCTAATGTGCTAGTCAGCTCCCCACAGATGCAGTTGCCATATCAGCATACACAACAACAGATGGGCTCCAGTTACACACACACACACACACACACGCAAATCCACACACAGCACATGCAAAACGACTGTTTCACACATCATTTCTCATAGTCTGAAGTATAAATACATAAATAAATAAAAGTTGAATGTTTATTATTGTATGTATGTTTGTGTGCATGAATGGCGAGTGTGGTGCTTTTGTCTTCATCCCACTTAATACCATTTCTGTGCAGGTTAATATGGGTACAGGCAGGTTAGTGTCTAAACATTTAACTACAATACATCCTGTCATAGCAGATTCGACTGAGCAGGACCCTCTTTACAGCTCCCCCTTTACCTTTTGCCAGCTAGTCTGGCAGATGTGGAGGTTCGGCACACACAATCACACACACACCAAAACCCCCATCACAAGTTATTGCCAACAGATCAGGGTGAGCTATTGACTTCTATACACATCCCTCCACCAGACATGATAATGGAGAACTGAAGCCACTGGGGCAGGCAGATCAGCAGCTGGGCTGGCAAGAATCAGAGGCAGACAGACGGACAAACAGAGAGTTTAGTTTTCCTGGTGGGTGAAATTATGTCTCTTTTTCTTTTCTGTCTCAGTCATAGAGAGGGAAGAAAAAGAAAGAAAACAGTCAAACTAGAAGCTCTTGAAACTGGTTCAATCTACTCTCAAGCATTGGAAAATTCTAATTTTCTTACAAAAAGCACAGGTCTGAGAGTAATGTAAGGCTTTTATCCACCTATTCATAGTTTTCAGTCACGTGACATGTGCAGTGACCTGGAGGGCAGAACAACTGAGCAGGATAGCGGCTCACACTGGACTCCCCGTAGAGACCCAACAAAAGCCGTTAAATTTCCCTATCCACAATGATTTGGATCACCTCTCAACTCAAGAAAAACAAAGAAATGGACACAAACAAGTTTTTGGCCCTTGTGGTCCATAAACAGCACCCACTGCTGTATTTCTGCCGTCAACCAACGCTCAACTACGGTGATGTTTACATTTACCTTGAGGGGAATCCCTCACCTTACACTGCTGTCAGGGTTTTCTTTATTGGACGGACTTCTGTAGCAACACAGCTCAGGCTTGTCTGCTCGTCGATTAGTGCACCCAATAGCACAACCATCCGGCATTTTGGCAACACAAAATAACAAACTCAAAATAACAGTGTATCACTTGCTTCCTAATTGGCGGGCAGCAGAAAATAATGTCTTTTTTGCCCTCCAAAGGACCGTTCCCCTTGGAAACCACTGAATATAGCTTCTTGCTTAAACCTTCAATAACTGTTTTTTGACAATGTTGACATACCATCACCTTTTAAGTTAATATGGCGTATTTGTTAGCAAACAGTTGCCTATTTACACAACCAGCTGTTATGGAGCAAAATTATCAATTAGTTGTGTGTTTATGTCCACCTGGTGAATGGAAGTCCAATATTCACCCATCTTTTAGCTCTGTCTTTGGTCTCTACCAACTCCTGAGGGAAATATTTGGCTCTTTAACTGCTGATTGCTCCACTAAGCTCACCAGCAAGTTGCTAACTGTGTGTGTTTGCTGTTCAGTGCTGAGCAAGCTGTGAACAGTTGATTTTTAGAGCTTTTCAGTGAAAACAGCTGTCTGCTGTATCTGAAAACGACACTATGAGAGTGACCCAAAACAGTGAAGTGGCCTGGAAAGCTGAACAATGAGCTGAAACTCAATCTAAAGCTCAGGTTCATCACTACAAGCAACACTATTCACATTGTCACATTGAACATTGTTTTCACATGGTCATTGATACACTGTTATTATAACACTATCAGTTATAGCTGGTTTAAACTCTGCCCTATGCCAATATAGTGTTTGTTAGAAGCAGAAATAAGCCGGTATAGGGAGAGTTAGAGAGTGTTTTGAGTGAGTTTTAGAGTAATTTGGTTTGCTACATCCTGCTAATCTGGGGAGACATTTTGCTGCACTGACACTGTAAATTGAGTAAATCATTTATATAACTTGGCCTCATGCACCCATGTGCCTGGAAGACACACACACACACACACACACACGCACACACACACACACACACACCCGTTTGTTCTTCTATCCCCGTGGGGACATCTCATTGACATACTGCATTCCCTAGCCCCTTACCTAACCTTAACCATCACAACTAGATGCCTAACCCTACCTTTAACCTAATTGTTATAACCCCGAAACTAAGTCTTAACCCTCAAAAAGCAGTCTCTACCAATGGGAACATCAATTTTTGCACCCACTATGACACAAGTCCCCATCAGCTAGTGTGCAGTCAGGGTAAAGTCCCCACCGGGGTACAAAAACATGAAACAGACACGCTCGCGCGCACACACACACACACACATCCACATGCATGCCTCTGTTTCCATGGATGTCTTGTATGCAAAAGAAGAAAACATTTACATTGCCAAGGCAAGGCACATAATCAAATTCAGAGCTACATCTAGAGGAAGAGCAAACGTGGATACACATTCCTGCCACGTGTGTGTCTGGGTGTGTATGCATCTGTGCGTGTGTGCGTGTGTGTGTGTGTGCGTGTCAGTTAGAAAGACAGACAGAGAGAGAGTGTGTGTGTGTGTGTGTGTCTAGTTGGTATTCCAGGGTGGCTTGTTGTGAGTGTGGTTTCCCACAATTCTTATCAGAGTTGTGATCACAGAAAACTGGTCTCCTCAAATGGAACACATCCTCCCTTGCACTACCAGGGATGCACACACAGTCATCTTTATGTTTCTCTGTTCGTGATTCACTTTCTTGAGTCTAATTCAATCTTCAACTTATAACCTACCGCCGAGACATGCGCAGCCAAGAACATGAATGCAATTTGGAACAATCTGAGGTGAGTGTGTTTGTCTTCTGAATATATAAGAATTTTTTCAGCTTTTTTTTCTGTTGGAAGTCTTGCTCAGAACCAGAACAGGTATTCAGCCTGGGGACGGATAAAACAATTGCAGGCTTAGAAACACTGCAAACAAAGGAAAAAATTATTTAGCAAATACAAAGTACCAAAGACAAAGAAGACGTCTAATATTCAGTGGGAAAAGTGAAGAGGTCGACATTTTGAGCGTTGGTTGGGGAGAAAAAAAGCAAATGGCTGCCAGGTTGTACTTGAGTTAGCCTCTTTCACCCTGCAGTTTATTTCCTGAGACTGAAACAAAACATGGTCTAATTGACAAGCCAGTGATGTTGTGTATGAACTCAAAGGACCTAAGCTGTGTACTCACATTAAGGCAACGCAGCACTTCAGTAGCAGCGAGGTAGATCTGCATGCTGATATGCTGAGGATGCTGCATCACAGCAGTTCATGCAGAGTTAAAAAAAGTGACAAGAAAAATACTGAGATAAGAAAAAACCTGTTCAAATTCTGGCTTTGCTTCATTCAGGGAAATGTGCCCTAGTTAGCATCCTGCTGCTCAGCATACACGCGCACACACTCTCACGTGTACGCACACATTCCTATGCGTTAATGAACAGGCTGCTTTCTCACTTGGGATATCTCTCCCTATATATATATCCCTATATGTTTCTTTCTCTCTCTATCCCTCCTCCTGTTCCTTCTGCATTCCCGTGACAGCTTCTCCTCTCCAGAGTTTAGACGTTTGACGTGTGTCGCTCATACTTACTCAGACTGGCAAGAACCCAAACACACACACGTACGCTTGTATGCAAATAATACGCAAAATGACAAAGCACCTTTCCCGAAAACAAGCCAGCTCAAATGTAATGAAATAAACTTTGCGCTCTCTCTCACACACACTGATTTGAGGTAGTCCTTAGTCAGTGAATACATTAGCACAAGACAGTATGACACCTCTTGTAAGTGACTGCGCTTTGACCTCCACATCTGCAAATTGGATGAACAAATAAACCTATAATTCTCAACATCACAGGCTATCTGAAATGCGTTAATCCCCTGACCCGTTATGTATTTATGTTATTCATCTTCATGCTTGAGATCCACAAACCCTCAAATTCAAATATTTGCTTTTAATCAACTTTGCATGGATTGATTTTCAGAATGTTGAAAGCATTGCCTATAGATAGATCGGCAATCCGTCTGAAGACTGAGCAACAAAGCTGACATTAGACTACTTTAACGTTGTATTGTGTGATATGTGTGGTAATTGAAGCAACTAGTTATTTCCCAGCTTTTGTTGCAGGTCACAGTTAAGTTTCATCAAAGGCTTCACAGCTGTGAAGCCTCGGTGTCAAACAGCCCTACATTTTGAGGCACACTTCAAACAGTTCATTTTTAGTCAATCATATAAGCTGTTCTACACGGAGGCGTCGTTCAAGCCAGGTTTAAAGCCGTTGCAAATTATCTGGTGCGTGCAGATGTGAGTTACAGAAATAGAGAGTGGAGGGAAAGGGAAATGGAGCGAGAGAATGGATCACCATCACAGATGTCGGTTAACGTTTTGTGTTAACCGACGTCTGTGATGGTGATCCATTAAAATCTGGTGCCAACATGGCCTGTTTAAAAACATCATCTTCAGTTCAGTGAATCACTAACATGGGGAAATCCTGGGACACAAGAGAGTATGAATGTGGCCTGCACACTAGCACTATGCAGAACTTTGAGTACTTACACTAGCACAATGAAAAGTTAATGAAAACATAATCCAGATACAACGCACAGCAGAGTATACAACTGAAACCTTAAAAATATTGTGTCTCCGAACCTTCAGAGCAGACTGGCAGTCCAACAATGTTATAAATCCTTGAAAACTTTATGTCCTGAATCATGCAAAGTACTGCCAGGAAGTTCATTGTGATGTCGCCTCAGCATTTAAGGAGTCCGTGCCTCAGGATGTGCAGGTATTGATTGAAGTACAGCACTGTACGCTTCATTGTCCTTCCAAGTTGTTGGCTACCGGAATGTGATCATTTGTGTGTGAAATCATGGAGTGTTTTACTTTTCTTACTGTGACAACTGTCTCGATTGTGCTTGCGTCTTATTTTTCCAGTAAATAAATAAAAATCTACAAACACTCAGTACTCAAGGGAGTTTATAACAGGCTGTAATACTTCAATTTTAAAATAAAATCAGAGTAGGCTTTTGTCAATGTCGGACTCAGGGCGCTCTCATCAATGTGCATCTAAATCTACCTTTAATTTTAAAAAAAACATTTCATTAAGGCTGTCATGTGCTGTAGACTGAAGTGGCATGAATAGATAGGATCCAGACACTGGAATAAACCCACTTTTGTAGATTGTGTGTTTTGAGAAAATGATATAAAACTTAAATAGTCAAGGAGTTCCCTAGACAAACAATGGGGACCAGTGATTGGACGTTAGGTATGCACATTCACTGGGAAAGCCACAGTCACATCAGCGCATATTCACTAAGAAGCAAGTACAGTAGGAACTGGTGCAGATCTGGTACATAAGGAGCTCTAATAAGTGGAAAAGTTATGTCAATTCTTGTCAGTATTATTGCAAGTCAGACTATAAAAAATGTATTTTAATTTAAGCCGATTCTTCCCCAAATGGGGGGTGGCTATTAAAGGCTTAAAGAGAGAAATCTTCTTTTTTTTATGTAACACTATATGTGTTGTGTTTGTGCTGAAGGACCCAAGTAAGACACCAGACACCTAAAGGAATTCCCTGTGGTGCCAGTAAATGATAGTGTTGCGTTTGCCTCCTCACTGGTTTTACTATTTAGCAGCTGTAGTTAGCTGTAGGGTGCTATCTCGCAGACAAGGCTACATCAAAAACACCAGCGGACAAACAATTAAGTGATCACAGAGATATAAGAATTACAAGAGCAATCTGTTTTCAGCTAACAAAAAAAGATTTCGATACAGTTTGGAGAGAGTGTGTGGTCTTATGTTTGTGTGTGTGTGTGGGTTCGTAATTAAACCTGATTCCTGTTGGGCCTTTCCAGAATCACACATATGCACATTCACACCACCTCATTATGCCTGATTACAGACTGCTGTCTTCTGGGGTTGACAGCAGTTCAGATGTACAGCTCAGCACACACACTATCTCACCGGCAGCACAACCCCTTCTGCACACACACACCCCCAGTGTCCCACCACCCCTGACAACATATTGCCAAAATAAACAGCATCAGCCCTGTCAACACAGAGATCTCTCACTGCGAGCAAGAGACATACACCTGGTAGACACACACAACATAAATCTGTACACACACACACATCTGGCAATCAGAGATGTGCAGAATCACACACAGCAGGGAGAAAAGGATCAGTGGGGTATTGTTGTTACAAAGAAACATGCATACACCTGCTTGCTCTGTCTCTGTCTTGCACACACACACTCCACCCCTGACAGAGATACAGACTGTTACTGACAGGCTGGAGGACAAGTGATTTCCTGGCAGCCATTGTCTCCTTGTCTCTTAATCCAAACTGTGAGAGGCAGGCGGTGTTGACATCTTAGACCAGTGTGTATGGGATCCTCTCATATCTGACCTTTAACACAGCCGGACCAGAGCAGGTAAAGGTCTGCAGCTCCGCAGTGCCTTGCATAGATCTGGTACTGCACATAAGAACAGACGCGAGAGAGAGAGAGAGAGAGAGAAAGGAAATGGATAAAGCACTGGGACAAATGGAGTGTCCTTGAATTAAAACAAAAAAAAGTGTGTTCCTTCAATCATTCAGATTCTTGTTTTCCTCAAAAGAGCTTTGTGTCCATGCAAAAGCTTGAAATGGTATGACACTCTGAATATGAGTATATTCGCTGGACTATTCTGTGTGTCTGTGGTTTCCCTTCATATTCATAAACACAAAAGGTCCTCAATGGGCTGAATAGGGGGCAGTGCGGTGGTGCTGTGATTAGCACTGTCACCTCACAGCAAGAAGGTTGTTCGTTCAAACCCCGGTTGTCCTGGCCTTTGTGTGTGGAGTTTGCATGTTCTCCCTGTGTCTGCATGGGTTCTTTCCAGGTGCTCCAACTTCCTCCCACCGTCCAAAGACATGTAGACTAGGTTAATTGGTGACTCTAAATTGTCTGTGGGTGTGACTGGTTGTTTGTCTATGTGTGCAATGGACTGGCGACCTGTCCAAGGTGTACCCCGCCTTTTGCCCAATGTCAGCTGGGATTGGCTCCAGCCCCCCACCTGTACGCAGGTTAAGCGGTTGACGATGGATGGATGGATGGGCTGAATAGCTTTAATCTAGGCATTTAAAAGACTTTCACAACATATTTTTTATTGCATCATTGATACAGCATAATTGTGAAAATAAGTAGTCCAGTAAAGTATATATAGCTTCAGTTGTTGAGTAACATACAGCAATGAACCACTGTGCTCATTATTTAGTGGTGTTATTATGTCCAATGCTAGCATTAAAGGAATAGTTAATTTGGTCTGGCACATAATCCCAAATCCAATCACAACTTGTCATTTTTACATTTTAGTTTTTATAAAGATTAAACAAGCAAGATGTGACGTGTATTAGGGAGCTGACAAGGTGCTGGAGGCAGATTTTGTTACCTTCCGACAGAGGTTGCATGGATATAGTAGAAATGAAAAAGTAAAATAGGTTTGGCATCGAGTGTCAAAAACATGTGACTGAATGTAATCCAGGATTATGCCGAATTGTCCGACAGCTTCCTGTCTAGAAATAGGATTGCAATAGGACTTTAGTATGGGAAAGTTGCTTTGACGTGGAACTATGGCATTATGGCAAGTGTTCATCATCGGGCAGCCCCACTGAACGACCTCCCACATCCACAGCTCTCCTCAGCCAGGAGAAGGGAGATAAGGGCAGGCTCTGACCTGCCACCCGTACCCACAACACCTGTCACACGGGTCAATCAGCCAGGGGTGCCACGTCTGTTAGGGCCAGGGTGAGCCGGATAGCTGGTCACCAAGCAGTTTAATCTCCAACAGATTCCCACCACCTGGCTCATCTGGCATCGCCCCAAGCCCAGCAGCCCTCCAATCTGGCAACTCCTACTGTCATGATGTAGAGGGTTCAACAGGAACAAAACTGGAAATGAATGGATGGATGGATGGAGCACATACGTGCAGGTAGGGCATGCAGCCTCCATTTCTTAAAGAAAACTGTTTGAACACATCATCTACTGTAATTCCCCTGCTCATTCCTGCTGTGTGCAGTATACAGTTGGAGCCATGGGTGGCCTGCAGGCTATACTGCAGTATAAGTGTATGTGAATACAGCTATGATTGCCTTAGGGGAGGATTTGCTCTTGGGTCTTTGATTACCAGTTTGCAGTCAGACTTTTCAAAATGACACAATTCTTAGATTCCCCTTCAGCAATATAGCATGTGGCCTGTAGTTAAATCTCCCATCTGTTGGATGAGGACTTAGCATTTTGGCTTGGCTGTCCACTTCTTTGTTGAAAATTTGCTCTGCAGAATTGCTCTGTGTCTCTGAATGTAGAATGAAGTCAAAAGGATGCTGGTGAAAATAAAATAAATGCTCTTAGTTTTGTAGAATAATAAAGATTAGGATCATATTTTGTATCAAAGGTATAACTGGCTGCACTAGGTTGCTTAACTGACCAGAATCTTTGACACGATTTTGATACAGCAGGTGCATTTCCCTATCCTCCAGATCCTTTGGTCAGCACATAATCAGCCATTGTACACACACCAAAAACAAAGATATGCTATATGTATCTGCATGTATGCATGTATGTAAACCCTTTAAATTTCTGCTAGACATCCAGAACACAGGAAGTAACGGTTTGCAGTCGAGCAAATGGATATTGTGAAATCATCAAATAGTACATTTGTTTGGGTTGCAACAAGAACAAAGAGAAATCAAACTGTCTACACACTGACGCACACACACATGCACAAATGGATAAAAGCAGTTTAATTAGGGTTGCAAGTAATGACTAGTTTCATTTTATAAATCAAATATTATTTCACAGTAAAACATTTTAAAAAACAAAGACAGATGCAAGTTACTAGAGCTGAAATTGATCTCTTAGTTCTGAACAACAAACAATACCCCAAAGGTATTCAATTTACAGTGATATGAAGCAGAGAAAAGCAAGCAAATATTCACTTTTCAGAAGCAGTAACAGGCAATTTTTCAACTGAATGAAAAGATTAAAAAATGTTAAACTAAACTGAGTTGATTTAAGTTGAGACACGTGTGGTGCAGAAACAGAACAGACAGGCATGCCTTTCAGCACCCAGACCCTGAAGGACTAACACAAACTGCAATGTCTAATCCCATCACACTTCTGTTTGCCCACTTTGTTCTGTTTTCCTCATTTGGATGACTAATAATAGTCCACACCGTCCCATGAATCATGGTTACTAAGCGCGGTACGAGAAAACAGTTTCACCTAAGTCTCCTGGCTGCTTATTTTTTACAGTCTCATTGAGCAGAGAAAGTTAAGAGACACAGACACTCGCGCTCGCTCACGATACCAACAAAACAGCATTTCCGTGACTCAACATTATAACACATTTAAGCAAATGAAGAGCTTATATTTGCGCTGCACTCATCGACCACTTGAAACCAGAAGAGTGCAGAGTCACAGAAATGGAGAGCCCGGAATGAAATAAAGGAGCGTAAGACAAGAAAAGAAGCCAAAAGGCGCAGAGTCATGGAGAGAGGAAGACAGACAGAGAAAGAGAGAGGAATGGTTAGTAGGTGGGGACCTTGAAGAGCTTTTGTTCTCTGAACACGAAGGGTTAATGAGGCACTTCTCACTTGGCAGTTGGTTCAAAGCAACAAACTCTAAATCAATCTTTAACAGCTTGTCCAAACAGACTCGCACAGACAAGAACTCACGAACCCAAAAAAGGACATACACACAGTTGCAACCACAAACAAGCAGACAATACAAGACACTTTGTAGTAGACCTCTGTTGGGGGGAGGGGTGGGGGTGTTCACTTCCTATGGATGGTATGCTTGATATAGGAAAGAGTCTGGTTTGATACTGAGTGTGTATGTGTGTGTGCCTATGACAGTGTTTGTTACTGTGTGGCCAACGCTGTGTTTCTTTAATGAGCTCGGTTTACACACTTCGTTAATTGGCTGGCACAGCAAAGGACTGTCTAAGATCTACAGACCAGTCTGCACACACAGACACACACACACACACATACACATCTCCATTTCACTGTGCTTATTTATTCATGTATTAGTTAGTTTGTTCCACTAGGTTCACTTGCAGGCTGCTGTAGTAATTGCCACTATATTCTCTGCATTGATTTCCACTCCGACTGCAATGCTCTGTGCCATGCACGTGCACGCACACACTCACACACACACACACACTTACAGTACACCGATGCATACCCAGTCGCCAGCTCTGGCGCCTTTTCTTTGCAAACCTGCCCTCACCAGAAACAAAGCAAGTGCAAATTGTATTCTCAGTAAATTTATCTATCCATTAACTGTATCTCCCTAACATGTATTCATTTGCGGTAACAAAGAGACAGGTGATACAGCAGGAACTGCAAGCATTCCAATTAAAGTATCTGGGAGGGGAAAGGAGCCGAGCTTTCTTTCAGCACATCCCTCATCACACTGGCAGTAAAAATAGCATCAACCCCACAATCCCGGGCAATGTTCTGTCTGCTCACAGCTCAGGGCTTGTTTCTGGTGAGCAATAGGAGGTACAGTGGCAAGATTTTGCTGTTGCTGCACAACAAATACAGAGCAGCCAGACTCAGTCCGCATAGGCATTCTGTTCGAGCTGGATGTGATAGTCCACACTGGACTGTGTATGTGCGTGAGAGAGCCACGCTAAACATGATTACAGATGGGAATGGTGTATGTGTGTGTGTTTGTGGATATATGGGCAGGCAGGACAGGAGGTCTGCTGGGAGAGATAACTGCTCAAATCTGTCCTCTCCTTCTCACTCACACCCTTCTGCTCAGACCTCTAAAAGCTTACCCTTAGGCTTACCCCGGACATGCACACACACACACACACACAGGATCCTCATATCAACCCTATCCCAAACTCCCATTTCAGTCTTCACAGTTCTCCAAAGTCCATCGCAGTTGTGCTTCGTTTGATAGAGATGGACATGCAGAGACATGGAAAAAGAGGATTGGACAACAAGTGCATTAGCACAGCTCTGTCCAGCCGGGGTTATCATCTATTAATGAGGTGCAAGTTCACACATGCATGCACATTTGCACATATGCACTCACTTTCACTAGCAAGCACACACACATTCACAGAGACAGAGAGTTGGAGAGGGGTTGTTTAATATTTAAACAGGATGCTTTAAAGTTGAAATTGAATTAGAGTGGCTCAAGGAGACACCGAGTTCCCCTAAAAACTGATTCAAATATCATGCATTGAGCAGTTTATTATTATAGAAATTATACTGCATGAAACTCAAAATGCTTCTTTCACAAGTCGTCCTATTTTGTTTCTCCTCCATGTCCTCACTTTCAAGAATTCCTTTTGTTTTTTTTAGTAGCTCTTCCTTTTCAGTGACCCCTTGCCCTCCCTTCTCCTCTTTCTCCTCATGAACAAACAACTCAACGTCAGATGGATTTCCTCTACACTATGCCTCATTGCATTGCATTGCATCTCCTCTTTTCCAAACACCTTCAGGGGTGAGAAGGACTGCGCTATGTCAAGCAGATTCTTAAAATCCCCATCTCTCCATGCTGGGAAGTCTCAACTGTGAACAAAGCTGCCCCCAACTCTAACCTAACCCCTCTGCCTCGGACAGGCAACCAGAGGGCACCACTGTCATCATCATTATCATGTGGGTGGCCAAACATTTTGGGGAGTGTCACATTCACAGTGAGAAATGATTGTGATCTGATAAATTCATGGCATGCATACCAAGTGGGTTACAGTGACCACTGTTAACATGGCGCGTTTGCTCCTAGCTGCACATCTTTCCTGCAGCACCACAGACAGCTCCCAACCACGTTAGGTGCTGTCTTGCGTGGTGATACAGGACAGTTATTCTCAAAAAGGGGTCAGAGGGCCTTTAAGGGCCTTATTAATGTAGTCAGGGGTATGCTGATTGTAGAGAGTATTTCTACCTCTAAGTCTAAGACTATATAAAGAACAGCTCAGTCTGAGACTAATTCCTACAGCGTACAAAACAGAATGTGAAATCGTACCTTATGTCTTACCTTTTAAATCACCTAACACCTCCTCTATCAGCACCTTGCCACTTACAAAAAAATTCAAGACAGATTAATGACAGTCGAACAGGATTAAAGTAGATAATAGTTATAGTCAGCCAATGGCATGTTCATGTTCAGAATAGATTGAGAATAAAATCTGGGATATTTAAACACACACTATGTCCTTTTCTGCTGCTTCTTCTGTCTCTCACATCAAAACAATAACAAAAGACTTTTGATGACGTCACAAAGTTCATCACAGGATCGTGAGAGTTGTCATTGCCTTCATTGCAGTCAGCTTCCCCATTCCTTCAGTGTTCATCATTCAGGAGTTTTGTTAACAGGAAGTCGAATTTTCTGCAGTGGTCTCCTCCTCTCCTAATCAAACGGACCATGTGAATAAAACTATTAGAAACACTGCAAAAAAAAAGTTTTATGCAAAAAATCTGTGTTTCTCCGACACTGTTCAGCAGACACTGGACACTGTAAGCCATAACTGCTGCTAATGTTTGCTCAGCTTGTTTCTATGATAACTTAAGCTCCAGACGTCCAATGACTAAAATCCTTCATTCGGTAAAATATAGAGTTGCTTAACTTGGGTGGGCCGATCAGATATATATAACGGAATATTTGGGATAATGTAAGTAAACAACTTAAGTAAATATATTACATAGGTTGAGTCATTTGCAGACATTTTAATGCAGTAAAATATACCTTTCAAAAGGGTCATAGTTAATGAGGGAAAAAACAAGACTATAGCCATGCTGTGAAGATGTACTTCGAAACAGTGGCACTTTCAGCTAAATGTTAACGCCTTCATGCTAACAGCGACAATGCTAACATGCTGATGTTTAGCAGGTATAATGTTGTAAACCTATTTATCTTGTTACCATTTGCTAATGTTAAGTGCAAAACCAATGTCCAATTGGTTTTGTAGGTCATAACATAAAGAATTGGTCAAATACATTTTTACCTGATGATGGCGCGTGAAAGATATAGTTATTACAATTCATCCTGAGAAGGACATGGATGAATGTGCCAAATTTCATGGTAATCTGTCCTATTGTTTCACTCAAAACCAAAAGTATCAACCTCTTGGTGGTGCTAGAGGAAAAAGTCAGGGGATCACCAAAGTCAGTAGAACACATGCTCTGGGGACCATGGATGTCTATACAAAATTTTATGGCAGTAGTAGTGTGATATTCCAGTTGGAACAACAAACTGACCAACAGACCAACATTGTCATCTACAGAACCATATCGCTAGCATGGCTACAAATGTAACCACTGTTTTATTTCAAATTATAGTACAGACTATAGTACAGACATGCTTAATAGGTCAAAGCCAATGAATTTCTATGTGAGATAAGAGCAAAAATGTGTAGATAACATATTGACAATGTAATTCCTTGTGATCGAAAGCCCTAAAGCCACTGGCATCACAAATTAAGCTCCTCTTTGTGCCCTTCTCTGCCACAGCTGCAGCCAGGGAGAGGACACAAGCCTGGCTCAGCCTCATCACATAAAGGCAGGCGGAATGCTAATAAAGTTGGATTCAATCAAATTGAAAGCAGCCTTTTGGTAATTCATGGCTTTAAAATTAGAATTCTTGTTCTGCATTCAGAGCATCTCTCCATCTCTCCGACACAGGCCGAGTCTTATCCTGGCTTGAACTGAGAGAATGTTGTCTTATCTACTGACAAGACATATATGTGAGGCTTTTTTTTTTACTATAACCAAAGAAAAGCGTGAACACTTAAAAATGACAAATGAAATTCTAAATGACCTTAAAGTGCTTATGAATGAAATCCTCTTTTCTTATTCTAACGTAATCTTTGGTGCTAAATACCGTTGCTGGTGTTGCATTTCCTACAGAACATCTTTTTGCTGTGTCTATTGTGTTTTCCTAATGCCGTTTGTTGATTAAGCCTTGTTTTCTGTAGGCACTGACACATATCTTTGTCTCCTCTGCCTTGGGGGACTATCAAGTCCAGCTAAGCAACACATTCCTGTAATGAACAGCTGTGGCTGCTTGCAGAAATATAAAGGACATCGTTATCTGTCCACCTAATGGTTTCCTCCAGATATGACCGCCAAGCACAGGATGCTTAAGATGATAAATGTAAACGCTAGATGGATGTTGTCTTTAGTCATAAACAGAGCATTGAAACAACTGTTAGCAGTATTTGTATGAATATGTTGCGGATTAATACTTAAAACCCACCCAGACTCCACTGTAACTCTGTTTGTGGGCATGCCGATGTGTGTGGCTATAGTTTTCTCCCTGTGTGTGCCCTTCGAGTGCTGTGGCTAATGGCAGTGTCATAATATTAGTCATATTAGGAGGGGATTAGTAAGAGAAACCTTCTTAAGGATGTGATCCCTGGGAGGGGGTGCCAGATACTGCTTGTATTACTGTCAGCCCTGTCTCACACACACTGGGAGCCTAGCAGCCTCGCCTGCTTTCCTCAATAAGATCTATAGAGAAATATGACACACCGAAGCGCACCACCTACTGTAGCTCATTCCCCTCTTCCACTGTGTTTTTTTTTATCTCATCTATTGAAGTGCTGGTATGAAACATGTCTTGTAGACAAACAGGAATGCTCTGGCAGTGCTTGAAGGTTGAAGCGCACGGATTAGGAGAACCAGTCCTGCGATCTTGAGCTTCTTAACAAGGTGTTCCCTCTTACTGGGCAGACTGTGTCATTTATGGTTGAAGCCAAAGTGACAAACTTCTCGGTGACTAAAGTGCATGACTTAACGTTACAGTATGTTTCTGAAAATGCAGTGTTGACACCATAGGACCCACCTACATGTAGCCATTACCACAACATTCGCCCTCTCCAGCCATACTGGTTCAGTCAGATGGTAGCAACGCAACAAAAAAAAAGCTGTTGATGGCAAGATAGCATGGAGAGACAGACTAAAACTGTAGGCTTCTTTTTAGCTGCACTATTGTATATTAAAATTGCTGTACCATAAGCAATAGGCCATTAAGCATGAAGAAGACCGACAACCAAGTCAAGACAATATTTTATTATGTTTATAAAAGTACTTTCAGCACTAGTGTTGAATTTCAATGTTTAAATCCTAGTTTTTTTCTAGATCCTTCTGCATGGTGAGAAAAGAGACTAGATTAAGCAAGTAGCCAAGATGAGCTGTTGGATGGAGTGTGTACTCATACACACCACAACCACCCACAAAATTGCACTAATTACCGCTGCGCACGTGCTCCTGCTCAAACATACCAATCTACAGTATATAAAGATTCATTCTGAATTAATAATTGCATAATTACATATAATTGCATGTGCTGTGGGCTTGCCTGACAACCTAATGAGGCAACCATAAAGTAGCTAGTGATTCCACTTATAAGAACATAATCAAAGACTACAAGATAAAAGGGCATACACAGATAAACACAGGCAGCAAGTAAGACAGGCCCAGAGCCACACAGACGCGAAAAAAAAATCATGAGGGAGGATATTTAAAGAAAAGAAAAGACGAGTGAGAGAGTTTACAACTCGTTATACTCTGTCAACAGTGGCTCTGTTTATCAGTGACTGTGAGTGTCTCTGAGATTCACGTCACAACCTTCGGGACAACATTTTCTCCCTAACTTACCTTAATCTTCACCATCGCAGAAGGAATGACCAAGGCCAGACTCACAAAAACATGCCTCCGAAGAGAGCAGAGACAGGACACACACACACACACACAAGGCTGAGCCTAATTATGCTGGCCTAATGACCACAGTGATTACTGTCTAGGGGTTGTTGATGAAGAAAGCTGCCTGAGCCGGAGGGTTGTACGTGTGGTGTAGCTCTGACTTCTGGCTAACAGCTCTTCTTTGCCGCCAGCCATAATGAGTCAGCCTTGACACCGCCAAAGCTACAGTGTCTGCCCTGGTCCGTTTATAACTGCTGCTGAAAGTGATACCACATCCCAGCCCACACACTGTTGGATAGTCCTGTCACTGCAGACTCATTAGCAGAAGCTACAGCCGCGCCAAAATCAACAAGTCAAACTGCTTTCTTAATAAGTCGCAACGTGTCACCTCAGGTTGGCTGCTACAATAACAAACATAGTTGTAGTTAACCTGCACAACATGAATTTGACTACCATGGTACTGCAGCATATTTTTGAAATATTGTCAATTATACCTCAAAGAGTCTTCAGGTTTTACAGTTCTGCAGCACAAAACTGCCGTCAATCAAACAACTGCTGTATTGATATTTAGGAGGGCATTTCAATTATTCTGAGCACCATCAAGGAAGAAAAGCATGAGAGTCTGGGTAGAGGTAAAAGCTTACACATTCACATCCAGCCAGCATCGGTTTGTTGTAACGGTATGTAGTGTGTGCAGATGGCGTCTGTCCTGAGGAGACAGGTGTGGAGAGACTACACAGCATTGCCATAACATGCATGCATGCAGTTCTCCTTCACTGCAAGTGTAAAAGACAGACCTGGAGAGAGAGAGAGATTTTAGAGTTGTTGTCTCTTCAGAAAAATACTGAATTGTTATACATGGTAAACCATGTGCAACATTAGCAGTACTACACTTGATGATAGTCATGCCAATAAAATAAATCTATAACGCCAAATCTTCAAAGTGAACTGACTATACTGATACACCATTGTCACTGACCGAATCAGTAGCCTTTAGCAGTGAAGCTCACCTCACTAGTGAGAGCAGTACCTTTCCTTCTGGTTAGAAGCATGTTAAAACAGCTGCTAGGATGGCTTAGATTCCAAATCAAAGTATGCCAGTTGTGTGCTAGCTTGAGGTTTTATATCCGAATGGGTAAAGAACTTCCTCTATTTGGCTGGACACTGAATCATCATTATGGAAATACAGATTGCAAGATTTACTCTTTTGTGAAATTTCAAGAGATAACTGTGCCATTCCAATACCAATCAGTGCCTTTCAGCCCGCCGTCTGAAGGGGTTCAAACTTTTGCCAGGAATGTTGGATCCTGGCTTCCGGTAATGGGAAGGCAAAGATATAACCAAACTGAGAAACTTATTTTTAAAAATAGTCTTAAGCCAATCTACAACTGTTTGAGAAATACCAGATCCCAAAACAAGATTTTGTAAAAAATTTCTTAGCAATAAGACTTTATATTGCTATGAGTATGACCCTTATAGATCTACTATAAAGAAAATGCTCTTTCAACAACTAGCGAAGGTGCCTCTTAATTCTTTCTATGACAATTGAAGGTGTATAGGTGAAGGAATTGTCAGTGATTATTGATGTGGAGACATGGGAGGATATTTGGAGTTACACCAAAAAGATATCCATCTGTACTTAAACAACAGCATTCCAGTTTAGAATTACACAGAATACATACAGTATGTCCCCCAACCGCAAGCACCCTTGTAACCTCTCACTTTCTCCTCCCCTTTAACCCATTGCCTGTGGTCATGTTGTAAATTATAGAAGTATTGGTTTGAAATACTATGTGCAATGGAAAAAAATACTTGACAAAGATTTAGAGATGGATCCAATGTCTTTGATTTTGGGCCTCCCAAGTAGAAATATAACTACTACAGGTAGCAAAAGCCTACATAACATTCTTACTTTTGCTTATTACAGTGGACTAATGATAAGGGCCCGTCTGTTAAGGATTTGTGTAAAGTTATATTTCATCTGGTTCATTTGGAATATCTTACAAGTACTCTAGGCAGATCAGTTCAATAAGATCTTGTAACCCTATCTGAATTATCTTAGACCTGATTTTTTTCTCCATTATTTAACAAGGAGTCTTCTGAAGCCTTGTAACCTGTGATTTCCTCCTGCATGTGTTTGTTGATCTGAGCTGTTTTTGTTTATATGTTTGTTTTATTGTGATTGTTCTTATGGAAAAATAAGAAAATCCAATACATACATACATACACTGTTTAAAAAAACATTAAAAGAACACAAAAGCCATAAAATAAATAAAGAAGTGGCTGAGTGCTGAGCTGCTAACTTTACAAACAATGCCTATGGGCCTAGATTTGTACTGCACTGAATGTAACAGCCTCAACCAGCAACAGACTGAACGTACTATGAAAAGAAGCCAGAAGATTAATTTGTAATGTTCACCTCTATTTTAAAAATGAAAGTTTTAATTGGAGAGTGAGAGACTGACAGTGAGACTCTGAAACTGAGAGTTTGGTCAAGAGAGATGGCCATTAACAGTGTAAATGAAGGGAAACATGTAATGACAGGACCCCAGAGTCACTGATGAGGGTGATGGATGGCTTTCAACACAAATACATGGCAGTTCATCACTCACCTCAGACATAAACACGCACAAGCATACGTTCTTACAGTGAATTTTCACACTCAGACTCACACATCCGCTCATGCTCTCTCTCATTCTCTCCCTTATTAACCTTGTGCACATCCACTTGCGCTGTTTTGCACATGCTATTCAGCATTATATTGCTGGCACTGCAATCACCTACGCAGCCTTGGACAACACTCATGTATACACAGATACACTCACACACAGAGCATCACTCACCGCTGCCCTATCACATTCCCTCATTAGTCAAAGAAGGAGAGCACTGCCACAGAGTATTCCCCTCCTTCTTCTTCTTCTTCTTCTTCTTCTTCTTCTTCTTCTTCTTCTCTGTCTGTCTGTTTGTTTGATTATCATTATCTATTACCTATCGCTTATTATTTTCAGTAAGTTGATTAATCTTTTAGCATACAAAATGATGAAAATGATGACAAATAGCCATCATAGAATAACATGGTTCGACATGATGTCTTACAATTGCTTATTTTATCCCCCCAAAAAATCCCAAACATGTTCAAATAAATACAATTTGACTGTAATGGGCAATGGTTTGGTATTTTTACTTGATGAATAATAATTCATGTAGGGCTGCAACTACTGGTTATTTTAATGTTGATTAATATTGTGATTAGGTTAGTTATTGCAGCATCCCTCCTTATTTTTAGATGAATTGGTTAATCATTTAGTGTAGAAAATGTCTTGTTTTGTATCATATATTGTCCAAAAACCCAAAGATACTATATTATATTTATTATTATTATATTTATAATGATATGAAACAGAAAAGGCAACAAATCCTATTTAAGTTTTAACCAGATTTGTTTTTGCATTTTTGCTTTATTAACGACATAACTTTACTCAAAATTTTGGAATAACTGTAAGAGTTCAGCATGGTGTCTTAAAATTGCTTAGTTAATCCCAAACACTTTCAAATAATACAATATGGCAATAACTGGCAGATGGTATTTCTACTTGATGAATAGCATGAACAGTTAATTTAGGACTGCAATGACAGAGTATTTTTTTTATTGATTAATCGTTTAGTCTAAAAAATGTCTATAAATTGCTTTTTTTTCGCATGACAAATGTTCCAAAAGACAGATATTCAATTAGCAGTGATATTAAATATAGAACAGCAGCAAAACGACATCCTTGAGAGACAATAACAGCTTTCAAAAATGACCCATAAATTTTACATTCTTGCACTGACTCTTTATACTGTTTTTGCACTTTTGTCTTGGTGCCTTGTGTTGACTGCCTTGTTGCACTGCTTAAATGTTAAATATACTCATCTCCCTTGTTTACTTGTATTTGGATGGGTTGACAATAAAGCTCTCTTGAGTCTTGAGTCTAAATGATCTATTAAAATCGTTGGCTTTAATTTTCTGACAATCAACAGACTAATTGATTACTGATAATTTTTTTCTCATTTGACAACTGAATTAACCAGCTAATTGTTTCAGCACTACACACTGCCCTGGCTGCGACAAAGACAGTCACTGAAAGATAAGCCCCCACCATGCCACCATGCAACTTCTCTCTTCTCCCCCTGGTCTTCACCTCTTCCTTGCTCTGTAGTCAAGGGACGCAGTGTGTGGGGCAGAGAGGTGCTTGGTAAACAGTGGTTCTGCAAAGTGCTTTTTCCCAGGCTGTGTATACCTGGGTAATAGAGGCAGTAATGGAGTTTGTTCAGGCTAAGGTAATCCTGAAGCTGTGAACGCAGCATCTGCTGCTGTTTCTCTCTGACGCTGTTCTGTTCCACAGCAGGTACTGATGTTGCGGTAGCTGTCACCGTTACTGTCCCACACAAGCCATTTGGGAGGCAAAGCAATGTGTGCGTGTACGTGTTTGTGTACGTGTTTGTGTGAATGCGTATTTCCTGCAAAAGAAATAAATGTGTGTATATGCCTGTGTGAATCCTGAGCAAAAATTGCATACTGATGAAGTGAGGTTTTGCTGAAAGATGTGTGTCTGTGGGGGAGGGAAGGTGTCTGGGTGTGTGTGTGTGTGTGTGTGTGTGTGTGTGTGTGTGTGTGTGTGTGTGTGTGTGTGTGTGTGTGTGTGTGTGTGTGTGTGGAGAGAAAGAATCTAAAAAATATATGTGTGTTTGGATGTTATAGCTCACCTTTGGGAGGTGGGATAAGAACAGGGCTGGTGGCTAGGAATGAATTTACGGGGCCCGATCTCCCAGAAACAATTTCTTTATGTGGGTTACACACATTTAGAGTGGCTATTCGTCCCCCCTGGGCCTCGGCACACCACACACATCTACTGGAGATGGCCAATGAAATACAGAACGCCTTTTATAGGACGCATGCTTTTTATTTATCCCCTGTAACTTGCTTTCTTCCGTTTCTCTCTCTCTGTCTAGGTCTCTGTCTCGTTCCTGTTTCTCGTTCTTATTCTTTCTTTTTTCAATCTCTCATTTTCTCTTGTCATCATGCACAGCTACAGGAGGTGGTAAATGAAAAAGAGATCACCTTTTATAGGACACATGCTGTACTTTTTAGTTCTTCCTGGTATGTTCTCTTTGTCTTTGTCTCTCTCTCTCTGT
>NC_060157.1:17077596-17120287 GCF_021292245.1 Micropterus dolomieu | reverse complement strand
ATCAAGTGGGCCGGAGGACACTCTCATTTGTGATACTGTTTTTAAAAGCTCAGACAAGTCGATGGGATAAAACTGGTTAAAACTCTCTTGTTGCTGGTGAGGAACCTCTGAGTAAGAGGCCACGGGGGTAATAGAGGCTCTGATTGACACCACCTTATTGGTAAAATAAGATAAAAACAATTCACAGTCATCATTACTTCCAGCTGAGGCACAAGGAGGGGTTGGGTTTACCAGCTGATCCACAGTCTTAAACAGAAACCTGGGATTGTGTTTATGTGTAGTAATGAGTTCAGAAAAATAGTGTGTTCTCGCATCCTTAACCATGTTATTGTAGTTAATTAATAAATCCTTCAGACTGAGGTAATGGACTTGGAGACTGGATTTCTTCCATCTGCGCTCTGCTTTCCTGCATTCCCTTTTGAGGCTGCGAATGCTGTCATTTATCCAGGGTTGCTTACTAGCTTTAGACGTAGGCCTAACCTTTAGAGGAGCAGTAACATTTAGTGACGACAAGCAGATATGATTGAAGTGATCGACCAGATTGTTGGTGTTGGAATCAGACAGGTGTTGGCTTTGGCTCTGAAAGAATGCGCAAAACTTTGAAACACTTTGTTCATTAAAGATGCGAGAACACACGGAGCTTGGTGAGGCGGCATGAGTAACAGGCGAATCGCAGGTAAAAACAATACATCTGTGGTCAGATATGGTCATGTCCACTAATTCCACAGAGGAAATGCTGACACCCAGGGTAAAAGTCCAGTGTATGACCACGGTTATGTGTTTGCCCTTTGACATGTTGTTTGAAGTTAAAAGAAGTGGCCATATTTAAAAAGTTAGTTGCATTAACATTGTTGGGGTCATCAACATGAATATTACTGTACCCAGATACTGTACTTTTCCTCTAACACACAGAAACCTACTTTGGCTAGATTCCCTATCTATGTATGACTCATAATTTGATTTATTAATGAGACTTACTTTTGACTTTAATAACCACATAGATTGTGGACTTCTGATTGTAATTGTTGTTTTGTGACTACATTTCAAATATTGAATGATGAAAGTATCACTGGAAACACTGGTCTCAATTTATTTATTTCAGCTATAGTCTGAGATGTCTAAAATGTGGTATCTATTTAATCTGTTCTTAATGTTAATGTTTGTCTTTGTCTAAGTATAATAAATTGAGTGTCAATACTATATCATTTAATCTTACAAACACACCAGAGCTGCAACTAACAACAATTTAGATTTTAAATATTGTTTAATAGTTTAGTCTATTATTAGCGCTATTTACAATTTCTCAGAGCTCACAGCTCAGTTTGCTTGTTTTGTCCGATCAAGAAACTGGAAGATTATCAATCTGTTGCTTATACAACAAAGAAAAGCAGCGAATCGTCATTTTAAAAGCTGAAACCAGAGAATGTTTGACATTTGTTCATGAAAAATGATAAATCGAGTCATTGCAGCTTTAAATCATACATTATAATTGCCATTCTTTTCTTCTTTTTTTTTTTGGTGATGTGTTTGGAACTTGGCTATTATGAACTAACTTAGGGGTTAATTTTAGCTCCTTCAGTCATGTTCTCTTGTCAGCTTTGCGTGGGTGGTCTACTTAGGTCTTGTTGACATGTCATTTTGAGCATACATGACCCCACTAGACACAAACAGGAAGTGTCACACCGTCTGGACACTGGTATTTGGGCAATGCTAGCTAATGTTATCAAGTGGATGATTTATTTACGTGGGTGTCCAGGTTGATCTCACTAACACCAAATTTACCAACGTCTACCAACAGACCAGTTAATCAACATGGAAAACAACTCATGGATGAGGCAGAAGATAAGCACGCCTGACTTCTTGTTTTTCAGACCGTCCCAAGATCCGCATGCCCCGCGCCCTCAGATCCCGCTACGTCAAGCAGGTTGGAGAACAGATAAACCTGGTCATCCCCTTTCTTGTAAGCCAGCACAAACACATACCAGCTCTGAAGTCCATCAATAACATATGCAGATAGCACAGAAAACTTTACTCTTTTTCCAACTTGTCAGGGAAAGCCCAAACCTGCGGTGTCCTGGCTTAAGGACGGTCAGCCTTTGGATACAAAGAGGGTCAACATCAGGAACAGCGACAAGGACAGCATCCTGTTTATCCGCACCGCTCAGAGGGAGGACTCTGGTGTTTACGAGATGACTGTGAAAGTGGACAGCTTTGAAGACAAAGCCACTGTCACCCTTCAGATTGTGGGTAAGTCGTTTGTGTGTGAACATGCTTGTGATGTGTAAATGTTGATTTCAGAACCCCCCCGTTGACTCTCTGCTCAGCTGTTTGTGCAGCTGACTTGCCGACTTGTTAGTTCTGACACTTGTGACTCGCTCCGACAGAAATTCAAAGCGCCGGCCAGCATACATCACATCTCTAACAATGATGCCCTTTGACCCAAAAGTGTTTCACCCTGCTTTCAGCTGCTGCTGTTAGAGTGTATGGCCCGACGTTAGAGGCATTACTATACAAATATATGTTTGGGTGCAGACACCTTTTAATGCTTTGAGAAACACGCTGGGTATGATTTAAATCCTTTAATAAATACTTACAGTAATATGTGTCCTCAGAGCTGCCCGGCCCTCCTGCCAGTGTGAAGCTGGTGGACACCTGGGGCTTCAATGCTGCTCTGGAATGGACCCCTCCCAAGGATAATGGCAACACAGAGATCACTGGATACACCATCCAGAAGGCCGACCAAAAGACTGGGGTATGGTAGATGTTCACATACAAATACAGCACGCCAATCACGTTGACAGCATGTTTGAAGTTTTAGATATAAGCTGGATTAACATAGATACCTATCATGTAGTGTCTGTCATTGATGTTGATAGCAACACTAGACAAATGTATCGTGTATCATTGGGCCTGTCATGCTTTGATTATATTCCCCACTCGTTCGCTTACTGACACGGGTTATGAAGAATCGTCATGTGTCATTGATGAATGTGAGACTATTCGGTGCAGTCGCGGTATTCACATTGTTTGATTCACTGTGATAGAGACGAGGGGGTCACGGCTGAGCAGAAGATTTGCGGGAAATGTTTTTTCCTAGTTTACTGAGAAGATTACCTGCTTCACTCACTTCAGAGCGGCATAACCCGCCAGTGCGGAGGTAGAAGCTTTAGTTTAATGGAATGTGGAATTTAAACAGCTAAACCGGACCAGAAGAATTGATGGTTGCTCAAATTAAAACATCTGGCTAATGATGGGTTGAGTGATACCTCAGTGGTGATTACTAACCCAGCGAGGACACATGACAGTATAGCTTTCTGTCCGTGCTGTACTAAACAGGCTGTCCGTTGTGTCTCCGCCTCCAGGAGTGGTTCACGGTGCTGGAGCACTACCACAGGCTAACTGCCACCGTCTCCGACCTCATCATGGGCAACTCGTACTGCTTCAGAGTGTTCGCTGAGAACAAAGTGGGCATCAGCGAGATGAGCACCGTTACCAAGGACGTGGCCACCATCCAGAAGACAGGTGGCCTTCTTGATTCATTTCTTAGTCCTTCTGGGTTCAATTTGTTGACATGACAGAAGAGTTTAGTGTGTTCTTATACTTTAAGGAGCTGCAGTAAGTCAGTGGGAGTCGTGTGTGTGTGTGTGTGTGCGCGTGCGCGTGTGTGCATGTGTGTGTTTATATTGAGTGGAAATGGCCTTGGCACTGTAATCAGAAGTGGGTTGTACTTTTGGCCAGTGCTCAGCTGCTTCTGAAATAAATTTTAAGAGGCTCCGGCAACATCAAGACAGCTGGCAGAGCAAATGTTGCTCTTCCCGTGTGTGTGTGTGTGTGTGTGTGTGTGTGTGTGTGTGTGTGTGTGTGTGTGTGTGTGTATTTACCTGTGCGTGTGTCCCTGCAAGGAATGTCATGTAGTTATGTAGGTCAGTGCACTAAATCTGGTGATTTGTGTTTGCACTTAGGAATGTCTGTGTATGTGTCTTTTCCTGGCCAGCAGCGCTTGGTGTCTGTGCTCTGTACTCTTCAAAATGTTAATCATATATTTCATATCCAACGAAGGTTAAAGTCAAGGGCAACTGGACTTGGTTGAAGATACTGGAAGACGTTTCGTCCCTCATCCAAAGGACTTCTTCAGTTCTGACTGGCTGGCAGGGAAACTCAGCTATTTAACCTCAGTGGGGTCGTTTGCCCGGGTCATCGATACCGCTGGTTCGTTAGTGTTCCCGGTTGCTGTAACGACAGTCGTTACAGTCGTTAGGACTACCGGTGGCCAAGACTGAACGACCATCGTTGGTATCTTCACCTGGGGCCAATAGGTTACGTTTGTTGAGTTTCCTGGGAAGTGATGAAAGGACAGCATTGTAAGTGGGGGATAAGTGGTGGCGTAGACCCCCTCCCCTGTTCAATGACGGCTTCTCGACCCGGGTGTAGATGGCTTCCTTGACACCTCTTTCGTCGTTCAGTCTTGGCCACCGGTAGTCCTAACGACTGTAACGACTGTCGTTACAGCAACTGGGAACACTAACGAACCAGCGGTATCGATGACCCTGGCAAACGACCCCACTGAGGTTAAATAGCTGAGTTTCCCTGCCAGTCAGTCAGAACTGAAGAAGTCCTTTGGATGAGGGATGAAATGTCTTCCAGTATCTTCAACCAAGTCCAGTTACCCTTGACTTTAACCTTCGTTGGATAACTATGACCTGGATGACTGAGAATCTTCATAGACATATATTTCATGTAAAAATCATATGAAAATGGGACCATGTTGCAACACAACAATGCCACATTTCTGTGATTTTTGCATGGCTGCCAGCATGTCATGATAGGAAATAATGCATTCATGCACAGAAGGGTCAGACACAGATAAGCCACACTTATAAGTGATTTCACTGACAACAAAATACATTTATAATATGTCTTTAGCAAAAACTTTTAATCAGGACTATGTCAGTTTTGGAAGAAGAAATATCACATGTATGACTCTTCTCTACTTCTGGTACTGTTTCAATAAGGAGAGATCAATTGGACCCATCTTCTTTAAGTGTAGGCCCATGAAGATAGGTGAGAGGTGGAAGTCTAGACGTTGTTGGTGGTGGAGTAAAGCCAACAGACAGAAGATGAAACCTCTCTTGAGGGGCAAGGTGCTGATTGGGAGTTGGTGGGGGCAATGCTAGGTTTGAAAAACAGACTGACAGAAACAAAGAGATATTTAAAGAACAGCATCCGAGGACTAATTGGCTCGAGGAACGCGGGAAGAACGACCATGGGCCAGATATGGTGAAGTCAGAATTGTGAATGAAAGCCATTTTTAATTGCAGGAATTTCCAACAGAAAAACAGTGAGAGGGTCAAGATCTTTCTTATAGAACGTTCGCCACAACTTACAGTAGTTTAGCATTTTAGCTAAATGCATTTAGCATTACTGTCACTTGTAGCCACAATTCAGCAAACGTTACATAGTGCCACTATCAAACACAAGTTAGCTTCTTGTGCTTAACCACTACTTCTATGTATGCTACTGCTGCTTCACAGAAAAAAAAACCTTTGTGTGCTGTCAATAATTACTATTCCTTGCAGACAGGTATTGAAATTTTCCACAATACCACAATGTAGTTGCCAGTGAGATCTTAACCATGTGTTCGCAGGTATTGTCTACAAGCCTCCTGAGTACCAGGAGCACGACTTCAGCGAGGCACCCAAGTTCACCACAACCCTCAGTGACCGCGCTGCCACTGTGGGATATACCACCAAGCTTCTGTGTTCTGTTCGTGGATGCCCCAAGGTCAGACAGCCACTCCTGCACTTTATCCTATGAGTGCATCTTGTCCAGGGTGTCTTGTGTTATAACCTGTGATTGGTTGTTTGGAGCACATGCTCACTTAACACAGCAAGTAAGTGCTGGGGAAACATCTGGAAGTGAAGGGTTATGTCTTGAGATTTTCTTTGGAGAGATTTTGTATGTCTTTCATATTGTAGGGAGTTGAATTCTATTTTTTCTCATACCGTATTAGTTATTCTTTATTTAAACTGTTTGCTCTGACTTTGGACCCTGAATAAATCATTTGAGTGTGTGGTATACTGCTTCACATGGGGTATTAATGTCACTGCTATAAAGATCCACTGTGGGTCCGGGCTTACACTGGCATGTCTATGTGAAGTTTCAGTATGTCTCTCACTGTTCTTGGCGGCTGCTGCTCTGGTTAAACATATCTTTACAGTTGTCTGGCTGACGCAGGCAGCTTAGGTGGCAGGCCATCGTGGAAATGCAGTTGATTATGTGTCCTTGGCTTCTCGCACCAAGGACAGCAGTCTGTCTGCACATGCCAGAGTAGTCGAGCCTACATCAGTTTCTCTTTGATTTGCCTCAGACAGCTCTCAGCGTGAGTTGAGTTCTGTTATAAGAGCAACTGCGTTGTACCAGCTGTGTGAAAACCTATCCACGGATCATCTGTAGGGGAGAGAAAGACAGTCACTGAATACCTCTTTCATACAAGGAGACCCACATACTCTGAATGTGTACTGAACCCATGTTTGACCCCATACCTGAACATGCTGTCACAGGTTAATCCCTCATCGTCACCATTCACAGACACTTGGCTGTGGTCACATCACTATGTACCATATAATTATAATTACAAACAAATGAATTACATAAAATAAAACGGCATTTCGAACACCCACTCTCTTTCTATCACACATGCTTGTCCTCTCTCTCTCTTGCTTTGTTTATCTCTCTTTATATAACTTCTATAAAATAAGTGATTACACACTGTAAGCATCTTCAAGCATGTGTTAAGTAAGCCAATTTATCTTCTCTGGCTCGGAGTCCAGGAATCCACACAACCGCTGAGCAAGTCCAGCAGAAAGGCATGTGGTGTGATAAGTTGTCCTGCTGTCTCTGATAAGGAGCTGTCACAGATAGAGGGAGAGACCACATGGGGAGCTGAGAGGGAGAAGGGAGAGATGAGCATGGAAGACAAAGAAGAGGCAGCGATAAGATGTATAGCCTGTTGTCTTGTCATGGCTAAGTGGCGATGTTGCTTTATCACAGAAGGTACTATTTTTGCCACCCGTCCAGATACCAGCACTGTTACTATCAGTGTGACTGACATCCACACACATTGATGCCCAAAGACAGAAATACAGTGGGACAGGACAGAGAGAAAGGACGATAAAATGAAAAGAGCAGGAGAGATCATTGGGTGGGTTTAAATTGTCTTTATCTCTGTTATTTCTGTCAATTAAACAAGGCAAGGCAAGTTGGAGCAAACTGAGCTAATTTCCTGCGCCGGTTTGGTATCCTGGTTACTCGCTGTGCGCCCAATTGGGAGACTGCAGAGAGTGGGGCGATGCCAATCCAGCAGCATACTGCAGTCTTGGTGCAAGAATGTGGATGCCGTTTGGCTGTCTGTTGCCTGTCTGCTCAGAGCAGATCGACAGCTCAAGGCTGAAAATGCAGTATATCAAAATCGTTTTTTTTTTTACAAATCACCATGCCTTTCTGGGCTGATTCCTCGTTTAACTGACAGAGATAAAGACAATGTTAATTCATCTACTCATCTCTCCTGCTCTTATCATTTTATCTTTCTTTCTTACTTTTCCATCCCACCATATTTATGTCTTTGTGAAGTTAAACTAAGCAGGGCAAACAACATAAAGTAAAAAACTAATGTCATCTGTTGAGTCTTCTCCATCTCTATCAATCTCTCTGATGGAGGAGGTGAAGGATGATGAAAATGAGGGACATGATTTCACCCTAGGCAGTAGACCAAGTACTGTGCATTTGAGCCTTTGGCACAGAGAAATGCTGCTGCTGAAGTTAATGATGTCATTGCACCACCAACAAATAATGCTGCTAGTGCTTGTTACCTTGGTAGACCTGCAGGTTTTATATGACTGGAAGAGTCGGGTGTATCCTTCCAAATTCTTAGAGTTTGGATTGAACTTAAACTAAACTGGATAGAAAAAAATCTAATCCTTCTAGATGTTACGCCCTGCCCTCCATATCCTGCCACCAAAATGTCAAACTGCTAAATAATTTTAAAATGTCAAAGCCATTTCTCTTTGAAACCTGATGAATTAACTTATATACTTTTTTTTGCGGTTCAGTTAATATTAGTCAGTGGATCTTAACAAAGCAGTTTACAGCTCTTATCAGTTCTTACCTCAGAGAAAAACCTACATGCTCACAAAATGTTTGCCCTTCTTTACCACCTGAACTCGCATGACAGCCCCATAAGTCTCTAAAATAGAACCAACACATATTTTTAAATCTTGTCGTAACCAGCAATGCAGAACTAAATATGTTTCACTCATCAGGAGGAAGGAATGGTTGAAACAAACTGTTCTGAAATGCATCAGCTGAGGTGAAATCCAATAACCAGAGTCATCTTGCATTTAGCTGGACCATGAGGAAATCCACGCAGGGATAGCGTCACTGAAACCCGGAGCAACACATACCTGGGGTCAGGAAAAAGACATATGTTACTCCCATTCTACCCAACTGTCACACTGAGCACAGACTGCTTGAGCTCACTGGAAGACAAGCTGACAACAGACAGAAACTGAGGTCTAGTCAAATGTTTGTCTAAAAACATGTAAAACCATGTGTAAAATTGGAGTATTAAAAGTAAAGAAAACTGTTTACAGCAACGTTAGGGAAAATGCCAGAAGCTAGAAATGTTCAATAATATAAATAGTCAGAGCTTAGAGCTTTAAAAATAACAAAAGGAGGATTTTATTTCCCTCATTCCAACTATTGCACAGTTTATAAAGTACTAAAATTAATAACTAAACGGCATATTCTCATTAAATGTACCATGTCAAAAAAAATGTTTTGTCTCATACGTTGGTAAAAATCAGCCCAGCATGAGCTATAACAAATCAATGTGGTATGCTGTAGATAAGTTATTGAGCTTATAAATGTCTCCTCTCCACCTCTCAGCCTAAGATTGAGTGGTTGAAGAATCAGATGGTCATCGGTGACGACCCCAAGTTTCGGCAGATCTCTAACCAGGGCATTTGCTCCCTCGAGATCCGTAAGCCCTGCAGCTTCGATGGCGGTGTGTACACCTGCAGAGCCAAGAACGCCCAAGGAGAGGCCACTGTCTCCTGCAAACTGGAGGTCAAACGTACGTATCTACAGACAAATGAGAGAAAACATTTTCAGTGAACATAGTCAGAATCTATTTATTATATCTATCTATTTTTAAACTCTTTACTGGAATGGTAGCTTGATATTTAGCACACAGACATGACAGTGGGATCAATCTTCTCATCTAACTCTTAGCAGGAAATAAGGGTATCTCCCAAAATGTCAAACTATTCCTTTAAATTTGTTTGACCCTGCTTTGGTCCCAGTCGTTAATTCCAGTTTTCACAATGTTTTACCAAACATGATAAATGTAACAATATACCGATCTTAAATCCATTTAACAAACATAAATAAGCTGCATCTTTCTCTCCCAACAGAGATTATTCTTCCAGAGGCAGATAAGGAGAAGGGCAAATAAACTGACACCCAGACCTCCAGAGGTAAGGAACAGAGAAATATCCATTCTTGTTCAGTCAAACACACGGACATCACACTTGTGGGAGCAAATTTTATCGCTGTACATTTCCTCATAAATAACATCTTTATTCAAGTGCTACTACCATTGCTAACACTCTGATAAATAAATAACAACTATTGTAGTGTTCTTAAACTCATAGCATCAAATTAAAAATGAAAAACTAACGTGTCCTTCCCTCTCCTCTAACATGTGTCGCCCCACTTCTGCTCCCTCCTCTGTACATCTTGTCCATCGCATGCCCTGCTTTTGGATGTGGTAATGTGGCAAGGATTAATGTCAGTCAAATGGAAATACCAAATTTGATGTTTTTACAACTGTAACAGTTCTATTTTTACCCTTACTATTAGGCAGCCACGTTTGGGTTTTTAATATGGGACCTTCGTTTAAGCTTTTTAAATGCTTGAGTGGTGTAGCCTTTCAAGGAGTGTCGGGAGGCTTTGCTTGCACTGTCATTTCGACTGCTGACAGGAGAAGCCCCATTAAAGTATTTTTTTTTTAAAAGCAGGAAGTGGTGAGAGAGGGTAAAAAGGTGAAAAAGACAAAAAACAAACATTTTAGCAGGGCAGAATGATGAGACAATTGATGATGGTTGATGATGGTTGTAAAGGGGTTAAAGAGTGAAGGATAATGGTTTTATATTACTGTGAAGAACATACCACGGGTTATTTTTACGGCAGTGTGAAACACTATTACTTTTCATGCCCGCTGTACATTCAGAACACGTGAACAAGGGACCAATTGCATGATTTAAATTGTTTTTAGATGGAAGGTCCTTCATCTCTCTCCTTTGCCCTCCCTTTCTCTCCTCTTTTCCCCTCTCCGCTTACTGACCTCCTCCTTAGCATAAATTGGACCAGAATCTGACTACATTAAAACACACATTAATGAAGTAGCAAATTTATATGTGCTGCTTTTAGCGTGATTAGTCTACGCCTCCAGTGTGCATGCGATTTTTTCATTATTTACCCCCATCACATTTATATGCACTTATTTGTGGTAGTTTTTCATGGTAGCTTTTGATCGAGGGTGCAGCGAGTAAGGAAAATGTTCTGGGTTTTTCTTTGTTTTATTGTAAATGTGAGTTTAAACTGCTGTTCCGTTACATTGTAATACATTTATTCATTTAGCTGATGCTTTTATCCAAAGCAACTTACAATTGCTATGTATGTCAGAGGTCGCACGACTCTGGAGCAACTAGGGCTGTCCTGCTCAGGGACACATTGAACCTGGGTCTCTCACACCCCAGGGATGTGTCTTATCCACTGTACCATCACCACCACCAACCCCAACAACTGTCACTTACATGCACATGTGCACACATTTGCACGTGATCACTTGGTTATCCATGACCAAGTGATCATGTTTCTCCATCAAGAATCTTGCTGTTGCAGCTGGATTATTCTTAAATCACAAACTCATGTAAAGGGAAGACACCGTTGCTTTTTACATTTTGGAGAAGGCTGGCAATAATCTATTTTCTAATTTTCCAACCTAACCAGCCTGTCTGTGCCTCCCAGCCCCAAGGAGATTTGTTCCTAGTTGACATCATTAATAGTTACATTTTACACTTGGACCCTTAGAGGAAGATGTCATTTTTGGTACTTAACCTTGAATATAGGGCCTCAATTCCTTGTCTGAGTTGTTTTACATGAGCACATAAACTGGATGCAGTTGTTGTGCTACATGCACACTGCAGAGTTGACCTTCAGCATGGTCAGGGACACATATGTTCACACTGTACTGCAAATGAGGTCCCATGTCACCCCCCATCTCCTCCCCACGAACTGGCTCAAGTGATCGGATCTTAATGCATCCTTGATGTGTTTGGATGCATTCACATGTGTATTTACAGCTGTCCACTTGTGATCAGATTACCAAAGGCGCATTTTCATGCCAAATGTAAACTGCGCCCTATAGATGCCGTGATCGCTCTTGTGGGTCTACACAGAGTGTGGGGACGCGGGCTCCCAGCCGGCACAGCCATACATGGGAGGGCCCCACAAGGGGAAAACGAGGGATTAGGTAGGGAGCGCCTTTGGGTGGGGGTTACCGGGGTGATGTCAGCGCGGTACTCCGCAGCTTCTAAAAATGACTCCAGATGACGTGACCCAAAGTCAATCTCTTCACATTACCATGAGTCAACAGGCCGAATGGAGTGCTGTGAGAAGAAGGGAGAATGGCCTAAGGGGGCAGAAACCGAGCCAGATAATCCTCGATGGAAAATACGCTGTAGATATCTCTCTCTCACACACACACACACACGTACAAAACCTCTCTCACACACACACTTTCTCTCAGAACATTCCTGACTGAAGTGATTATTAACACCTCATGGCCCCATTTATCAATCTTCTTGTTTTGATTATTCCACCAGTGCTTTTAAAGGACCAGCAGAGGTCCAGGTCTTGTGTTTTAAGTGAGTTTATATGTGTGTGTCTAGGAGCCCACATTCTGTATATCCATCTAATCCTTTCTCTATGTCTCTCTTATCTTGTCCAGAGTGTTTGAAGATATGGAGAAAACATTGTGGCTGGATGTGCAGCAGTGTGTACATAATGAAGAAGGGGACAGAACAACATACCAACATATCCATTTCTTCCCCCACACACACCCAGACTCACCTACTCCTTCCAGTATGCAGGGAAGACCCATGCCACCCAACCCATCCCAGTTTGCCAAATGTTACATGTTATTTTAGCTGCTGACTTCAATGTTAGGCTATATTTGCCATTTTTTTTCTCTGCCTGTGCCCATGTGCCGTTTGTTGTAGTATGTGTATGTACTACCTAATAAAACAGTCAATCCTTGGACATGCTAATGCAATCACTGTATGGATGGTGTAATAAAAATTGTATTTTATTATATGTTATGTATTATGGATTTCTACACACGTCATTATAATTTTATAATGAAACAGCCCTCGTATATAGACACATCTGCTGGTTTTGAAGATGTGGGATAATGATTAAAGGGATGGTTGGTCCAAATTACAAAAAGTGGTATCTAGCCATGCAGAGGTTTTGATGAAAGCCACCTCACTGGTAGGTAGTGGAATTTTTGTTTGTGTTGCCTAAATCATTATAAGAAAAACCTCAACGTCTCTTTTCAACAGTTACTCAGGATAATTCTCAAACTATGCTGTCAACTATTTTTATTAGTCCTACGTTTTACCAAATAAATAACAGACGTCATAGTGTCTTTATCTGTAAAACTCAGCACGTAAAACCAAAACTGTCTGCTTGGCAAGACACAAGCAGTGATGAGGGCTTTTTTGATTGATTGGGTGAATGGACCCTTTAAATTATTATATTGCTATTTGCTTTAAGGTGACTAGCTTGTCAAAGGTGGGTTGAGGTTGCCTGAAGACGTTTCGCCTTAAATTTCATCAAACTTCCTGAATCCTGCTGGGGTGTGTTGACCAGGGTTGTTGTGCAGGTAATGATTGACCAAATAATCACAGGTAATCCAAGGGAGAAACAAGACAGGTAACATAAATCTAAACATAATCTTTAAAAACAATATTAAAGTACAAAACACTCGGCTCAAGTAAACTTTGATGAAAAACCTTTTACCTTGCACCACAGATAAGCCTTAACATGATCTCTCAAGTCCCTCTTGTTTTATAAAACGTGACAGATCCACAGTAGGGCACCAGTATTTTAAAAGGGTGGGGGCTTTTGCTACTTAATTTACTAGAGGGTGTTTACACAACTACAAAATGTCCCCAGTGTTGTAGCCCCCTGAAGAAATTCAGATTGAATCACAGGTCAGGTGGCTGCTCTACTATCAGACACTACTGACCTATAGTATGTCTGCCAGCACAGCAACTTAAATTTGTCACCCTAACTAAATAGTATATAGTAACATAGTATATAGTATAGTAACAATCTGACCACCATAAAGGAACAGTTTAGGATAATAGCCATGAAAGTAACATTGTTGGCAATGATAAAGCTTTCACAATCTGATGGGTCATGGAAATGGGTGTATCACTGGCTTGCCCAGAGCCCTGATAACCCAAACAGTAACAGCTAGTGTTATAGTACTGGAGTCTTACTGCTTACTTTTTACAAAAGTTTTGGTTGTGTAAAAAGAAGTTGGTTTATTTAGTAACACTAGATGCAGTAGCATGTCAGTGTAGGCCTACGAGTTTGTGTAAAACTGCTAATTTGATGTGCTTTAAATAATAATACAGTATACCGAGGGACTCAGAGGCGTGGTTGGGTTATACTGACACCTAATGGTGAGTAGCTATAGTGAAAATAACCACTAACCGGATCACAGAAATAACGCCTCATCTCAGCCAGCCATAGAGCTACAGGAAATCTTACTTTACCACAAGGTGTTGTAATTTAAGTGCTTTTTCTGATGTAATCATACTTAATAGCCAAAATACATAACTTGTGACAACTTAACGTCAAATGTGTGCATGTAAGTATTACATCAGTGGGAAATAACTTCTTTTCATTTGCATGTCTCGAAATGATTTTCAACTGAAGGGGTAAGGATGTCGTGATGTTTGTGGTTTACTGGCTGAGTTGTCTTGGTTCACTTATGTGTGAAAAAAACAACTTCCACTCATGTCACCCAAATCACGTCACACCTACAGGTTGAAAAATATCTACTCTGAAACTGCACCAAGGTAAGATAGTTAGGCCGGGATGGTTTGAGAAAGAGATTTGGTTTTAGTTCTGCTCAACCTGCTTGTGATTCTGTTACCAGAAAATAAAATGTGTCAGGCAATCTTGACATTCTACATTTTTTAAACTGGAGGGGAAACCCCTCTTTTAAACAGGCACAGTACACAATAAACACAATATTTGTTTGGTTTCAAACACAATTAACAAACTTGTCTTGCACATTGTTTCCGTTTTCCTTACATTTTTCAGCACAAATCAGCAGTTCCAGTGCATGTTGAGAAGTCAAACATCTGAGTGTGGTTGACCAACATATTTCCTGTTGCTTAAACAACAAAAAAGGCAGATGTCAGAGAGACAGGAAAGCTGTTGTCCTGAGGTGAGTTTAGAAATTAATCTGTCACACACGCCCATGTAGTCTGCAGTCTTGTTTCCTTTACAGAAGTTCTCTACACAGCAGATATATGACTCAACTCAGCAACCCAGCCTCTACATGTGCAGCTCAATGGAAAATGTGGCTTATCGGCGTCTTCAGTGTCATGTGTAAGTTTTTCGTCAATTGCATTTATTTTATAGCAATTTATGTGATGAACAAAGAATATTTTCTTGTACTTTAAAACACACACACTCTCACTCACCTTCATTTGATCTGACAGATTTCGCTGCTGTTTGTGCAGCTCAGAGTACTGGATATGGTAAGAAACATGTCAGACACACTGGCAAGACATTACAATGTATTTTATGCACATTGCACTCATTTTAAAATAGCAGTTACAAACTAATTTTGATCAACAATAAAAGCGTTAAGCTTCAAAGCAGTACGTTTTCTTATTCACCCAAAATACACAATAAATAAGGAAATATTCTGTTTCCAAGTTAACTTTTGTGATTTTAAACTAATTTACCTGGTGTTAAATATTTTGTTTGCTTGTACTAAATCAGAAGAAGGCAAAAAATAATGTTCAGGAAGTAAAACATGAGGAAAGTTAACATGCGGAACATGAAGTACTTTGTTGTCATGAGTCTGGCAGTTCCTATAATTACAGGCCTACCAGTGCAAGTTCATATTTCACTATTCTATAGTTCATCTTTAAACGTGGTTAGCTTTTCTAAACTGTAATGCCACTGTTCTTGTGTCATCCAATAGTATATGTGGTGGATAAAATAACACTTGATAATGTCCTTTGTAGTCCTGCAATGTGTGTGAATAGTAATCTCAGAGGGGTTTCGGTATTTAACTGCATTTTCTTGTCAGGCATTCCTGTTATTTTGTCCACCCCTTGTGTAGTATAACATTGGCTATTCCAATCCCTGTGTCAGCTCAATATAAGCTTAATTTAATTTGGTTTAAATTCAGTTAATTACTGCAGCTCTAAATAATTATTACTACTATTGCTGTTCAAATTTCTGCTTATATTTCCACCTGTGATGTAGGAAGAGCACAAATGCAGGCTGTTCTGATCTTAATTCTGTTCCCTACATCTCTCCTCTCATCACAGCCACCAGCACTGTCCCTCCAACCAGCCTTCTGTCAACAGAAAGTCCAACAATCTATGGTGAGATTTTAATTTCAGTTAAAGAACTGAAAGAACATCAATCTGAAAGAGTTAGCATGACCATGCATCCTCATTACATTTTGAAAGGCTTACATTTGGAATCCTGTTGATTTACTAGTGGAAAGACGTTACTTCCTGAAATCAAAAAGCAAAGATGATACATTTTGTAAGGCCTTAATGAGAAAATCCACCCATAATGAATAGGTACTTTTGTAAATTTTGGATAGTAAATCATACAAACACAGATGTATGAGAAATCAGAGCTTAAAAAATGCTATGACTTTGACAGTAAGTCTTCTAAGCTGTGAATTAGCAAATGTCACCTGTGAAATCACCACGGCCGTTGTCAAAAGGTTCTTGCAGATACTTTACTGACTGTTGTAGTTTATATAGTTGACATCATCACAACAAATGGTCTCTGAGCCTTTAAGAAGATGCCTGTTAAAATTTGATAAATTAAACTGAACTGTAATAATATATTATATATATTTGAAGAATTAAAATGTTAATTAAAATATTTCTTTATTATCTGAATGTAATTAATAATATCTTTAAAACATTCCCAGAGCCTCCCATACCATCTCTGCAGCTACAGTCAACCTGGTTGGATGTGTTCCCGTCTGAGAAAGTGGAGTTCAAGTGTAGCATCAATGGCAACTCTGACTGGACCTTCATCTGGTACAAAAATGAAGAGAAACTACAAGATTCAGATCCAAATGTGTCATTTTCTCCGGACGGATCTGTGCTTACAATTACTGCAGCTCAAACATATTCTGGAAATTATTCCTGTAATGGTCAACACAAATCAAAGGACATTCGCGCTGCAAATAGTTCATCACTCACACTCACAGTTAATGGTAAGTTTCATGTGTTCACCCATATTTTTGCAGACTGTCTAGACAGTAGTTAATATCCTTATTGAAATGGCCAATTTTTTTGTTTCTTCTTTCTGATTAGCAAACAAGCCCAAGCCCACTTTAAGCCAAAGTCTGAACTATGGCAGGATGTTCGTCGGAGAGTCTGTAAACTTCACATGCAAGGTCGACAAGTCTTCGGGATGGGAATATCTATTTTACCATAATGGAAATGAAATTCAAGTACCTGATGTTCATTATGCCATAGATTCTATAGATCATCCTAACAATGGAGAGTACCACTGCAAAGCCAAGAGAGGCAAAGGCCCATTTTACACAGAGGAGAGTGAAAAAACAACTCTGCTGGTCTCTGGTAAGCTATGAACTTAATCACTTTGTCACCAGCTAAGTCAAACTGCACTGCAAAGAGTACTACATGAGCCTTTATGCACACATCTATAGTCCTTTCATCTGTGAAAGTAGAAGTTTAGATGATGCACCCTTCTGATTGTATGTAGTTATTTTATTTGGGTTTGATCTTAAATTTCTTTCAAGACTTTTAAGATTTCTTTGCGATGCTTATTTTCAGACCCACCCAAACCGTCTCTAAAGCTGCAGACTGCCTGGCCAGATGTGTTCAAAGGTGAAAAAGTGGGGTTCAGCTGTGGAACCAGCAGCCCGGACTGGAATATTATCTGGTACAGAAATCAAAAGCAGCTCCAGGAGGACTCAGTCCTTACCCTGGAGGAAGAGGTGCTCAACATCACCTCGGCCAATCCAACCCATCAAGGAGGCTATGCCTGCAAAGCTCATCTTGAAACCAGGGGGGTCAGCTCTGGATTTAGCAACACAGTTGATGTCACAGTTTATGGTGAGCTTTCATGCCTCTGTATAGCATTACATACACTTTACATGAATACAGCTATCTTAAAGAAAGAGAGAGTTGGAGAAAGCATATATCTGTAAGCTAAATATAAAACCACTCTAAACAGCCAGTAGATTAGAATAGCTTTGAGCCTGGAAGTGGGGGGGGGGAGCTAGTCTTGACTGCCCCAAATGTAACAAAACCTGCCAGCACCTCTAAAGCACACTTTTTAACATGTCATATCTTGTGTGTTTAATCCCTACAAAAAACAAACTGAAAATGACGTGGTTTTATGGTAGGCTATGTGCTGGACTCTTTCTTGGCTTGGAACAGTGATTTCCTTAAGTCCTCTTTTCACTGTGAGATTGCCGGGCTGGTTGGGCTGGTTGGTACATTTGGACAGAGCCAGGCCAGCTGTTTGCCCCATGGATGCATTGGAGAGTCCTTATAATACAGCCGTGGTTTCCCTTTGTTTTGTTTTAGTCTTTTTTTGTGCTAACTTTAGCTAACTGGCTGTTAGCAGTAGTTTCGTTTACCACAAAGACAGATATAAGAGTGGTATAGATCTTCTCAACTCTAAATATTAAATATAATAAATATTGTTCTTAAAATCTCTAATCTCTTCCTAATGTCAGTAGCCTATTCAACTTGATTAAAAGAAGAATACATTTGGGTGGTCAAATGCTGATATATGTGACTGCTTCTCAAGTTTTGGGGCTGTAGCAGTAATATGGTGTGAACTGCTTTTCTGTTTTAGAAAAAAAACCAAAACCAACACTGAGCAAGAAACCTGATTTGAATACGACGTATGTTGGAGAAACGGTGAACTTCACTTGCAAAGTTGATGTGTCCTCGGGCTGGGAGTATCATTTGTACAAAGACAAGAATCTCCTTGCCCCCAGCAGCCCCCGTCATGAAATCCGTTTTGGTGCTGCTGAAGAGGGGCAGTATTGGTGCAGGGCCACCAGAGGTGTAATATCAACAGACGACAGTGAGAAAATAACACAAGTTGTCCTTGGTAGGTAAAAACAGCAAAGTGATGTTATTTCAAGCACTGTGTTTACAGTAAGAAAATGTGTCGTAAATATGTAAAATGCTAATCATCTATTCTATGTATATTAAATCATTGTTTTATTTTGTCCTGGTGCTGTCACCAAAGGTTTCAAGAACCTACAGGCTGCTCTTGAATTTGGTGAAAGAGTATTTTCAGTGTCTTGCTTCCGTTATTTTATGCATTTGCTGTTGAAACAGGAAGTGGTGGTGTAGCATAACGCAGGGAGGGATGGCTCAGAAGTGTGTACTCTATTTGTACCCATATCAGTTTTATGTACGGGAAGGAGTGCTAGTATCGGCCAATGAAATGAAACTAGTCAGAAATAACTCATTTTTACACTTCACACATGCTACCGTTTTAATTTAATTTTAATTTTAAACTTGTTCTCAATGTTTAGAGGACAAAATCTAACTAAAATCCTACTGTTTATGAGCTCAGTCTATAGTTTTACATTTTGAGGTATTTTTGTTGTGCAGCTGTTAAGAAACTTGTTCCTGCTTCCTTCACATTAATACTTGAAGTCCGTGCTTTCTTCTCTAAATCACATGAATCATGGAATATTGTGGTTTGAGTTGACTTGGTAGCATGGGTGCCTCGGTTGACTGGCCTGTCTTCACACATTATAGACTGCCATTTCTACAATTCACACATTGTAGACTGCCATTGTGAATGGGGCGGCTGTGGCTCAGGAGGTAGAGCGGGTTGGCCGTTAATCGGAAGGTCAGCGTTTCAATCCCTGGTTGCATGTCGAAGTGTCCTTGGGCAAGATACTGAACCCCGATCTGCGGCTATTCCGCCAGTGTATGAATGAGTGTGAATGCTAGTTTCCGTTTGAGCACTTAGGCTCAGTGTATGAATGTGTGTGACTGGTGAATGCAGTGTAAAAGCGCTTTGAGTGGTCGAAAAGACTAGAAAGGCGCTATACAAGTACGGAGCATTTACATTTAAGTCTGCGTGTGTTCTTATATCTTTAGAAGAATCTTTTATTTTGTTGTTGGATCACAAGACAAATTCACTGAGGATCTATTTTTTAAATGACTATTATGTGATGACTATTTAGTATTCAAGTGATCATAACACCCAATATGTTGTCCTCTTTTATGCAAGCTTGATTGATATAAGCAGATGCAATAATTATGCTTTTGTGTGTGTGATATAAGCAGATGCAATAATTATGCTTTTGTGTGTGTGATATAAGCAGATGCAATAATTATGCTTTTGTACCTTTCTCAGGCTTTATACTGTATGGTAAAATCAAATGCAACCAGGTTATCTCAGAGGATATGAAGAGGGACTGATGTGCCTCTCTCTCCCTAGAAATTCCTGTTCCATCTTTGGAGCTGATAACACCTTGGTCGGATGTGTTCCCCGCTGAGAGTGCGAAGTTGCGCTGTGGGATAAACGGCAGCTCTGACTCGTGGACATATACGTGGTACAAAAATGGACAGGAGATCCAGCCTGATAATGTTGTGTCTTTTGACTCGAATAGAGCTACTCTTTCCATCAGCTCTGCTTCAGCTAACCATGCGGGAAAATATGAATGCAAGGGGCACCTGAAGGACAGGTCCGTCATTAGCCACCCTAGTCCTCCACTTGATCTCACAGTATATGGTGAGTTTCCTTTTTTTTAGTTGCACAAAAATACAAATAATTTAGCTAAATCTGCAAACAGGGGGATAAATATCTGTTTAAGGCACATCTAGTGAAACGCTAGATTGTTTTTACACTGGATGCATTGTGCATACTGATGGCAATGACATATTTACTTACTCAGATCAAAAACCCAGTGTCATCCTGACACAGGATCCAGACTACAATGTGATGTTCTCTGGGGAGTCAGTCTCCTTTAGCTGTCACATACACGTCTCTTCTGGATGGGAGTACCAGTGGTACAAAGGTGACCGTAAACTCATCATATCTGGAAACAGTCACACCATCAAAACTGTTGCAAGATCAGACACTGGATCATATAGTTGCCAAGCTAAAAGAGGAAGTAATACAGTCTTCAACTCAGACCAGAGTCAGGTTGTAACACTCGACATAAAAGGTACGTTTTTGTTTAATTCCTCCAAACATTTATTTGTAGTACGCAGGTCACTTTGTATTTCTGCAGTGCATCGCTGATCACTTATTATGCTATTATCTGGTTGGTCAGATGTTTTAAAGTACAGTTTAAATACAGCAACTGTTGATATCACAAAGTGTACACTGATGCACATCTTCTTTATGTATTCAGAGGACAAGCCTAAACCCTTGCTGACTCAACATCCAGACGCTGACAAGATGTACACCGGAGAGTCAGTGTCCTTCGAATGTAAAGTTGAACTCTCGTCTGGTTGGGATTACATCTGGTACAAAAATGGAGAAGCACTCTCTATCAACAGCAGTCATTTTAGCATTGATCCTGCCAATTTGTCTAACACCGGAACTTATGAGTGCATGGCCACAAGAGACAAAACAATGTACAACACGGCGCCTAGTGATAGTCGGAAATTAAACATAATTGGTGAGCCAAAGAACTGTTTATTGTTTAGAGGAATAATTCTGCCTTCATCTGTGCTTATTGATTGCATGCTATAAAATACAAAGAGGATATCTTTCAGGATATTAGAAAGTGCCTAATGTGTCTGTTTCTGTTTAGACATTCCTGTTCCTTCTTTGAAGCTGATGACACCGTGGTTGGATGTGTTTCCCAGTGAGAGTGTGAAGTTTCGCTGTGGAATGGATGGCAGCTCTGACTCGTGGACATATTCATGGTACAAAGATGGAAAGGAGCTTCAGGCTGATGTTGTGTCTTTTGACAAGGATAGAACTACTCTTTCCATCAGTTCTGCGTTGGCCAAACAGCATGGGCATTACAGCTGCTCCGGAAAACTGAAGAGCAGGTCTGTCAGCAGCAAACATAGTTCGGGTCTAACACTTGATGTTTACGGTGAGATTTGTTTCTTCCTTTTTGACAGTTCTTTAGAGAAATCTTTTGTAATCACTTGTTTTATTTTGACTCCTTGTCACACTGGAAGAGGTGGCCAGTGTCAATCCTACACTAAACAAGATGTCATTTTAAAGAAATGGTTTGAAATTTTGGGAAGAGAGTTAGATTAGAAGAGCGATACCCCTCACATATCTATCCTGTTCAGTTTGACGCTAGGAGATGGTTAGCGTAGCTTAGAATGAAGACTGGAGGCAGGGGGAAACAGCTAGCTGGTGGTTGCCTAGCGACCTAACTCTAACAAGACTCCAGGAAATCCGCACATAACCTCACACTGAACCACAAAATGTTGTTTTTACGCTCAGGTTTTTGTACAGATAAAACAAATGTGCTATAACATGTTAATTATTAAGGAGGTTGTTTTTACCTTTGGACAGAAACAGGCTAGCTATTTCCCCCTGCTTCCAGTCTTTATGCTTAGCTAAGCTAACCATCTGTTGGCTGTCACTTTATATTTTATGGACAGATAAGAGAGTGGTATCAAGCTTGTCATCTAACTGTCAGTAAGAAAGCAAATTAATGTATTTTCCAGTATGTCTAACCATTTCATTAAATAAACTGACTGAATGGTTTTCTTCTTCAGGATACATGTTTCATTTTGTAAAGGAAATAAAAGATAAAAGACAGCTTCTCCTTACCCTGGGCTGTGCAGTGTGATATACATTAAAATGCTGTCTAATAGCAATGGCATTATTATCACCCCCCAGATACGAAACCCACAGTAATACTGACGCAGAATCCTGAGCACGATGTGATGCACACTGAAGATTCAGTCTCCTTTAGCTGTCACATTAATATCTCCTCTGGATGGGAGTACCTATGGTACAAAGGTGAAAATCAACTCACCGTATCTGGAAACAATCACACCATCAAATCTGTTGTGACATCAGACTCTGGGTCATATAGATGCCAAGCTAAAAGAGGAAAGGATACAGTCTTCAAGTCAGACCAGAGTCAGGGTATAACACTCATAATTGAAGGTACGTTTTTTTTTACTTCCCTGTTAACATTTTTTTTGTATGTGCACGTGTTGAATGTCACAACTTTGATTGTGTTTCTACAGAGCGCCCACAGGCTCATGTAATCCTGTTAACTGGCTGGTCCGAGGTCTTCTCCACTGACAGTTTGGTGCTCAAATGTGTGGTGCAGGATAGCCAGGAAATTTGGAACTACACTTGGTAGTAGTCACAAAAAACACCAATTAATACTACAGAGTAAAGTTTTCTAAAGTCATTTATATGTGTACCATGTGGATTCTCACATTTCTGAAAATTCAAACTTGCAAAAATTTAACAGGTCCAAAGAGAACGAACGTATTGATGGGCCAACCTCTGAGATACATAGAGTCACACCCACAAATGATCCTGCACAGAGCCAATACACCTGCCAGGGCAGTCGCACCGGTAGACCATCTTATTCGAAACCCAGTGATTCTTTTAAGACCAAGAACCTTCGTGAGTAAAACAGAGGTCTGGAAGTTATGCATTTTTACCCTACAATTGTTCTTTCTCATTCCATTCTGTTTATATATTTAATCTGTAGTTTTGAAGAGGAGGGTGCTTCTTTCCATCTCTGGCTGTATCTTCTGTGGCATCATCGTGGTCTTCCTTGGATGCATTGTCCTGAGGGTCATCCGCAAACGAGGTTTGGCTTTTGTTTTGGGGACTTTTTGAGTGCATGGATTATAAAAATGTTCATTATTAAAGTAGCTATTATCAATATTATTGAAGTAACAATTTATCAATGACAATGTGAAAACAACATGACAATGTGGTTGCTTGTAGTGGTGAACCTACACAGAATTATCACCCAATTCTCCAGCTCTGCTTGGCTTTTCTGAGCAATTTTAGCTCAGTGAAAACTCTCTAAAAACAAGCTGTATACTACCTGCCTGGCACCGAACATCAGACATGCTCAATTAGTGACTAGCTGATGAACATAGTGGAATATTTAGCAGCTAAAGGACCAGATATTTCCCTCAGTAGTTGATAAAGACCTAAAACAGAGTGAATATTGGACAGAAACTTTACTCCAAATGAATGATAATGTTTTTGCTACTGGATTTGTAAATAAGAAACTGTTTGCTAACACGTTTGCCACGTCAACTTAAATTGTGATGAAATGTTGATGGATGTTGTATTCACACTTTGTTTCCGCTCTCCCAAGAATTTATATCATCTCAAATTACTGTGACTTATTTTTTTCTTATCCCATAGGTGATGATGATGATAAGCCAGAAGAGGCAAACCTTTTTCTCAGCATGGCCCAGCTAAAGGACCGTAATGGTATGTTGACACCACCTCTCGTGGTTTGTGGTTACGGTCACCATTTCTGCATCTGCTGCACCACTAGTGATTCATTTCTCAAGTAGTTGGTATTCTTGAAATTGTCTGTGTAACTACTTGTTGACATTTTGACTCTTTTATAGTTTGTCTTTAGCCATTGGTACTCTTGTTTTAAAGTTCCTTCCTCCGCCCCGCAGATGCACCCTGTCCGCTGGTTGACTACATCACCGATGAAGCAATTAATGCTTTAGCTAAAGGTAAAGAACCCACAGATGAGTGAAGCATATGATACAAAAACTATAAACCAAACATTTTGAGAATTCCCTTTGTTTATCCCTTACTGAAATCTTGGTTTCTTTTTTTTTTAAACAACTTGACCAGCAGAAGGGGGTGAGAATGGCACTGTTTGCAGTGAAACAACACCATTACCAATAACCTCGCAGGAGGACCAAGGTAACAAAGTTATATTATATGTGGACTTTTTCTCTCTGATGACAGGCGTTGTGCCAATGTCTTATAACTGAAACCATAATGTATTTCTAATCCATCTTTCCACTTCTCGCCCTTCTTGTGTTCTAGCTGTGGCAACTGAGGGCCATGATACAAAAGAAAGCGACGGTGGGCTGGTTTCCTTTAAACAATGAGTCACTGAAGCTCTCTTTGCATCAGTTTAGATAAGTTGAGATACTAAGAGACTCCGATAATCATTAACAAGTCTATAGAGTTGCTACAGCCCGGTGAGGCTCATTAAGTACCAGAAAACAAAAGTTTGGCTGTATGAAAACTGGAGAGACAATTTCGCTATTGTGCAATGCTTACCATTAGGGCGAAAGAGGAAAGACCAAGATGTGTACAGTGGTCAGCAGAAGACATCTAAGACTCATCTCTACATGGTCAGCCTCAGGTGTGCTTTGACCTGAACGCAAAGGTTCTAAGGTTCACTATGTTAGCCATACCACCCATCCATCCATTAGCTATATACGCTTATCCTTGAGGGTTTATATGATAATCATCAATCATATACTGTACATTTTTAGCTCTCAATTATTGTATCCACTGTACATATGTGATGATCTGTAGGATCATTTTTCAATTCCTACAGCAAACACCAGATGTCAGTAGATGTAAGTTAGCTTATTTAATGTTGTTAATGGTTCAGCATTGAATCTTATAGGCAATCAGTTGGATATTGTATGATATATTTATATACAATAAGTGATGCTGTATAAATACCATTCAAGCATTTTGTGTCTCCCTATGAACTTAGCAAAATAAAAAATACAAAATGTTGCCACGACTGTTCATTCAAACTAATACTGATCTGCACCAGTAAATATGACCGCAAGAAACACACGTTTAACCAGTGGGAATTTGACAAGAAGGTCGATTTTGTGGTCACGTCAGTGGGGAGATCTAGTCCATCATGTGCTCCTGTAACAAGACAAGGGACAAAAGACAAACATTATCCAGACAAACATTTAAATCCAAAGCTTTTTATTAAGAATAAAGCATGTAGGCCCAGAACACACACAATACTTACCAACTCACATCTACTTGAGGATATCAGCCAGTTTCTCCATGTAGTAGTCGTAGTTCTCCTGACAATCCTCCCAGGGTGTAAAGCTCTGGTCCTCCTTCTCCACATACGTTTCCCAAACATGTAGGAAGTCAGACGGCTTCATCATCCGCAGCTTGCAGCCGGCACTCACCAGAGCCCGGAGCCCTTCCACTATCTCCGGCTGCTCCCACTCAAAGAGACGGGAGCAGAATATGCAGAGACGGACCTTTTTGCGCTGCTGGAGGATGTTGGCCAGCTTGGATGCACAGGCTACACAGGGACTGGATGATACATACCATGTGACTTCGCACTCTTGGGAAGTGTTAGGGAGCACCTGGAAAGGAAAGAGTGGAGATAGATGGAGTCAAAGAAACTAATATTTTACATATAACACAAAAAGTGCTTGAAAACTATAAGGAAACTGACCTCCTGTGGGGTTCACTTGTGTGTAACATTCTATAGTAAGAAAAGCTGAATGTGAGCGTCCATTACCTGTTGAAAGAATGCCTCTTCAGCATGAGCTGTGGCATGTTCATCCTCCATATAACCTTTCAGAGGCTCTGTGCTGCCTCCTGGTGTATCCACTCTGAAGCACAGGAGGGTCTTGTTCCTCCCTGATGAGTATTCCACGTTCCTGAACTGAAACTTGAAGTAGAACGGACTCATCTGTTCTCTGGTGGAGATTGAAAGTGAGAGTTTTCTTAAATCTAATATGAAGTTGCCTGTTTTCTCGTCAGTGAACGCCAAACACCACACGCCAAGCACTAGCTGTCATTATCATTGGGGCTCCTTAAGTGCATGATGCTCAGGTTAGAGTGAAACAGTGAAAAAACCATCAGCATGATTATCTATCAACAGTGCTTTCAAAGTAATCTGTCTGTGAATGCCGATCCAGGTGACACTAACACCAAGAGCATGAGTCACTCATTTTGTGAAGCATTTGTCAACCATCCAAGACACAGTAAAAGAGTAATGATGGTGAGTCTTCGATATAGACTGTGGTGACACAGTGGATGGAATATTAATGAGGCAACTGCTGAGTAAACTGATGTTTCTATAAATATTTTTGGCTTTCACATCATCCCACAGTCTGTGGATGTGCCAGTCCACTGTACAAAACACATACCCATTCTGTCTGAATATATCCATTGTTATATTGTACATGAATAGCCAGATGGACTACATAAATAGATTTCTTATAGCTTTGATATCAAACACAGAGGACAAAGACTGGGGAACAGATGCTAGGCAGAGTGACTCATCCCTATTCTTACTGCTGGGTTAGTAAAGAGGGCAGGTGCAAGTCATTACTATCCTTCCTCACTGAAATCAACTATAGACCATGCATTGGGAACTCTATGACTTGGAGAAAGACATGAAAAACTACTTCAACTACAAAGTGACCAAAAGTGGGTATGTTAAAAAACTGTATCACAAACTGTCTCTCACTCTTGTGGCAGAGGTATTAAATCTTACCCACCCTGTGACAATCTCAAATGGTGGCAGCTCTATGGGCTGAAACTCTCCATTTTCTTCACTGTTAACAGCCTCCGCTCCTGTTGCCCCTCCACTTTCCCCATTTGTCTTCTCTTCGTCCGTCTTAGGCTTCTCAGGCGTCTTCTCAGTTTTTTTCACTAGCTTGTCAGGCCTTTTTACGATCTTCTCCTTCCCCTTTTCCTTCTCCTTGTCCTTCTCGTCATTTGTTTTGTTTTCCACCTTCTTCTCTTTCTTCTTAACACTGACCCGGCTGTTTCTGTCCGCCATGATTTTGGGCAAGTGGGTGAGAGTGTTGTGATAAAGAGAGGGCGGGAGAGAGCGAGAGAGATCGCTCTCAGTGTAAGTGGAGTGATAACCCTAGTGCATACACAGAAATAGATCCTATTGTGTGCTATGGTTGGAGTCATGTGCATGTCTGGCCGAGGCAGGCCCCCTTTCCATGCCATGGCTGTTAAAAGGCCAAAGGACAACACAAGAGTGAGCACCCATGTGTTGCATGATGAAGGCAGGGCAAGACTGGACTTATATCACTTACACACTTTATACAGTTGGCAAATTGAGTAAGGAAGTACCTTATTCTATGTATAAATGTACAATTTCAAACACAAGAGGTAGCGCTTTTTTCCACCAGGCTTTAACTGTCAACAGGCCAGCAACAGGCAGGTTATTAATAACGATGCTTGGCGGTGTGTGTGTGTGTGTGTCTGTGTGTATGGGGTAACTAGGGCTCTCTTGATACTAGCACCACTTTTGTTTGTGCCAGATCCAATGTCCTGCAGCCCTTTAGGCCTTGGGAATACACCAAGGCCAGCTAAAGGGCACCCCAAATAGGGGAACGTTGGGAGCAATGCAGTACAAACAGATACGACCACAATGTGTAAGAGAGTATTTGTGTCTGTGCTATGAATAAGAGCGCAGAAATGAAGTGTGGCCCAGTGTGCATGTGCGTGTGAACAATCAATCTATGAAATCACCCTGCATCAATATGGTTCTCTGCTGAGGCCATTGCATGCGGGAGGGGGAAAATTGGTTTTGTAAGAGTGTGCGTTATTTTTCTGTGTATGTGTGTCCATGTGCGGCCAGAAAATGGCTTTCTGCACTGCAGATGTAATAACTTGAGGCATAAGGGAGAGGGCGGGAGGGAGGGGGCAGTTCAATTACAATTTCCTCCCCTCCCTCAGTCTCACTCTCTGCCAAGTAATTCATTTCAGAGGCAATTACCAATAGGACCGTAGCGTCTAACTCATATGGATGAGCTGTCACAGCCTAGGGGTGGGGGGGTGGGGGGGAGATGCTTCAGGCTGCTCCACATGCACTCACAAAAAACAACACACCCCGTGGGAATGAGCAAAAACACATTTTTCACATGCGAACACACTGACACATCCACAAAGAAATCTAGCGACACATCTAAATCCACAGAGACATCCCAGGGTGAAAATCATTAAGATCATAGTGATTTTTGATAATTATGATCTACAGAGAGAAATCTCTTTGTATCTCACACAGATTAACACACTTCCTCTGAAGTGGTTTTAACCAACAATAAGAACAGCAACACTGGGATGCTTTTTTGCAGTTGGTGCAAAAGCTGGTGACTTTTGTAATCAGATCCATTCCATCACAGCCAGTCATCTTCAAACTGACTGATGCTGTTGTCTTACTGTTTATTATTAATAAAAACAACATGAATCAATGCATTGAAGCAGTTGGGGCCTTCTGATATAGAACAAAAGTACAGTAACTACATATAGCTTTCCATTTATTTCCATTTATTTATATGTACTTTTGTAATATGGTATAAGCCTGGTTGGCTTTGGAGAAAAGGGCTGTGTAGGATGTGACTGCTGCCTTCCTGCTGACTCAAATTTAACTATAATGGAATTACATGCAATTACCCTGCCTCCCCACTGGCCCAGCCCAGAGTAATAAGAGTCCCTGAATGAAGGCAAACACACACACTGCAACAATCCTTCTAAGCGATGCACTGCAAAGCGGTTTCAAAGTATTTCAGTGAGGTCAGACGAAGTAAAAGCCTCTTGTTTGTGCCACGTGCACGCATCCTCTGCTAGTTTTCTGAGGCAGAAGCAGGGTCAGCACCTGAAAGTTCAGAAGTACAATTGGACATGAAATTGAAAAAGGGAGAGGGGGGTTGCTGATAAAAGTAAATGAAATGGAATTGACCTCTACTCTAAAAGAGCACACGTACAGTCATAAAGGACTAGCAGAGGAAAATATAAATGAATAAGGGTAAGAGTATGTGATATATGAAGCAGATTTCAGCATTTCTCCATTGCAAAAAAAAAAATAAACTTGTAACGTGCACACATGCATGAGTGCACTCCCATCTGCAAACTGCACACATCTGCATTTCATAAGTGAAACTCGTTTATTAGGATGTCCCAATGATGAGGCCTACATACAGAGACGAGAAAAAAGAAGTGGGTGATGCACTGACATATTTTTAGCAGCTAATGCCTTAGTCACAACCTATAGGGTTATTGTATATCAGTGAAAATAAATATGCTACAGTATGCGGTAAGTGACCATTTGGTTATTGTTGGTATGTCACTGCTGGTACATACACAAGCTGTGTTTGGGGATGGGGGGATAGAGAATGGGGGCTTTGTGGTCTTGTGGTTGTCTGGAGACCCTGTTCAGGCAAAATAATGTCAAAGTAAATACTTTAGTATTGATCTGCTTCTAGTCCCCTCGGTCCACAGTATGATAGTCTGTATGCAGGCTACATGGTAAACAGACAGCAATCCGCACCTACTGCAGTCTGGAAAACCCTTCTTAAGAATGGACATGAAGCCTTGGCTCTGAAATTCTGGGTTATTCATTCCATCTCATGTCAAATGTAGTATGAGGACTGTTTTATGTTGCTAGCTCAGTTTCTTTAGAGTGAGACAGATGTTAGTATCCAATAAGTAACTTTACTGCAGGTATAAAGCCGTAAGTTGCCATTTAGGTAAAAGAAAGGCTTGACTCTTTGCTTTAAGTCCATAATAATCTGTAGTTGGCTTTGAGGTAGATAAGCGTCTCCAGGTTCTTTGGTAAGACGCGGCCTCTCTCTGGCCGCAGAAAGCGCCCAGCAGTAGTGAAAATGCTCTCCACCACAGTGCCACAAGCAGGTATGGTAAACGCCCTCTTGGCCACCTGGGCTAGCAGAGGAAAGTCAATGGCTTTACGCCGCCAGTAATGCAAAGCCTCTTCATCTGTGGGTTCCTCTCGTAGGTAGACGGCCAACTCCTGCTCTAGGCTCTTGGCCTGTGCCGTGGGTCTCTGCTTGATGAAAGAGAACAGCTTACAGGGCCGTGAAAGTGAGGAGACCGGCGATGGAGCTGGGGCAGGAGGGGTCTGGGATTGAGCAAGTAGGTCTGTGTTGGGGTCTGTGGGGCCGGAGGCAGTGGAATGTTTGGATAACTCCTCTATGAGAACTTGTCTGTGCCAATCAGGGTTGCTGCTCCATGTGAGCTTGAACTGGGGGTCCAGGGTGGTGGCAGTGATGTAGAGGGGGTCCTCCAGGAGAGGGGCCAGCCGACTCTCGACAGCCTGGCTGAGGCCTACCAGGAGAGAGGGGCAGTGGGGGGTTGATGTCTCAGAGAGGTGCTTCCGAAGGCCCAGAACACATGGCAGCGCCAGACTGACGGACACATGTCTGTCTGTCTGTGTGTCTACCTGTCTGTCCCCATGCACCATGTCCCAGGCCTCAGTGAAGGGCTCCAGAGTGTCAGTGAGCTCCCTCAGCCGGGCTCTCTCTGAACCACCCAGTGCTAGCTCCCCCGGACCACTCATCTCCTCCAGGAATTCCACTGAGTCCAGCAGCCGCCGAAGCACCTGCACCAAAAATTAAACAAAAGAATAAACATTTTAAAAACTTTGGAAACACACTTGTGTCAGCTGCATTTCTCACTATATATACCTTGCTAAAACAGCTACATAATCAGGCTATGAAATAAATGTTATTAAGGACATATACAGCATAATGTTAACACTGTATTTTAACCACCCTATTAAGGGTTTATAGGCACCACTAGTGTTAATATATTTGTCGTTCTGTGAAACCTCCATAACTGGTGCAACAGGTGACAATTTTATACAACATAACCTAGTTTAATCATAAAATAGGTCTTCATAATATTTGTTGACATACATTGACAACTTAAAAAATATTTGCTTACAAGTACATGACAGTGTGTTATAAATATTGTACTATACTATATACAGACGATACTGTATTGTCTATATACTGCTTATAAATGCTAAATAGAGAGTTTAAAGTGCTACCTGAACTCTATATAGGACTTTGTAATATTGCATACCTTAAGCTGAGCAGCCCAGTCTCTTGCTGCAAGAGGGGTATTTCCTGGACCCCCCAAGATCAACCCAGGACCATCAAACACCTGGTTAAGTTTCTCAGGTGGGACGGCAGAGGTAATGTAGTTGTAGAAACAGGCAGCCTTGGCCAGCGAGGAAGAGAGTTGTGGACAGGAGCGTAACCCCTCACTGACACACTGTTCAAGAGACCGAGAGAAACAGTCCACCCGACAAACACCCAGACTTTGCTCCCACCATGAGTCCTCCCATTCTCCTTCCTCTCCACCGTCAACGTGGCCATTCCTGATCCCTTCCTCCACAGCGTTGCCATTGTCCGCCTCTCCTCCATCATCTTCGTTTTGCCCGTTAGCGAGCGGAGGTGAACCCACGAAACCAGGAAGACAACATGGCTTTGCTGTTATTGCTGATGTTGCCAAGAAAGGGTCAGCAACAACGCGAAAAGCTTTCCCTGACACGCCATGAGAGTGACATACTTCATCAAATTCTGAAAGCACACGATTCCCAGAGCTGCCCCCAGTCAGGGGGAGACACGCCAGGAGAGCTGAATGCATCTGCCAATCAGATGTAAGAAAATGGCAGGTGACACCGAGGTACCTACAGATAGAAAGAAAGACAGAGAAGTGGACTCATCAGTGGGGGAATCAAACCAAGTGAGAATCATGTTGTTTTTGGTTGATTTTACCTCCTTACCCTGAAGTGGCTCCAGCTAAGCCCCTCCAGAGATCCAGGCTGAGACTGAGGGCGTGTGTTGAGGCCAGGGCCTGACGGGTTGCCAGCTGGGCTTGGTAGGCGTAGGCTGGGAGGAGCTGGCTCTGGATGTAGTGCTGGCGCTCAGGAGTGTAACGTGGCTCCAGGAGCTGAAGCAGCTCTCTGAAGCCTTGATTTTCCACTATGGACACTGGCTGCAGATCACGCACAATCATCTTTGCTATGGCCTCGGAGATCAGAACCTATGGTGACAAGAATCAATGTAAATAACCCTTATAATAGCAGACAATTCCACTTCAATGCAACAGTAAACAATGTAACACTTCTAGGATTTCACTAATAGCTGCCAGGTTATTTGCATCTCAAGCGATGATGGACAATAATGCGCACCTGACGTGGGTCGTGTCTGTCAAACTTAGTCACCCCTCCTCCAGAGCCTCCTCCTACTCCTCCCTCAAGAGTTCCCATTCCTCCAACACCTCCTCCTCCTCCAGTACTGATGGGGAGAGTGAAGTGGGTATTCCCTCCATTGGCGGTGAAACTATGCAGAGAAGCAGAGGAGTAACCCTCTCTCTTCATGTCCTTCCTTTTCACAAAGTCATCATACATAGCCTGGTGTTTCCGCTGAATGGGAGAGAGACAGTGTTACTGGTTGACAGGTGGAATATTTATTTCACTGTTTAGGTGTAGCCTAGCCTACATCTCTACGCCACACTGCTTTGTTTTAATAGCCTATCTGTGGGAGAGGATACAGGATGGGAAAATCCTCCCTTTCAGAGAAGCAACAGTTTTACAGTCAGGTGTAGCTACATAAAAAAGATGCTGAAGGGTCAACTGTTTAAGCTGATGAAGAAATGTGACTGAGATGCTTCGTCCCTCCATGTTAACAAGGATAGCCTACTTTATTTTGAAATCATTACCTTGAGATGCGTAACGAAGTTGGACGTGACGCTCCGCTTCGCCTGGATTCTGGTCCCACAAGCCTTGCAGTTGGACTCGATTTTGCCATTTTCACCTTCAAACACAATATTAAAGTAATCCAGAATAGACACCTTCGAAACTGACGCCATTGGAGCCCACAGTTCCTCTGCTCCGAAGTGAAAATCAACTTGCGATCAAGGACAATGTGAGTCTGAGGTATCAATCTCACCTCCCCTCTGATCATGAGCGCAGGCCGGCGTGTTTACTTCCCGATCCCTGATCACACATCAAAAAAATATTGCTGCCAATTGCGCAGACAAAAGAAAATTGTATTCCAAGCAGGAGTTGCGTCGCTTGCACGTCCGAAATCGGCCACAATCAGGCCACACGGGCTGCTGCGGATGTCTGGAAACATCAATATTACTATAGTGAGGCTACATCCGTTGTTTCCGAGCTCCCATCCGTCGTTCGGACGCAAGTGAAGAGGAAGCAGAGCGGTGTGTTTCATGGAGGCACGCAGACAGTGTTATAATTGGACCAGGAAGTACACACAATAAACGGGAGTTTCGTTTCCCGTTTCGACAGTTCCCGGTAATGTTCGGCTGTCCCCAGTCGAGCAGCTTGGATCTGAGGGTGGCGGCGCTCGATCAAATCTTTTCAATCATGACCGTTCCATTATAATAAAAAGTGGAGGCCGTTTTACTCTGATATAATACTTGCAATAACATTCGCACATAAGACTGGATTTCAGTACTGTGAATAGCATTTAAAACAGTGTCTGTTCAGTAAGTAAACAGCAGGTGTTGCCTACTCACATGTAAACATTAAATTTTATTATTTCTCTCTTTTGTAGGCTAATATTAAATTCCTTCGGGGGAAACAACAGAATACTAACATTACATGAAAGACCATTTGGTGCCACTCTCTAAATAGAGTTAATGATTTAGGTAATTTAATGATGCATTACAAATCAGTTATAAGCCATTAACGAGAACGTCTGGGTTGCCAGGTTGCGATAAAATATCCTTACTGAGTGAACCGAATAATAATCCGATTGTATGTAATAAAAAGAAACAGAGAGAAACAAAATTAACAGCAACAAACAAGTAAACATCAACAAAAAAAAGTCTGGTTTTAATACTGATCAATATGCGAATCAATGTTTGACAACAGCATTATTAAACGAATCAACTCTGGTCAGAGGACTTTTGCACAACCTGGCAACCTACAACTTGTTATTATTAATGGCTTATAATTGATCTATAAGTTTTAGTTAATTATTTAGAATGAATACAGTCATTATTAAAAACATAAATGGTTCATAAAGGGTGACTTGTAGGAAAGTGGCACAGACCATTTATTGAAAATATTTAAACAGGTTCTGTTTACATTTATAAATTAATTTTTAACACTCGACAACACAACTACAAACAGATCCATCTCAAACAGGCCACATACAGCACAAGATCAAACATAATCTATTACCAATTATTCTTCCAGTAGGAACTGGTACATCTGTAATCTCCAGATCATAATCCACCATTAGGATAACTGTTGATTTCAACTGACCCTGAAGCATAATCTACTGACTCCATTCTGTCACTCTCTGTGGCCACGAGCTGTTCTCAGATCATCCCTAGCCTCACTTAGTCTGCCACCTTGTCCAACTGGGCTGCTGTGGCTTTCTCCTGGAGAATGCGTTTGTCTTTCATGCTGTGCTTCAGCTCCCGTCTGGTGTTCAAAACTGCCGTCTGAAGGGTTGCGATCTCAGCTGACAGCTCTACTACTGTTATATGTAGGGGAAAAAAGGAAAGAAGAAACTGGATGAGGAAGTAGGCTACACTAACAACTGTGATACCAGTAGTCAGAGGTTTCATTGTGCACATATGCATAGAAATACCATTTACACTAATAAAATCACTTAATGTTCTTATTCCCAAACCTAACTATGACACGTCACTCCTAATGAGGCAGTGGTCTCGTGTCATGTCATGTAGATTGTTTTTTTGTTTGGTTTTTTTTTTACACTTACAGTAGTTGCTCGTAAATGCTATTCATCTAAATTTAAATTTTGTATGTATTATGTCACATTCTCCAATTAAATGGCTTAATTCACATCAATTTAGCATTTTTCCCCAATGGAAATATATTTGTGAATCTCTACTTATTTGTGTGGATTCTTTTGAGACTCTTCTACCGTAGAGTTTCACACAAAATCCACAAATACGCGACTCCTTAATTGTCACATAACTCGTGTCTGTAAAACACAATTCACAAAGAAATGCAGAGTGATTTTTATCTGTAAACCTGGATATGGAGCTCTAATTTATAACTCGTATTTCATCATTTTTACATCAACTTAGCATTTTTCAATTGAAATATATTTGTGAATCTCCACTTATTTGCGTTCATCCTTCCACGCCGTTTCTGTTACTAAAAGAGCAAGATCAGGGAAGACTAAGCTTTTCCTATGGTGGTATGGGTGGTGGACAAAACCATTACGGTATGTAGGTTAACGGCAGGCGAATAGCAAATAATCTGCAATAACATCTTAATAATGCATTAGTTTATTTCATTTCAGTGTAATAAATATGCAAAAAAACTAAGAAATCAGGTAAGGGGCAAATACTTTTTCACAGGACTGTATGTATGTATTGGACGCAATGTGTACAAATGTAGAAACACGGGTCTTTTAGTACAGTGTGGAAAGAAAGAAAGCAATATCTATCCTTAGCAGTATCTAGTACGTACATATCAAATCAAAATGATGACCTAATCTTGGTTATATCCTAAAATAAGTGCATATTAGCAGAGCAAATGTTTATATGACTGTTTACTGACTGTGTTAAACCAAAACAAAATATAGACTCTTTGGGTATTGCAACATCATACCTTGCTTGAATGACGACTGTGCTTGTTTTAGAGTTTGAGGCACCAGAATCCCAAACCATTTCAGTGGATCTTGCTGAGGATTCTGGTCACTCTTTCTTGCTGGAGTTACTTCAGGAGATTTCTCACTACTTGCTCCTTCACTTGTCTCTTTCTCTACAATGTCCTTTGTTGGTTTGATTCTTCTCCTGACCCCTATTAAACCACATCATTTAATGAATATAAAAATGTATTAGTTTATGCTAAATGTAAACAACAATCCTTTTATAACATCACATGTACTATGGTAGACTCACCTTCTTCTTGAGGTCCAATATCCTCTATTGACTTTGCATTTTTTTCAGCCTCATTACTACACATTTGAACTATTTCTGTGCAGAAATCCACCTCACCATTGTCCAGTGTTCTGCAACACATAAATCCAAGTCATACCATTGTTTTAATTGACGTTGTTCAATTCCAGTGGACAACAATTTACCTTTGGACCACTTATTTCCGTGAAACATGTCTTTTTACTCACCTAGCATGAACACAGACCAGTGGCTCTATCTCACTTGCATACTGAAGTGCAGAGACGTTTTTGTTTCCCATGGAATATCGAGCCTTGGATATGGAAAACCATCCCTGCAGGACACACAAAATTGTAACTTTACATTACAGATAGGTGCTAAAGTCATTGAAAAGGATACAGGATAAAAGACACGCCTTCAAACAAAAAAACATCAGTGTGATGTGTGCATGCACACACATTTCAGGACACACATTTGAAGAACAACTTGGGCAGAGTTCAAGTTAGTTGTTCTAGGGAGAATTCTTTTCTTAGAAAAAGTACTTTTAACATTTAGGTTTGTAATTATCAATTGCTTTTATCATTTATTAATCCGTTGCTTATTTTCTTGATTAGTTGGTTATTCGTTTGTTTTGTAAAAAGTTATAAAATAGTGAAAAATTCCCAAAACCCAAGCTGACATAGTTAACTTTCTTGTTTTGCCTGACCTACAGTACAAAACCCAAACATATTCAGCTTACCAGCATAGAATACTACAAAAAAACAGCACATACTTACATTTGAGAGACTAAAGTAGAATTTTTTGGCAAATATTTAATTAACCTACACAAACTACCGTTTCTGCTCGATTTCAAAAGGATTACTTATAATCATACATTCATAAACACACACACACACACACACACACACACACACACACACACACAACAGAGATACGTGTTTCACGCTGGTAAGCTAGCTAAAACAAATGTACAGTTAAACTACATGGTTTTCTGTCTACCTGCTCTATGAGAGAGTTGAGAGTGGCTCGTTTCTCCTCCAATAACTCCAGCTGGTCCATGAAACGGAGCAGCTTTTCGTCCAGTAACAGAGAAGATTCCTCCAATTCTGTCACACCCATGTCGACTTTTGTATTAGCTCAAATACTTTCTCATACAGTGTTTAACACAGCCGTCGTTTGTACTAGAAATCAGCTGTTCAACGTTAAAATACACTGCATTGATAAAATAGTTCTTGAATACTTCCGTGTAGCATCATGTGACACGTGCGTCACGTGATTAACATCACATGTCCATTATACCCGTTGCAGTTAAACATCGAAAAAGTGTTATATGTATTACAGTTTTGAAGGTTTAACAGGAGAAAATTTGAAGTCATTTCTTAGTATTTTCATGGGAACCAATACTGACAAAGCACGCTGTAGCCGGCTGTAGCCTATATCTGTAAATAACGGTAAATTAAAATCCTGCATGCTTATTGTCGTCACTATTATTATTTTGTTTAGATCTGACATGTAACGATGTTACAAAAGTATGCTCATCAATCATATGCTTTTATAAGAAGTCGGTGTAAAAATACATTAAAATCAACATTAAACAAAACACTTGTTCCCATACCGGGAGTCGAACCCGGGCCGCCTGGGTGAAAACCAGGAATCCTAACCGCTAGACCATATGGGACACATACATCAATGCTCACATACAGTATTTTTAAATGTCTGTGTGCCTGCTGATCTGTGACTGTTACCGCTTTGCGTGTTTTCATATTACTGGGTCCCATCTGAAGTAAACTTCAATTTAACTTAAGTACAAAGTTAAGCTACCATTAAGATACACAGTACAACCCACGATGTAGGCTACAATCGGTTAGTTTAGCTAACATATTTCCGCTGACAGCAGCTTAACAGTTAGCTTATTTTATTTTAGCTAAGGCTAGCTTGCATGAAACGCTGTGAAACTTGACGTTCGCTGATGTAAGGTTAAATGTTACAGGTACAACAACTGTAACGTTAGAAATTACTTTGACATTAGCCAATTATAATAGCGAGGTTTCGAAAACAATTAAGCTGCTCTACATATAATAATAAACGATAACTTAATGTTATTAATTAATGTAGCAAACACGTTAACGTCAGCTTGCTAACGAACTAACCTACTATTATTTGTTGTTGTACATAGATTAACCATAAGATATTCCAGGTCTCTGACGGCAGACTGCTTTTCACTAGACTTGTAGTAATCATAGACTTTATATGGTAGTAATACGTGACAGATGCCTTCTCACTCCACACAGCTTCATAAAGCCTTCAGTGGAGGATGGTAGCATAACTCCCAGTAGCTCGCCGTGATCGTATAGTGGTTAGTACTCTGCGTTGTGGCCGCAGCAACCCCGGTTCGAATCCGGGTCACGGCAGGGATAAATCCCTGACACGGCTTGGGAGGAGAACTTTTCCTCTTCTGATAAAGACATCGTTAGTCTGGCGTAAGAAATTAGTTTTATGATGAGGAAATTAACACAACTTTATCAGTGCAGCACCAAGTTAATATTTTCAACAATGTGAAATTTCTGGCGTGTTTATCTGTCTGCAATTATTAGTCTGTTTTCAGGCTGTTTTTAATATCACGTCTTGTTCTTGATTGATATGATTTAGTCTCATTGATCTCCAGAAATCCCAGAGATCTACAGCCGGTTAGAACTGCATATATTTTGAGGTTACATTTAGATGTTGCTCAGAATCAGGTTTATTGCCAGGTACATTTTCACATACAATTTGCACTCATTTCTGCATGGTGCTCTGTAGTCAACATTAATTGCAAACATTAACTGTCAAATGCAACTGTAGTTACGTATTATGTCCCGTAGCTAATTCACCCTTCACCAACTGTTCACATTTTTATATATTTGACCATAAAAAGAGGGGGCGGGTTTTTGGAGTAAAACATACAATGTCATTGGTGATAACGTTCATGTTCCGAGATCAAGAACCAATGAACAGACCAGCAGATCGCATGTGCTGCTAGCTCTATGCATGCTGTCGTCTGATTGGTGTCAACAATAACAAGTAAACGCCCCCTACTCCCGTGAGTTCCGGGTTTGAGTTTATCTGCACTGATATGGCATGTAGTTAGACAGCAGTGGACTATTGGAACTCCAAGATATTCATCTTTTTGAATTTATTTAATACTCCTTATTCAAAACAGAAGTTAAACTCTGTGTGACTGGACGCCTATTTTGGTCACAATCCATAACATCACCGGTAAGGACAAAAGACACTTTTATTGCTTTTGTCTGCTATTGAGCACCTTGAATAAAACCTTAGCTGTAATAACTTAATTTATAAAATTGTGAGAAATGTAAATAAGTGTGTTGCAATGAAGAAAAATGCAGGGAGCGCTCATTCATCAATTAAACTGACTTATATGTATTATCTTTAATTTCACAATGTTGAAATCAATCCATTTTAAGCACGTAAGACTGTCATCCTTCCTTGAAACAGATGATGGATGCCAAATCAGCAACTGGAGTTCTTCATCCCTACTGGCCACGGGACCTTTTGATTCCCACCTATGTCGCCAATGACCGATCTATGTCTGAAATTCTGGTGTTCCTGTTTTCTGTGTCTGGGGTGTTTCTGCTTCTGACCTGGTTGATCACCGGCCAGAAAGGGGCCACCGGCAGGCTGGGGACATGGAGGCGTCTGGCTGTGTGTTGGTTTGCTGTTTGTGGTTTCATCCATGGCGTCATTGAGGGCTGGTTCTCACTGTATTATGATATTATTCCTGGAGACCAGAGCTTCCTGTCACAGCTGTGTGAGTACAAACAAGACGGGAAAAAAACATGTTTAGTGTATAAACTGTGCAGTCTGATAGTGCTTTTTCAGTCAATATGTTTTATACTTTTCTCTCACAGGGAAAGAGTACTCCAAAGGAGACAGCCGATATGTAATGTGAGTTTATCTTTGCACTATGTTGAACTTTGGCATAAACAATAAGGAACAAAGTTGTAACAAAATGTACCCTGCATGTTTCTTTTTTCATCTAGAGCGGATAACTTCACTGTCTGTATGGAGACTGTGACTGCATGGTTATGGGGACCTTTTAGCTTTTGGGCTGTGTTTGCCTTCTTAACTAACAGGCCCTATAGATTTGTTCTGCAACTCATCATTTCATTAGGTAAGAGGGTCTACAAAATCTGCCACTTCACAAGTTCTCAGATTCTAATCTAGTTCGTCATATTATGTAGGCTACATGAAGGGTCTCTCTACATAATCTGATTCCAGGTCAGCTGTATGGAGCGGTGCTGTACTTCTTCACAGAGCACAGAGATGGTTATGCTCACAGTGAGTTGGGACACCCAATCTACTTCTGGTTCTACTTTGTGTTCATGAATGTGCTGTGGATCGTCATACCGCTGGTGCTCATTGTGGATGCATGGAGACAGCTGTCAGCGGCCCAGACACACACCGACAACACAAAGTCACACAAGTCTAAGAGGAACTGACAACTGGAAAATGGAAAGAAAAAAAGGACTGTAGGACAATTACTACAGGAGATTTAAGGGAAACGACAACTGGGGGGAGCCTACACTTTGTGCAGAAAAACACTATCCTCAAAGAAGAGTCAAAAGAAATGACTAATTGTTGTTGTGTGCCTTTTTAAATTTAAATACCCAGTAACTGTCAGCAAAGTAAAAGTTTTATTTTAAAGATCAACTTGTTTGTTGTGCATATGACAATAAAGCTTTGTCTTTTGTTCTGGCTTTGTGATGCCCTGTTTTCTCAATACCATCTTCATTTTGTTTATATTTTGCAAAAATTCAAGAATAGACTGCCTTAGGTGTTAAGTGCCTCTTTCTTGTGGAACCATAGGGTGCAGAACCAACATGCAAATATTTGGTTGAAGTAGGGCTGGGCAATATAACAATAATGATAATTATCGCAATATATTTTTCCTCAATAACAACATAACAAATGTTCAGTGTGTCGTCAATAAATGTTTGATTTCAGTCACTTGAATCCCAAACGAAGTAGCACTTAATTTTTCTATTAAGATGTTTATTTTGTTGAGGAAAAAGGACTCAAAAATTCCTCCAATTCAGATTTTATCTTCATTTTTTGAATGTTCTACCTTGTTAAGTGATCCACTGTTTGGCAAGTGTTTGTCATGTCCTGCCCAAAAAGAATAATTTAAAACCACTGGTTAGCTGGTTTCTTCAAAAAGCAAAAATCAGCCCTTAAACCTAAAGGAAATAATGATTGGACATTTATCGTGATAATTATCAATATCAAATGGTACGACATTTTTAACGCGATAAAATCTTTGGCAATATCGCCCAGCCCTAGTTTCAAGTATTTGCTTTTGTTGCTTAGTCCTACATGATAAAAACTAACCTGTTATGAAATCCAATCACTTGAGTATGTTTACTGTAGGCATACTAAAAGATCCGTTACCACTGGTTATTTTCTCCAGCGATTGGTCAGCGATATATATGTTGGAATATATGGTATTCCACGTATTTTACATTTTTAACGTGTTTATCATCTCATAACCCTTAAGATGGTAAATGGACTGCATATATAATGAGTTTTTTTCTACCTTATGGGACTTTTTTTTTAATACAGTCTATGTATGGGACACAGCGCTTTACAATGTTGCCTCTTATTCATTCATCCACTTATCACACACACATAAATGGCGGCGCAGCTGCTATGCAGGGCGCTGGCCTGGGGGATACAACGTTGTAATTATTTACTTTTCAAATCGACCACCGATAAAGACGCAAATACACTAGTACATTAACAATGGGTGTAACCGTTCAGACTGTGAAAACGTAGTAATGTCACGTTTGAGACTTTATGAACTAGATAAGCTCCACGGCTTTTCGTCCTTGTTACAACCATAGCCTGAAGACATATTACCGCGTTGTCTCTGTGGGAATGTTTTCGCAAATGAAATTATTGTAACGTGAATGATCCTTTTCAGAGTACTTAAAAGCTGATATGTCATATCATTAACACGCCGAAATAGCTCAGTTGGGAGAGCGTTAGACTGAAGATCTAAAGGTCCCTGGTTCGATCCCGGGTTTCGGCATTTTACATCAACAAAGTAGGTCTTTATTTGGAATATGGATTAATCTAAATCTGTGTGTGTCTGTGTGTTTGTGCGTGCTCAAAACAGTCTATATCCTCAATAGTGCTAATAATGCTTAGGTGAGTTTTATTGATGCTGAATGGTGAATTATGGGTCAAAACTGTAGTGCATGCTTGTCAAAAAAAGTGTACCATCCAGGATTTAGAAAACGATTTTGTATCTTGCTACACCTTACTATGGATTTGCCTCCCAAACACACACACACACACACACACACACAGTTTACTCTCTACAGCGGGCCATTGTGCCCGTATCACCTTCTCACATACAGTCTATGCGTACCACCGACTGTATGCACGTGGCCGGTAAAGTCTGACACCTTGTGACCGACTGTAAGAACTGCAATATTTGTAACGTTTTGGGCTTATTAAAATAAATACAACCACGATGTCACGCCCTCCTCACTTCTACATCAATTGCGCCAAAATAAGTTTTTGACACGTGTTTTTTACTTTAAGTTACATTCAAGGTATCTCACACACAAGCTGCATAGAGTTGCAGCATGGGGGGGGGGGGGGGGGGGGTGTT
>NC_060157.1:16955179-17077576 GCF_021292245.1 Micropterus dolomieu | reverse complement strand
GGGGGGGGGGGGGGGGGGGGGGGGGGGATTACTTCTGAGCTCAGGCAGTGGCTGTAGACGCTCTTCCATTTACTGGTGATTCACGAGAAGAAACATACAGTTTTACAGACAACATCTGGCAATAAAATAATCATATTTGAACTTCAGCTGAACATTTTGCTGAGTCTAAGTCCCAACTGAGCCTTTGTCTCTTTTTCTCTACTTGCTATGTTTTTAAGTGCCTTCAACGCAGCAGGCGATTCTGGCTGCAGCTTCAGTAGTTTCCTAAATGCCTCCTTGGCCTCCTCCAGCTCATTCACCATCTGGCAGGCTTGGCCCAGCCGGTACCAGGCTTTAGCCCCACCTGGTTCCAGCTGAGTAGCTTTACCCGCACTGGCCTTAGCCTTCTCTGGCTGGTTCAGTTTAAGCTGGCACAGGGACAGGTTTGAGTGGAGCTCTGCTTTGATGGTTTTGAATTCACTAGCTGAAGGAAGGTGCTGTGTTTCATCAACTGTGTCTCTCTGTTCCTCCGCTCCCTGCTCTTGTCCTTTTCTCTCCACCTCTCTTACATGGCCATAGAGTGTGATGAGAAGTTTGAGGGCCCGACTGTAGCTGTCCGCTGCTCCCCACACATCCCCGCTCCTGAATCTCACTCCACCCCTCTCTTTGTGCGACTTCACCCACTCCCACTTTTCGGCAGGAGACATCTCCCAGGATTCCTTGCCGGGTGTGAAAGCTTTGAGTTCAACTGTCGCACGTAAAGGCAGGCTTTCCTCAGCAGGATGGGGAACGGAGACATCTGGACCATTTGTCACCGGAGAAATCAGTATCTGAGAAGCAAAACATAAAGATTAGACTGGCTGTATACTTTCTCATGCTTGAAAAAATAAAGAAGAATAAAGAAAATATTATTAGTAACTTGTAAGCTTGCAATCCAACGATTATGTGTTTTTCATTTTGAGTTCACCCTTCTTTCCTCACAAGCTTTATTTTCTGCTATAGAAACTAAATTGTCTCCAGTGCCCTTGGACAAAACAGTTTACCAAAACAAAATAGCTAACTGAAAATGTTGAGTGGATGCAAGAAATGTGGGTGACAGTTACACTGTCAAAGGTATTCAGAGTACCTTTGACAGTGTAACAGAGTACCTTTTGTATCACACTTTTTGTATCACACTTTTTTCATCACAGTTTCAGGTGTTGAGGCGACATGACAGCATCATCTTGCACGACCATGTCATAAAAAAAATCTACTTTTAGTCCACCCAACTTTCTAGATTATACACCACAAATACTATTCAGAGAGAAAAACATCTATTACCAGTAGCCCTAAGCTTTCAATCCATGACAGGATATTGCAAATATCTGATACCCTGCAAATACCCTGTCCTCTTCACATATATAAAACAAAAAAACATGATTGATTTAGTCTGTTTTTACTTAGTTTGCATAGAATCTTATAAAAATTTAGTACATTGTTATTGTGCCACTAGGAGTTGACAAATGATTAAGATTATTTATTGATCAGTCCTAACTTCATTCTTACCTCACATTTCTCTCCTGCTCTCATCCCCTCCACGCATGCTTCTGTGATATCGCACTGACCCTCCCCTAGCCTCAGTGTTGTCCAGTCACCCAGTGGGACCTGCAGCACGGAGTCCTGACACCTCGGGAAGGCCGTGGCCACTGCTTGTGTAACCTCAGTGAGTGACTGGTCAGGTTGGGCTGACAGCTTCTCGTTTCCCTTTTCTGATACTAAACTCTCTGCTCTATCCATGTCAGCTCTGAGCCACACTCGTACTCGACACATGGAACCCAACCTTGGACAGTACCTGGATGAACGCGCTAGAAGAGACAAAGCCGTCATGTGAGCCAGATTGTTATACACATTTCTATTCTAAAACAACATGGACTGAAAATTGATCATTTATACTGAAGAAGAGAAGTTACAAGAAAGCATCATACATGCGTCATTTCCAGAATTAGGAACAGTCTGTTGACTCCCCTCACACGTTCGCCTTTGCTGGACTTCCCAGAGGCCTCTGGGACACACCGACACCCAGGAGGAGACATTCACAGCATCATGATCACCATTGTGATGCAGTGTTTCTAAATGGTGACCAGGATCCATCCCTGGGTGCGTAAAAATATTAAGACATAAATAAAAGATGATTATGTCTTCTGTTCAGACATCCATTTGAATGCACATGATGATTAAAGTTTTTTGAGTCATGTGAAAGCAATCACAAACACTACAGCAGCAAACAAGCCTACTGTCCCATCCAGGGAGTGTTTCATGAGACACCGCACAAACTTATTTTGTGTTTGGGACTAATGGCATCATCTCCTTTGGGATAATCAGAGGTACCTCTCGGCTCATACCATGCATTCACCATGTAGTGCTTCATATTTATAGTGTAGCGGTCAACATGGTTAAAAGTAGTGTTTCTCTCTTTTCTTTCCCTTTTTCAATTTATTTGTATAATATGTGGTGAAACGTGTTACAATAACTACGCTTATGTAATTATGCATGTCAACAAGTACGAATGTGTAACATGTTTAATAACGATCGGAATCAGCTTTATTTGCCGGGTATGTGTACACATACAAGGAATTTGACTCTGGATCGTACATTGCTCACGATGTGCTTACTCATACAATAATAAAATCAGACACAGACTAAAGAATACAGAACACATATACACACTATAAACCAAAATAAAAATAAAGTAGACAGATCGAGACAACAGTGCAACAAGCAGAGTGCAAAGGATGCAGGAGTAAATTATTATTATCATTATTAATATTATGTATGAGGTGGATGTGATATACACACATACATGCATACATGTACACAGTGCCATGGAGCATAGGGCAAAGGATGCTGGAATAAATTAGTATTGGGTGCAGGTGTTAAGTACTTGAGGTAGGTGGATATGACATATATACAGTATATACAATATGACAATATAATAGTATGAACAGCACTGAAATATAGAATGACGAATAAATAATAAGTAGTAACCAGTAGACAGGTGGCTGATTAGAGACAGGAAGACAATACCAATTTCTAAATTACAAAGAAATGTTTCTCAGTATGACAGCTTAGTTCCAAGTTCCAAGAATACTAAGAGATTCACAATCACTATTTTAAACGTAGCATGAGGGATCGACGTTCGCTATCAAAGTCTGTTTCATGTAGCTACTGTAACATTCCCAAGCTAACCTTAGTTATTATTTTATGAGAATATTTCGACAAGCCACAGAAAGTTAAGTAACGTTACAGTAAACAATGAGTTGGGAGGTCTCTTGTTTAAGCGTGACCGTTGCTGCAAAGTATATGTATAATATATTTTACCGAGCGCATTAACGCAACATTACCTTACCTAACGTTAGCCTGATAAAACCGATCAGGCAGCTATGGCTGTAATCCAAAGCAACAGGATTTCATTATTCTGCTCAGCTACAGTTAAGTGATCGTTGCTAAAATGTATACATCTTACTTAATGTACTAGCTATCCTATCAATCAGAAACTAATAAAGTCTTAGATGGTCAGAATGTAAACACACCACGCAAGTTAGCTACCTTTCGCCTTTCTCGTCTTCTTCTTCGCCTTGCTCCTGTTCTTCTCTGTGTATAATGGCGGCTGCGAAGCCAGCTCGTAGGTGCATTACTGCCGCCGGCTGTACCGGAGTATAAATTATTTTATGCTGGATTTAGTTTTTTCCTGTCAATGTTTTATGCATAGAACAGCCTCACTCATGTAATTTAATTCGTCGCACAAACAGACAAAGACAACGATGAAATGGCAGATAATAATAACACACGCAAAAAAATCTGATTTTTATTTGGTATATGGATTAATCTAAATCTTTGTGTGTGTGTGTGTGTGTGTGTGTGTGTGTGTGTGTTTGTGTGTGCTCAAAACAGTCTATATCCTCAATAGTGCTAATAATGCTTAGGTGAGTTTTATTGATGCTGAATGGTGAATTATGGGTCAAAACTGTAGTGCATGCTTGTCAAAAAAAGTGTACCACCCAGGATTTAGAAAACGATTTTGTATCTTGCTACACCTTACTAGAGATTTGCCTCCCAAACACACGCACACAGTTTACTCTCTGTGTATTGACCTTTGACTTGTACCACTCGCGTTTAAGGCCAGTGTGTTAATCTGCCCTGTCCGTATGAGTTAGTGCTCTAGCTTTTGAACACTAGAAACCATTAGGTTTATCAGAGGAATACCACGCCAGGCAGCCAGTGTGGGTTTCACACTGTGTGTGTGTGTGTGTGTGTGTGTGTGTGTGTGTGTTTGTGACAGGGAGACAAACAGAGACAGATACAGAAAGGAAGAAGGTAATCCGAGATGCAATCTGACCTCTTATATGGGGCCTGTTTGACCCTTGATGAGTATGACACAAGGTAATAAACTTGCTACAGTAATGAGATTGCATCCATTGATGGCGAGAGCTTCACCTCTGTAATACTAAAACATAAATGGTATTTTAGTAGGCTAGGACACATTTGTCTAAGATTTACAATTTTACAATTTTGCTAATTTCAAGTTGAGTCCAAGATTGTCTTTACATTGTGAAAAAATTAATTAAAGGAATAACTATTATGTCTGTAGAATGCCTGACAGAAAGGAAGTACAGAGTATTGCAGATTTATCGGCATCAGTGTAGCCCAAGACATTGCAGTAGCCTTCATAAATGCCAAACTTTATTACCTTAACCTTATTATTATTATTTAAGTGTTAATTTCGAATAGCGAATTTAGCTTAATTTCACTGGATAAAGTTTATTTTCAAATGTGTTTACTTTAACTGTCCTCCATACTTGAAACAATTTTTAGTTTCTTGTAGAGTTCCATATCCACAGATGCAACATCCCTTTTTAATTGTACCTAGAACTTTTACTGTAGCTGGAAGGAAATCATTTCAATATAAAGCACTATGTGATTGGAATAGTCTTAATCCTACCCTAAGATCTATCAGCACTTTTCGCTGCTTCTTGTCATCTTTAGATCTGTCTCTTGAAACAGGATGTTCATGTTATTAATGCTATCAGGTATAACTATGTTGGTTTGTTAAGACTTACACTCGGAGTAATTAATAATTTGATTTTGTTTTGGGGTTGAATGTTAGTTGATTTTCAATTGATATAATTTAAGTTATAGGATTGTATAACTTTTTATTTTTCCTTGCATTAACTGATGGTGTTGGGTGTGGGTGAGAGTGGGAGTGCGTGTTATCTGTAAATGTGTAATATATGTAGTTTTGTGATGTTCTGTTTTGTATTTGTTCATTATGTATTTGTGTTATAGGACCCCCCTTGAAAATGAGATGCTGCATTTCAAGGGGCTATCCTTCAATAAATGCAATATGTAAAACAGAAAAATCTGACCAAGAGGAAAAAAACAGGAACACATATGAAGAAAGAACAAATCTCAGCAACTCAAAAAAGTGAAATAACAACAACAACAATAATAACGAAACTGAAAACAAACCCTAACCTCAGTGATTGGTCACCCCTTCTTCCTGCCTGTAACCGTGAAAACTACATCCATATAGGCCGATATAATTTTAAACTGATTTATGTTTAGACATGGCTTTTGTTCCACACTGAGACTGTTCTATAGTTTTACTCCAGAGATTGAGCTTGAGATAATAAAGAGTGTCTCTGTGAGTTAAAAAAATATATAAGAGTTGTGAATTGGAAATATATGGGCTATACATCCGTTTGTCCTTAAAAAAAACTAATTTGTGACCACCACATTGGTATTGTTCAGGATGACAATTGTATGTCCTGTTTTTCTATTCAATGTCAGTAGGTGGCAGTATTTAGCTTTGATCTAAAGTTGCCGTTCTGGCTCACAAAGCAAACTGTTGCTGAAAGGGAAAGACATGCTGCATTCACACACTTCTGTTTACACCTTTTTTCCAGGTTAGTGTGGATGCATAGCTTCTCAAAAACAGAATGAAAAAAAACTTGAATAGTTTTATATTTAATAGTAATGAGAGTATAATGATGTTTTATGGTCACAGCTTGCCAGATGGAAGCAGTAAATTGCCTGTTTCATGTAACCGAAGGTGCAGTCTATGTAGCTTGGTCACAGTAAAATAATTTAAAAGTCATTCTAAGGGATCCTTATTAAGATAGTTCTGTCTCAATATGGACATATATATTTATGTTGTTTGCTTAAAAAAAATGTTTTTCTTCAAATATTGATCACAGTCATCATTATTGTCATCAAGGCTCTTTTTAGAGACACCACCAAGAACAACTAGGTAAAGAGAAAGAAAGCTGCAGCTGCGGACAACGTGAAATGTGAAGAGATATGAGTTCCCTACAGTGAGTGAATGATGCAGCCACTCACATAAACAAACAGATGCACAGAGATGGTGAAAACAGGACCCACAAACAAAAACATTTGACAGAGTAAGAACCAGTAGTTGTGTGATTGTAAGGCTGACTAATGCTATTTATAGCTCCCTAACCCACCCTGAGACATAATCAGAAAAAGCTGCTTCTTCTTCTTGTGGATTACATGTTACACTGCCATATACTGTATATACCGTATGTGTGCATTACAAGCCTGACTTTTCAGTAGGGGTCTCTCTCTTCCCAGCAATACACATACATAACATTACTTAGACAGGTACAGTACATATAGCGTGATGTGGTCAGTATCACTGGTTGGGTGATGTAACCTGGTTTCAGTTATTTTGCAGTGTGAGATTTTTGAAATGTAAATTAACTCTAGCAGCTTTGCAGCATGTGCATCATAATACTTGTAGCAAACAGTTACTCCCAAATGTACTGTGCTCACATGCACTCAGCCAGAGCCAAATATGGACCAAAAAGAAGAGGAGAAATATGTTTTATCTGGATTGAATAAGCGAGAATATAAGAGGCTAGTGCTCAACTGTGTGCTTTATTGCTCTGTAATAAATTTCATATGTAGAGGTAATACTGCTGATAAAACATTTTTGAGCACTTGATATTTTAATATATGTGAGAAATGGGTATAAAGTAATAGAGTGAAGTAAAAAAACAAACTTTGGATTGTTTTGTTGTTTGTTGATGGAAATTAATCTGGGTCAGTGTGGATTGTGTATTTGTGTATTTAAATAAGAGCAAAGATAAACACAATCTAAATATGTGTGTTATCTAAGGGACATGTTAAATGGCAAGATTTCCAATAGCACTCATAATTAGTGCTTTAATAAATGAAGATGCACTGAAAAGATAAGCCAAGTAATGATGAGCTGTACGATATATTGTTCTAGTATCAGTTGCAAGATGTTGCCTGCTACACATGCTTAATACAGTAACAGTTATCAAAATGTAGGGTAATTTAAACATAGTAGGTAATTGCTACATTTCTAAAAATTCACTCTTTCCAAGTGCTTATACGTTCTAATTGTTGTGCATTTCAAACGTTTCTTGACAATATGAGAAAAACGCTTGCATTTAGATTTTCAAATACCTTCGACTGCATTTTTACATTTATGAGTACAAAGGGAAGCAAAGAGTTTGTCTGTATGCATCTCAGCATACTCTCCCACCATTTCTTTCTATAACTCTCTGTCTGTCTTTCCCTCTTTCTCACACACAAACCAGAACCCTCACTTCTTTAAATCCCTCTCCATGTGTTACCAATATTATCTCTTTCTCCTCTGCTTCTCCTATCGACCAGCTCCTTCAACTCCCTCACCTTCCTCTTGGCTCCCTCTGACTTCCCAGCTGGCCTCTTGTGAAACATCCCAGTGGGTAAGTTCAGAAGCATGGATCCCAGGGCGCAGGGTGTTGCAGCCTGCCAGTAGTTGGGTCCAGGGAACAGCTGGAACCTTGGTAGCCAGGGTGTTGCGCCGCTCAGAGGGTTGGTACGGCCTCTGCTACCCTCTCTGAGGGGTTCAACACGCGTCATTCAGGGAAAAGGTGGAGTAAGACAGGTGAACGAAAAAGACGAATGTTCCAGATAGAAGAAGAAGAGGAGATAAAAGATCAGAACAAAGGAAACAATGTTGGACAACACAAGATAGATAGATAGATAGATAGATAGATAGATAGATAGATAGATAGAGAGAGAGATAGATAGAGAGATAGAGAGATAGATGTGGATTTGGGTGGAGACCTTTCCCACGAGGCTAAAGATGGACCAACCACCAGCAGGATCACACAGCGGAACTAACAGAGAATGTCAATCGCACCACAGAGACTATCAACACAATTCACTCTGGAGAGAGAGAGAGAGAGAGTTAGGGAGAGAAGGTGATAAACGGACAGAGTGTCCTTTAAAGCCATGATATGGTAGCCATCATCTTAATAGGAATAGACAACAGGCTACTTTGAAGACAAACCTATCCCCCCTCCGCCCCCACAAAAAACCTTTCTAAACATTGAGCTTGTCTAACATTCTGCCTGTGTTTGTTTGTATTTTCCTCATGAAAGCAGCGGCCAGCTCGCCTGTAATCCCTCCATCACACATTCCCCAACACTCTCAGACACAAACCCACACATATACACACACACACAACCTCCACAACCCTGGCCGGCCAGAGGCTAACTCATAAACAGATCGGGCCACACGACAGGGTGTTTATCCCTCACGACGAGAGGGATCGCTGCACAAAAAGTTGTCCGTGCATGTATGTGTCAGTGTGCTGAGCACCTTAACCGGAGCTAGTTTTACTCCCACTGGGCTGTTTGTTGTTTATAGTGAGAGACACTCACAACAGGCTCAGACTTCACTATGTAAACGCAGTGTGAAGGCAGAAGCTTTACTCTAAGTGGCTCCTACACTCAGCATTAGTACATTAGACAAACGAGATAAACTAAGGGATCAGCGTACCTCCTTAAGACTCCTCCACTGGACTGTGTTCAAAAGTTAAATGTCAAGCTCAGACCAAACCCTACGAACAACAGCGTTGTCCTCTTGAAAAAAAAAAGGGCAATGGTACACATCTGAATCATTCCACCTGTAACAATGAGTGGCCAGTCCAGGGGAGTTTGATTTATTGAGGTTTCCAGGTCAAGTGGGGATCAAGGCTGATCCTGAGGCTGATTAGAGCCACTGAAACCATAAGGTCAAGAGAGACAGCTCTAAGGAGGGTGAAAGGCATGACTCTACTACTTGTGGCACCAATACACATAGCTTTTTGTATCTATCACTGTCATGCAAGGATTGCATTTAGACTGATCAATGAAAGAAAGAAGCCCGTCTCGGTACACTGCCTTGTAATTCAGACTGACTGCCAGTAGAGTTGCTCAAGCAGTGAAGTATGGCTTTTCTCTTCCAGTAGTAGTGACGGAGTAGAGTCTGCCAGGTTCGGGCCATTCATCTACATTATAATGTCATGATGAGACTGCTCCAACTGCAAGGTAAAAAACAAACAGGCTGCCAGTTCAACTCCCAGAGTGACGAGATTATTGTATTGCAACCTTATGTGGCAGTGTTACATGCACACTTACAGCATCTCCAAAAGTGAGTACACCCCTCACATTTTTCTAAATATTTGATTATACCTTTTTATGTGACAACACTGAAGAAATGACACTTTGCTACAATGTAAAGTCGTGAGTGTACAGCTTGTATAACAGTGTAAATTTGCTGTCCCTTCAAAATAACACACAGCCATGAATTTCTAAACCACTGGCAACAAAAGTGAGTACACCCCTTAGTCAAAATGTCTAATTGGGCCCAAAGTGTCAATATTTGTGTGGTCACCATTATTTTCCATCACTGCCTGAACCCTCTCGGGCATGGAGTTCACCAGAGCTTCACAGGTTACCACTGGAGTCCTCTTCTGCTCCTCCATGATGATATCATGGTGCTGGTGGATGTTAGAGACCTTGCACTCTTCCACCTTCATTTTGAGGATGCCCCACAGATGCTCAACAGGGTTTAGGTCTGGAGACATGCTTTGCCAGTCCATCACCTTTACCCTCAGCTTCTTTAGCAAGGCAGTGGTTGTCTTGGAGGTGTGTTTGGGGTCATTCTCATGTTGGAATACTGCCCTGCGGCCCAGTCTCCGAAGGGAGGGGATCATGCTCTGCTTCAGTATGTCACAGTACATGTTGGCATTCATGGTTCCCTCAATGAAATATAGCTCCTCAGCCCCACCAGCACTCATGCAGCCCCAGACCATGACACTCCCACCACCATGCTTGACTGTAGCCAAGACACATTTCTCTATGTACTTCTCACCTGGTTGCTGCTACACACTCTTGACACCATCTGACCCAAATAAGTTAATCTTTGTCCCATCAGATCACAGGACATGGTTCCAGTAATCCATGTCCTTAGTCTGCTTGTCTTCAGCAAACTTTGGGCTTTCTTGTGCATCATCTTCAGAAGAGGCTTCCTTCTGGGAAGACAGCCATGCAGACCAATTTGATGCAGTGCGCGCCGTATGGTCTGAGCACTGGCAGGCTGACCCCCCACCCCTTCAACCTCTGCAGCAATGCTGGCAGCACTCATATGTCTATTTCTCAAAGACAAACATTTGCATTTAGGGGAGTACTTACTTTTGTTGGCTGTGGTTTAGACATTAATGGCTGTGTGATTTTGATAAAGACTTTGATATTGATTTGACTTTGATATTTTGAGTGGACAGCAAATTTACACAGTTATACAAGATGTACATTCACTACTTTATATTGTAGTCATTTCTTCAGTGTTGTCACATGAAAAGATATAATCAAATATTTACAATAATGTGAGGGGTGTACTCACATTTGTGAGATACGGTAAGTCATGCTCTCCTGAAACTGTTAAGGCCATGGTTAACATAAATATGCATGGTGAAATATGCAAAAGCGATATGATTGAAGGACATTAATGATGTTTCAGCACTTCCCACTGCTCAAGCTACCATGGACAATACCTCTAACATCCTTTATGGCTATATTAACTTCTAATGAAGAATCCCCCGCCTGTTGTTCTTTAGTGTGACTATGTAAAATGATTAAATGTGTTCCCTCCCACACACACAAACACTTGTGCACTCAAAGTGTGCCACTATTTTGCCATTACTGAACACATTTAAATAAGTTTGCCCACCAGCAATATGGAGGATCTGGCATTAAGTAAGGGTAAATTTGTTTTATCTGGAGCATAAACAGAGTTAACTCCATTATGTTGTTTCTCTGGGGGCCAGTTATACAGTCGGACTTGCGCAGCCTAAGTGGGAACCCACTGAGGGAAGGAGATGGCTATCGGGAGCCACAGGGCAGATGGGGGGACCGTCTTTATCGATGCACACGTTGTAATGGGGACTTCCTGTGAGGGGGCCTGAGGAGTTTCTTTCATGTGTTCTTCTGCTGTTGTGTGTGTGTGTGTGTGTGTCTGTATGTGTGTGTGTTGTGTGATCAGAGAACGTCACTGTGGGCCATTAGGCCTCCGCACGCATGCATGCTAGCACACATCTGGATATGCTTCTCCTCGAACAGTCATGCCTACATACAGTCTGGCAGTACACGTGACCTTTTAATACCATCTAAGCACTTTTAGATAAAGCCAGTTAGACTTTTCAGCTGGTGTATACCACCACCAGTGAGTGACCACCATATGTGCACACACACACACACACCTGCCACCTGTTCATGTCATGTCACACCGCTTGCATGCAATTATGTCCATTATTTCCTGTAGATGATAAATTTCTGTGCTCACTCCTGTCAGATATCTGCAGAAGATTATTTGAGAATATTAAGCAAGTAATCTCTTTACAGGCAATCTGTCAGCTGTAATGAAAGTAAACAGCACATCACTGATGATGCAGCGTTTGAGTACATATCCATTAATATTTTACAGCAGTGTTTAGGAGAGACCTTGACTGTTTGGCCTGGAGGTTTAACTTGGGGATGTATCAGCTGCTCAGGTGAGGCACGCCCACATGCATCCCTTCTTAAAAAGTCTGTTCACTCGTTGTGGGTTGAGAGAGGTAGCCGGAGAGCCAGAGATAGTGAGAAAGAGCAAGAGAAAGGCCAGGTTGGCCAATGAAAAGAAACAAATGTCAGGAGTCAAAAATTGCCTGGCCCGGCTGTGATTTATACTGGAGTTAGGTTTGGATCAGGGTCTGAGGTCCGCGAAGGGGGCGAGGGGCTCTAATTCAGACCAGCTTCCAGTCAAAGTAACAGCTAACCGGCCTGTAAGCTGTCATGTGTGTCTGTCAGTTACACTTGGTGGTTTCACGCAGCATTCTCAACAAGCTGTGTATGATGGGACAAGCCGCACCAACCAGACAAGGGCTTTGGTTGGGTGGTAGTAAATTGCCCACTAGCCAGTGGCTCAAGGAAATGACATACCAGCACTTGAATGACAGGCAGGATACTGGCTTTTATTGTGTAATGTGGATATTGGCTATTAGTTTTGCCCACTGCAATATGATGAAGGAGCTATTGAGCAAAGTATAAAAAATTAAAGAGTTTTATGTGCATGTATTATTCGTTTACACAGTTGTTGAAGATGATTTCCTATATGACTGAATATATGGATGAGTATGTATACCTTTATATAGGCAATTACTCTGAGTTGAGTGTGATTGTCCTCCTGAGGTGTCCTATCTGTTGTTCTTGACATGGCTGAATAGACTGATCCTTGTCTTTTGCAGCCTGTCAGAGATCCTCTTCATGAAGTACAGCTCCTTTAGAGACTCTGTTTCTCCGTATGTTCTGTTTTGAGCAATGACCTCCCGGTTAGTGGTGTTGATGTGGAACGTATTGAGGTTGCCCTTGATGTTGTCCTTGTACCTTTTCTTCAGACTTCCAGGTGCCTGCTGGCTTGCCTGCAGTTGGGAGTAGATTATCTGTTTAGGAAGGTGTGAGTCTAGCATTCTACCCTCATGTCCAGACCATTAAGTTGGTGTTTTATGATGTGGTGTTTAATGGTGCTATTTCTGAAAAAAGTATCACAATCAATTAAGGATGGACATTTCAAGCAAAAATACTATTCACTGAGAACTATTCAACCATTCTTTGAAAAACCCCACCACATACACAAAGAGAGACAGAGACAGTGAGAGAGCTAGCTTTACCTGTGTTACCTTTTTCCAGACATGCGAAGTTGGGAGCTGGTAACTGGTAACTCTGCTACAGAAAGATGGTAGGGAGACATTGTGCTGGCGTTCATAATGAAGAAACTTTATTTCCTCTGCAGCAGCACACACAATAAACAACCTTAATGCAACCTAGCATCTAGCCCATCTCACAGTACTGAACTGTACGTGCCACAGACACATTTTACGATGCCTGGTAGTGACGCGTCCTTCCAGGCGCCGGTAAAAACAATGGAATATATATTTAAGACAAGACGATAGTTGCAAAAAACTTTTTGATTTTTTTTATAATTTAATGATAATTTAAATTTGAAATTTAAAAAAAACATGACCTATCCCTACAGTCAGTATCTTCCCTGAAAGAACCATTTTGGTTTCAGTTTATACAGAGTTGTCTGACCACTCCTGTGCCCCGGAGCAAGATATAGGGCAGTGTGAGTAGAGGGCTAAGGCAGTAAAGGGTAGCCCACCCATTGCAGTCCAACATGCGGAGGGCAGATGTACAGGCGTGCGCACAGGGCTCCTTTTAGAGTACAAAAGGTTGATCTAAATAAGACCCAGCTGATGTTACTGATTTCTTCTCAGACCCAGCTCTCTCACTCTCTGGTTATCCATCTCTCACTCAATTTTGTAGGCCTCTTTAACTAACCCTCTCGCACCGTTTGACCTATGACTTGGTGCCCATACTTTTTCATAACCCCCGCCTTTGTTCTGCTTGGAGCGGGTGTATGTGTGGCAGATCTCAGGGGAGCAGGTAAAGTATAAATCCATGGTAGTTCTGACATCTCACAGTTTCTGGTTCCCATTTGGTCCGATGCCCTGCAATCAGTCACTCCTCTGCTCTCCTCCTTCTCTTTCTCTCCGGTTCATTGTTCTCATTCTGGAGGCCTTAACAAAACCTTGAGTTGAAAACTGAATAAATATCATGTGCTTCACAATCACCCAATCCAAATCAATGATATCTACTCTGATCATGTCTCCCTTGTATTTTATTCTGCCTTGTAAGCAGCAGTGTTACACTGACATACAGTTTTAATGATAACATGAGCAGACTCATTGAGTATTGTTGCTGAAAGCTCGCAGCAGCAGCACTGATAGCGGGGGGGTGGAGGGTGTGGGGGCGAGTTCCCGCTCTGTTCTTTCATCTCCAGTCCTATCAGCTTGATCAGTGAAACCGCTTAATGTGGACATGTGTTTCCCCTGCTAAGAGTCTGCTACAGGGCACAAACGCATACGTACACACACTGAACGAGCAAGAGAGCGTCTGTTTCAAATCCCACAGAGAGCAGGCCGATAAGGCAGTCTGCGGGATTTACAAGACCCTTAATTTGTCGCTCATGCAACGCCATGTAAATTCTGTCATTTGTACAAAAAACCTACTTGAAGCTCAACCTGAGTCGATTGTTCACTGGTAATTTCAGAAATTCAGGTTTTATATTCTTGAAATTGAAATCAAGTATTCAACTTTTAACTCCGCATCAGTGCCCTCATGGATATATGATGAGCAAGAACTAATGAAATGCTTGGACATTTTGGGAAATGCACTTGAGATGCCAGTCCCAATTTTCTACAGGTCTCTTATTTGCCAGTTCCAGCTTCTCCAGTGTGACATTTACTGCTTTTTTTGTTTGTCTCGTATGATAATCTATTACATATCTTTGTGTTTTGCACTGTTGGGCGGACAAAGCAAGTAATTTAAATATTTCACCTTTGATGGTCAAAACCATTAATGTACTAATCAACAAAATAATCAGCTATTGATAATGAAAGTAACTGTTAGCTGCAGACCTAGCTAGTGGTTTCCCTGTTACCAGTCGCATTATACAAAAGATATTATCATTGAAATTGTTTTTGTTTTAAATTGATGCAAAGTGACAGAGCATTAGCAATGTTATATCTGGGTGAATTGTGTTGAAGTAAGAAATAAATTATTAGTTATTAAGTGGTCAGCTGGATGAACAAGCAAGGTTTAGGACGATTGTTGGAGTTAAGTGAAGAGGACAGGATGCATGCGAGAGCTGATAGTAGGAAAATGGAGAGACAGAAGACCACCAAAGAGGACCTTGGAGCTGGATTAGAAGCACATGGTGAGATGTCCATGCATTGCAACATTTGGTTGGTAGAGCAGGTCAGATGTGCATCAGGAGACTCCCAGGGGGAGGGTGGGCTCAAATGTATTAGATATATAATCATATAAAGCTAATTTCAAAATATAAGCAATCCAGATGAAAGAACCCAACACTTCACTTTAACTTGTAGGAAGGTAGTAAAGCAGAAGTAAAGTAACTTGCACTTTACTTGTATAATTCCATTTTATCACACTTTATACCTAAATTCCACTGAATTTCAGAGGGAAATATACTTTTTACTCCACTAAATTCATTTGACAGCTAAATTTACTAGTTACACATCAGATTAAGATTTTATATAAGAAACACATATGACAAGCTTATAAAATACAAATTGGCCATTAACTTGTAATGGAGTATACATTACATTGTTGCATTGCTACTTTTCCTTACGTAAATGATCTGAGTACTTCTTCCACCTCTGCCTAAAATATATTGCAGCAAAGTAAAAAAAGAATCCTAAAGCTCTCTGATCCTCACCCCTCTGAAACCTGGCAGCAACAATGGTAATGGTTCCAGGCCTTTAAAGCAGTCCAGAGGCTGATCTAAGCCTCGATGTATCTCGATGTGAGTCAGATCTCCAGAGACCACGAAAGGGCCCGTCCATCACAGTCAGAGATAGCAGAGTTTACTGAGAGCTGACATAAGGGCAACATTTCACTCTGACAGTCCAGGACAAGTGCCAGCCTGCTGCCAAGGACATGCCAGCGTTCACTGGACTGCTTCAGCCGGCAACAACACAACTTTTGTTGAAATATGGCGTGAAATCTGGTGTTCTTCACCAAGAAAATGTTTTCATTTTGATGCCGACAGTTTCTTGCAGAATTTTGACATCAGCCTGGCAGTCACAAAGGCTTAAAAATGGAGCTGGTAAACTGGCATCACTTTTTCATGCAGGGTAGTGTGTGCAGCAAAAGTTTCAGATAATACCAGTGCTCAAACATTCATGACAAAAGCACATACAGTGTGTACTTCTGAGTGAGCACTACTTCCAATTGGTCAAAGCTTTAAACCCGTATGTGTGTGTAGTGGTGATATTACTCTGACATTACATGCTAATGTCAATAATACAAAAGTTATTGAAACACTGTCCATCCCATCCCAGCTGAAATCAAAATAGTCGGTTTGTCCAGGATTTAACAAGGCAGGAAATTGAAGGGCAGAGACAGACTCACAGGGCTGCAGAGTCTTTCAGGCTTGCCTGCTGGGCTTGGAGGAACACACAGGATGAGCTGGCTTTAACCTCAGTAACATTAAGGCACGACCAGAACACCAGAATATTGTACAAAATGATGTTAAACTTAAGTCTCTAATGGGGTGAAAGGATGTGATAGCCCTAAAAGTGAATTTACTTCTCCACTTGCTTGTATGAGCATCATAAACCTCATCATAAACATAAACCTCATCATTTTTCTTAAGAACTACACTAATTACACTCTGATTACACACTCAGCAGAGCACATGCTTCAAGTGTGTGTCAGTGGTCTCACTATCACCAGAAACAATGATAACGAATGTCTGATCAATGAGTCACAATTTCAGGGAAGCATTGCACGGGCATGTGTCACAGAGTGTATGCTGATTTGTTTGGATGTCTGGGATGTGGAGGTAGTCTGGTCACTTGCTTGTCCATGAGTGTCTGTTTATGCCACATAAACTATGTCTTCCATCTTGTTGATGAAGTCATTGAAACATCCTCGTTTTGTTCAGTAGCATGCATTCACAACGTTTCAATGGCATCACTTTGAAACGTGGCTCAGCATACAATAGAGAGCGTAAGTCCCTCCTCTTCCGGTGGACCTTTATGGGACCTTATTTCGGAAAAAATATATTCGGTAGTCAAAAGCGAGAGACAATTAATGTTTTCATCCCATCTGAATTACACATATGTTTGTCAATTTAAAAGATAATTTTGCATGTCAAGAAAGTTTGGCGCAGTTTGGTGTAAAACTATTTAAGTATAAGACTGTGGCGATATGTAATTAGAAAGACTGCAAACCCAAATATTGCATATGTGACGTCATAATAGTTTCTCTCAATGACTGAAGCTAACGTCAAAGAATTTACACGTGTAGATGATGTGGTGAAAGGACCAAGAGCCGCTGGATTAAACACAAATGGTGAGATACATTTGTGCGTGGAACATAGCTAAGTTACCTAGCCAGTAGCAACCAAGCAATGAACGTTAGCTAGCATTACAGTGTTAACATGTTGCTGATGTATATTGTGTGAGATGAGAGATGTATTTCATTGAGCAGTTTCACACAAAACTAAATGTTATATTTCTGTTTTATGACAAACTGCGACAAGAAGTTGGAGACTTAATACATCATTACTGAAAGACCTAGATTTTATAAGTTATTTCAAAAAGGAGTGGGTAATATATATGGAAACTAATGACCTGCCAGGAATTTCACCGTGTCTTCTTTGGGAAGCAGCAAAAGCAGTCATGAGAGGTAAAATAATCTCCTACTCATCATCCAAAAAAAGAGAGAGATCTCGTGAATTAGAGCTAGAACAAAAAATAAAAATCTTACAGGAACACATGCTAAATGATCTAAGAAAATTTAAACCTGAATTAAATTAAAATATTGATAAAAAGACCAAATTTCAGATGCAAAGACTATGCTTGGAGAACTTGGCAATAAATCCAGCAGATTTTTAGCCAAACAATTTAAATTGGTAACACTTTATAGCAACTAAACACTATAAAGCATTAGTTAAGTATTAGTAAATATGGAATTCATCATCTACAATGTTATTAATAATTGTATTTTCATACTTTATAGATGATCGGTTCACTATTTATAAATGAAATATTATTTTAATGACAAACCATTTTTATATGAGTTGTTAATGGTTCATAAGATAGAATATAAACAATCTCAGCATAACGCGTAAATCTTCCAGCCTGTATAATATTTTTTTTCATACTTTCCCGAGAAAGAATATAAACAATCTCAGCATAACGCATAAATCTTCCAGTCTGTATAATACACCCCGACCAAACAGGATTTAGTAAGAGCAGGCACTCCACCAACAATAGCTAGAAGCTTTAGTCTTCAGAGGAGTACCAGGCAGGGTTGTGCACTCTCTCCCTCACTATTCGCTATTATAGAACCACTATCAGACAAAATAATAAAATATTAAAGGAATTCAAACAGAAAATGTACACCACAAGATAAGCCTTTATGCAGATGATGTATTACTTTTCCTCTTAAACTCACAAACTTCTCTTTCTGAGACAATCACACTTAGATACATAAATTCTCATCCTTCTCAGACTACTCCATTAACTGGAGTAAATCCATAGTTTTACCTGTAAAGTGTGATTTTCCAGAGTATATATGAAAGGGAATATTAAATATCTGGGTGTCAGTATTTCCTCCAGGCTGTCAATATTTCCTCCAGGCTGTCAGAACTGACATGACTAAACTACATGCCTCCACTTAAATCAATAGAAGATGACCTTGTGCTGTAGACAACATTGCTAATATCACTCATGGGAAGAGTCTCTAAAAATGATGGTCCTATCATTTTCATAATCAGTTTCCTGTTTTCAATGTTACCCATCCAACCCTATGCTTTCTGGTTTAAGTCAGTGGACATCTCAAAATTTTTCGGGGGGGGGGCCATGGCGAGGGTTAGTGGGCTTCAGGGTGCCTGTGGTTCGGGGCTTTGGATCTCTGGCCCTAGAGCTGGGCGGGGTTGTCGCTGGCTCCGGGGTGCTGGTGGCGGGACCTGGCGACCTGGACCCAGGGGTCTGGGGCATCGGGCCTCAGGCTTTTTCTCATGTCTGGGGCGGGTGGCGTGTCCCGGGACCTTGGATCCATTGTCTCCTCTCCTCGTCGGGGCCCTCTTCGGCAGGGGGTGGGGCTCCCGCTGCTTCCCCCTGCCGGGTCTCTCACAATGAGGGCATGTGGTAGTACCTGGGACGACTCGATTCTGTTCTCCCTTGGGGCAGGGCGGGGCAGGGCGGGGCAGCCCCTGTAATCGATACACGGCCTCAGAGATTTATCCTGCTTCTCCACAAAAAAGAATCCTCCTCTGGCAGGAGATTAAGAGGGCCGTATGATCCCTGCAGCCAGTGCTTCATTAATGTACTGTTCCATGGCCCTAGTCTCTGGACCAGACAAGGAGTAGAGCCTCCCTTTGGGCTCCAGACAAATGTGGGAAATCACAAGGAGCAGGCAAACTATGAGCAGAAGAGTGTGCAGACTTTAAACAGACAGAGTGACAGTGAGAGCTCAATTGAAGTATGGTACCTGATGACCAATCAATGTGTGGGTTGTGTCTCCTTAGCCACGGATAGCCCAATATAACAGGTTGCTGTGGTGCGTGGATGAGTTGAAATGTGAGTGTCTCCATGTGAATACCTGACATGTTCAACTGGAGGGGAGATGATGATGATTAACCATGCAGAGAAGATGGCCGTCAAGTGCTGTGGCATGAATGGGTTCCTCCAATGGCTCCATGTCCAGCAGGTTGGCGTCAGCACCAGAGTCAATAAGGCTGCTGATGGTATTTTCCACACCAGAGCAGTGCAGTTTAGCCTGGATCAAAGGTCGAGAGGACGTCAAAGTTCCTGGTCCGGCTCACCAGCACCCTCTGGGTGACTGATGTGCCTCAAGCCTTGTCTGGACAAGCAGAGACAAAATGGGGTCCATAAACTGGTTTAACTGCAAGCGGCGCTGTCTCTCCTCCAAGGAAAGCTGTGCACGTCCCAATTGCATTGGCTCTGGGGAGCCACTAGGGGCCCGCTGGGCCACAGGAGGCGAGGATCGCCGGAATGTAGTCAGCGAGTGAGACCCTGTGAAGCCGTCCGTCAATGCGAGATTCCAGATCTGCGGGGAAATCCCACACCATCAGTTCATCCTTAATACGACCATAGAATCCGTGGTAGAAGGCTTCAAAGAGGGAGGGGCCGTTGCGATGGTGCGGAACTTGATGGAGAAATCCGCTACTGTCCTACCAACCTGGGTTAGGTTCAACAACCCCCTAGCTGCCTCTCTGCCTGGCGTAACATGATCAAAGACCTTCCGGAGCTCAGCAGAGAAGGATCTCACTGAATAGCAGGCAGGCGAGTCATTCTCCCATTCAGCGGTTCCCCATTCCCTCGCTCTCCCTGTGAGCAGAGAGACGATGTACACCACCTGGGACCGTTCAGTGAGAAAGGCAGAGGGCTGAAGCTCGAAGGCGAGGGAGCACTGAACCAGGAAGGAGTGGTAGGAACCAGGAGCCCCAGAACAACCTTCCAGAGGAGGCATACGTGCTTCAGTTGCTGCCGGCAAGCGAGGTTGGGAACTACACTAAGAAAAGGCAGTGACCGGGCATTGAGAAGTGATGGAGAATCTCTGCAGATGCTCGCGGACGGACTCCATGCTGTGCTCATGGTGAGCGGGCACTAAACAGGAGTGAACCCAGAAGTACAACTCAGAGACAGAAGTGACTTTAAAAGGCAAGTTCACTTTATAGTAGTAGTCAGGCAGGCAGAGTCACAGTACCAGGTAAGCAGTCCAAGAAAAAGGCATACAAATCCAAATCCGATAGGCAGAAGACACGTACGGGGAACAGGCGAAAAAGGGTCTAGACGCGATCAGGACAGAATAAACAAACTACACTATGGTACACTGAAATGCTAGGCTGAAGACCCTTGAGAATCTGGCAAGGAACTAGCACATGAGGCCGGTGTAAGTGCCCAGACTGATGAGGATGATGAGCTGCAGGTGAGGAGCTAGGCAGGTACAAGCAGGTGAAGGGAGTGAGGTGAGATCAAGCAGGAGAGGGAACTGGAATCTGAAATGACAGGAGAGTCAGTGAACTAGAACAAAATAACATGACCAACTAAAATAATGTTTTAAGAGCTGGAGAGATTTGTGACAAAAATAAAAGGCTGACTTTCCAAACTCAGTCCGTGTTCGGGGTACCTTAATACCAGTCAGAGTTCGGTAGGGTCCAATTTAAGTCGCTTGTTTTATTTGACAATATATGACAAAACAAAATAATCAAATTCTCACACTGTAGAAGCTGGAACTATATATCTTTAGCCATCCTAACAGCATGGCTCTAGGAATGGCAATGTTGGGCTGTCGGTTGGTCCACTGCTTTTCATGTTTTCATATTCATGTCCCCCAGATGATGACTCCAACTGATTTTCCAACTGCTTCTTCTTCTTCTAGCCCCACCAGATCGACATCTGTGGTTTTGAGGGAAATGTCTCAACAACTGTTGGATGGATTGCCATGAAATTTGCTACACACATTCATGTCCGCCTCAGGATGAATCACTTTGGTGATCTCCTGACTTTTCAACTAGCGCTACCATCTGGTCAAAATTTCAATGTGACCAAATACCAGAAAAACTAATGACATTTCCATCAGCCTCAGTTGTAGTCTGTGTTTATTACTATTTAGAACATGCTAGCATATTGACATGCTAAACTAAAATGCTGAAAATGGCATCAACATCATATCAGCTTAACATCAGCATTTTTGCATTGTTTGCAACATGTCTGCAGACTCTTAGTTATTTAAAAAAATTACTGAAATTATTAATTCATTATCAGAATAGTTCCTAGTAAAAATTCTGCCAGTTGACTAACTATTACAGTAAATCGAATAATAGTGTCAGCCCCAGTGTTATAATTAAGGATTGATGAATATAAATATAAATGTATAAATTTTATTCATTCACATATTCCTTTTAATGGAAAACTAAGCATTCTGGGTTCTACTAGAGTCACACTATAGAGGTACACAAAATATAAATAAAATAAATAATGATCATGTCCTCTTTACATGATTATGTTTACATGCATGCAAAATATTTTATGTTGGTTAATTTTCTTAATGTTGTCTAAAAACAGGATGTTGTCACAGACACAACTATGAGTTAAACTTTTTTTTAAAACTATTTTATTATTGACACCCCCACTCTCACTCAGACATATTAGCAGAGGCCCAGGAGACAGATATCCACAGGGTTTGAAGGGTTTCATATTATGTATAGAGGCTGCATATGGGTTGTTGTTACTGTTTATGCCAGGAACACTAGTCCCTGTCTGAGCCCCTTGATGTCTGCTAGGGTTGGTACTGGAGAGACTAGGACTGGTGGGGGTGACCACCATGATGGAGTCCTACCTCCCAGTGTGTGTGTGTGTGTGTGTGTGTGTGTCTGTAGTATGCCTAGGACTAAACCGCATTTGATTTTTATACGCTTGTGGCTAACAGGAGCCAGATGTAGCTGCCTCCAGGGAGCTTACCATCGAAACAGCCATTTATTTCTCTTTTTCACTCTCTTTAATGAGATGTGTGCATGCATGCTTACATACATACTTGTGTGTGTGTATATATAAATAGAAGTTCAAATAAAAGCAGCCAATAAGCCACAACAGCATTTGCAATATTTCTCAGGTTATAAAAATGGTATGACTTCTTGTTTAGCAGTGCCAAAGATGGGATGTGCCCTGTTCAGATGACAGGCCATAAGAGTGAGGAGCCACATGGTCTCATCACATAAAGATAAATGAGAAACAACAGATCAGGGTGTCAGGGCCCTGAGGACACGTAGTTCTCTGGACGCTCAACCTGGCCCCGAGACACATCATGAAGAGGAGAGATTAAGTAAAAACTGAGCAAACACACTCACTCATACGCAAACACAAATAACAGGCGCTTAGATGGTCAAAATCCTTCTGAAAAATAATCCTGGCATCATGACTGCAGTGAATTAATCAGTTCATCAGTAGTAATGGCAAATTGCATATTAAATTACTGCACCGCAGTTTTCAGGCTGTTCTCTTCTGAACATACGCCATAGATGAGTATTGAAAAAGAGAGCAGAAAGCACAAGAGCAGCGATCAGGAAAGAAGGGAGAGTGTTAATTGAAAGCGAATGTGGCTGTGCTGGCTGCTGGTCAGAGATGGGCTAGGGTCCCAGTTGGCTTCTACTTCAAAGGCCCTACCGGCCTGTCTTGGACGCACCTGCAGTCAGTTAAACCCTGCTCTCATCACTCAGGGCGTGGAAGGACCTCTCCTACAACTTAGAGCCTTCACCACAAAGCCATTTGCCAAAGGGCCATAATGGCCCACACTCAAGAATTCAACCTAAAACACCAGGTAGCCCATACAGCGTCAATTACACGGTGTATGTGTTCACAGAACATCCACAGCAGGGTTCCTGGAGCCTCGACCACAAGGTCTATGCCACCCTCATCACAGGTCACAAAAGGCTCATATAATAGGACCTCCATATATGTACAAATTAGTCACAGAGAGCCATTAAGGAAGAGTTTCTGTTCTGTTCTTGTGTTACGTTTAATTACTAATTTGTAGAACTATAAAAACTGTATATGGAGAAGCTTTTGAGGAGGAAATTTACAGGACAAAATTTATTCATGTGCCTTCACATGAGAAATTTAAATGGAGTCATTTTGTGTAGCCATATATATCCATATTTTTTCAACAACAATGAAGGTAACAATCAGTCTCTTATGATCATCAGTGATTGTGTTTTGTTTCTCTCGCAATAAGCAAATACACATATACCTCACCTTCATAATGTTCCCATCCGGCTTCTAGCAAGCTAATTCACTCAAGGTGATATACCATAATTTAGATGTGCTGCAGTATAGATTTTTCTCATTGAAAAAAATTCAGTGTGACTCAAAGAGATGAAAAAGCTGTCCAATGTGGCTTCAAAACACTACATTAAGAATGTGTATTTTGTCTACATTCTTATCTGTCCAGGTCTGATAACTTTACCTGACAGAATAAACTGTTCTCCGCATCAAGGACCCCAGCTCATGCAGCATAAACCAAATCCACTCAGTCTGCCTCAATACTTCATATAGGAAAGAAATGTGAAAAAAGTTAAGGGTTAATAGACTAAACACACACCAGAGAGGCTTAGGACTAAATCCGGACCACAGTTTCTTGTTTGTGCTATGTACAGTAATTAAAGCGCAAACATGCACATGCAGACAGAACCAATATCAACACTTGAGTCCTATACCCTAATCCCTCTTTCATAAGATAGCCAACAAGATCCCTGTTTTTACCTCCTGAACACAAGTCAAATGCTCTTTTCACTTATGTGTTTGATGTACTTTTATATACAAAAAGGTTACTGTGACCTTTGGTTAAAACTGCAAGAACTGAATTTCTGACCACAGTGCAACAAGCTGTAAACAAAAAGTAAACCCATATCATCTCCTTATAAAGTTCTTATGACGAAAGTGTTAAACAGTTGCCTGTTTACATATTGAGCAGACATAGAGCAAAATTAACATTCATTTTGACTCACAGCACTGTACACACAGGGAAGACACACATCATCACACACTAGTTACAGAGAGAAATACATGAAGTACAACACAAGAGCACAGAAAGTACAGTGTATGTTGTGGCAGTAAAGCAGGCAAGATCATCATGGCCACCTGACGAGTCTAAGTTCAGTAATCATTCTCCTTTTAGCTGTGTTTTTGCTGTCTACCAACTCCTGAGTGAAATATCTGGCTCTTTAGTTGATATAAATACCACATTGTCCAGTTGTTATGTCTATGTTTGGTGCTGGACAGGTGTCCAATGGGTATACCAGAACTTTTATGCTGAGGACAGCTGCCTGCTGTTGTTGAAAACAGGCAGATGAGAGCTGTGAGACAAAACCAAAACAGTAAAGTTGCAGGCTGTTAAACCAAAACAAGACGCACTGCAGAGACACAGGATAATTCTTGGTTTGTCATTGGGTGTCCCTGTTCTCATTACACATAATAATTTGATCCATTGTTAATATGAAAATAATGATAAAATCAGCTTTAACATTGAATCCAAAAATAAAGACATTTAAAAAATGTTCAACACCTTGCTTTGCCATTCAACTATTTTAAGTGTAAAAAAGACGTCTTGGTGTGGGGTGGTTTGTGTGGGGGGGGGGGTAAAGAGATATATTTTATGAAAAAAAAAGAGCAAAATTAAAATGGTCTTATGTCAAACATTAAGACAGTTGATCTGTAATTTTTTTTTTGTTTTCAGGTAACTGTCATGGTCTTGATTTGTGTTAGTTTCCTGTTTCATTTTGAAAGTGTTTTCCTCTTATTAGTGTATTAGTCTACTTTATTTCCTGTCTGTCTTCCCTGTTGATTGTCTAACGTGTTCTACCAGCTTGTGTGTGTGTGTATATACACTCTATGTGCTTTTTGGGTCCAAATATCTAATTCCCTGTGTCTACACTTGGCCAAAATGTGACAGTACGGACTCACCAAAGAATGGACCCAGCAGAACTAATAAAGCTGACAATTAGCCTACCTGTGAGTTTTTGGGGGTACCAAGAGACGCTTTGCTGGATGAAGAGCTGGAATACTTTGAGCTGTTCTCTGCCATCTGGAAAAATAACCCCCAGGATGGCCCTGGAGGTGGCTTCATTCAGGTGGGGAGTCTATTTTGGTTCAACTCCACTCAGGACCACAATTCCAGCTGCCTGTTATTCCCCAGAAACCCAGTCGGCCAACCTCCAGTGTACAAATCCCTAGTCGAACTGTCTCCAGCTTGCTAGCCTCCAGTTAACAACTGCTCCTGAGCCTGTCTCTGTTCCCTGTTTGTCAGACCAGGATTGTGAGTCTCCCTCCAGGGGATCTAGGCTAGCCTACATTTTGTTGCGATTTTGTTGTTTTGTTTTTTGCTGGACTTGGATCTTGGTCTTATTTTTCTGATATTGCATTTGGTAGCTGTCCCTTGAGGGGCGGTACTGTCATGGTCATGGTTTGTGTTAGTTGAAAGTGTTTGCCTCTTGTGTTTTAGTGTACTTTATTTCCTGTCTGTCTTCCCAGTCAATTGCCACCTGTGTTTAACCAGCTTGTGTGTGTATGTGTGTGTGTATAGATAGTTTGCGTGCTTCCCTGGTCCTTGTTAAGTCCACCTTCGTATAATGTCAAGTGTTCCTGCCTGTTTCCTGCATGTTTGGATTTGTTTTTGGATTTGTTTGATCCTGGATCACTGCCTGTACCAGTACTGGATTCTGTTTGTTTTTGGGACTGCCTCCCTTGCCTTGGTTATAAGTTCTTCACTTTTAAGTTAAACCTGTTCAGCCTGGTATCCTGTACCTGGGTCCAAATCCTTAAGTCCCTGTGTCTGCACTTGGCTTAAATGTGACACGTCGACAGTTTCTGACTATATAGCACATATCAGAATATTTTGCTGACAGAATGTAATGATTACAAGTAGCCAGCCAGACAAAATAACTCACAACACAATTGAGCATACAGAACATCCTCACCTCACATCTTAATCCTAAAATAAAGGGTTAACTTTGTTGGGATCCACTTTTGGGAGGTGTGTGTTTAAAGAAAAAAAGTAATTTTCTGTTTTGTTGCAGCCTCCATCATGAGAAACATAATGGGCTAATTATGATGCTTTTTGCAGTTTTTTCACTCAACTCCTGAATAAATAAATGAAAATGAAAAACACAAGCTGCCACCCATAAAAACACGGGTAGCTGTTCTACCAATGATTTCAGACTTGGTTTATAGAGTGACTCACTCCTTATCCTGTGTTAAAAGTACAGAGAGAGAAAAGAAAGATTCACTGTTTCAGAGTTCAATTCACTGATTCACTGTTCACTATGCTACCTCAGCCTGCCACCATGTGACCAGCTGCCCATGACCTTCAGTGTACGTCACATAGACAGTTCCCTACTAAAACAGGAAACTACTCAGCACAAACTCAGTTCCACTAAGAGAGAGCAAGGAGACGCTGTGCTGTAAAAATAACCAGCATCAATAAAGGTAAATTTCAATTTGGATTCTTTTAAAACATTTCACAATTTTAAATGTTGTAAGTGGAAAAGGGAATGAAACCAGTCGAATTAAAGCTTATCCCATTCTATCCCATCTAATATGAATGATGTATGTCTGATTATTTCTGTCTGTGTGACTGTCTGTGTGTATCGGTGTCCCTGTCTATGTATTGCCAGTGAAGCATGTCTGTTTTTTTCCTAAGAAGTGTCTGAGATGTGTTAAACGTCAAAGAAGCCATGCTGCCCCGGATATCCCTTTGATGTCATCTCTATCACCTGCTCCACAGTAACAGTGTGTGTCTCTGTGCGTGTATTCGCGTGTGCATGCTCCAAATTTGTCCAGCATGACGGCATCCTCCAGTGATCTAGTAAACATTCTATTATAGAGTTATCACCATCACATCTACGGGAACTTAGTGTGTTCACAGGCGCTATAAAATCTCTTAATGAAAGGCTGTCCTGGGGATGAAGAAAGAAAGGGTCACAGTATGCAGGGCTTAGCCGTGTAGAGGCCAACCATGATGGGTACATACTGTAGCAGTGGTTATGGATGTGTGTGTGCATTTTTTGCATCCGCTCAAGCACAAACTTTCTCTCCATGTACATGCCTTTCGTTACGCCCTTTGTACCAGGGGAAAGTGGTTGACAACCATCCTCAATACCTTCTCGAAAAGCTAGCCAAACGTTTCAGAAGCCTCCGGAGTTCCAGCACCGCTGTGTTTGTTCAAGGCAGTTCATCTCTGTCAGCAGATCTAAATTTACAGGGCAATAAATTATCACAGATCTGGTTCTCTGGCTTGCACACATGCACACGCACATTGTGGCTTGTCTGTCACTGGGGGCGGGTATATTTTTGGGGCCTATGTTGAATTCTGACCTTTCATTAGCTTTATAGATACGGTAATACTACTGGATTTTCAGCTGATTATTATCTGAACAGCCACTCAGGCCTGGTCCTTTTGTCCTCACTGCTTCTTAATATGCAGAAATGTTGACAGTATTAAATCCATCTACAATAAGACATGCTGCAAGAATGAAAATAAAATAATTAAAACGGATACTGTCCTTGTCAGAAAAATGACAGCATTGGTCATATAGTGTCCAACTTTTACACCGGGGACCACCGTTCTCACCACATCTCCCAGCAACTGTCAACCCTGGTTTCTTTCGACCCTGCTCTTCATCTAACCAAAACCAAGTACTTTAAATTGCCCAAACTAGGCAAGGATGCGGATGACGTTGTGTTGTGGTAAAAGTTGGGCCCGGTTAAAGTTTAACTTGAAGAGGGATGCTGCAGGACTGGCTCCATTCAAATGAATGAGAGGGCTGCGTTTTTCACACTTGGCTTAAGTTTGTCTGACAGCGGCCTTAACTTTAACCATGTGGTAGGGCAGAAAATGGTCATGTAAACTGCATTGGAAAGCAAACAAACAGGGGTACCAGATCAGAAAGTGCTCATATGGGTTGTTTTGTAAGGCAAAGATGAACTAGTTCTCAAGATGAACCAACTTTGTCCTTTAGGCTAGAGCAATTGTTATTACTATGAGATGTCAGGCAAGTCAAGTCAACTTTATTTATTTGGCCCAATATCACAAATGTGCCACAAGGGGCTTTAGAAACTCTACAGCATCCGACACCCTTTATCCTTAGGAAATTATGTTGGCTACATTAACACTTGCTTCAGTTGATGTCCTTTTGGTATTTGTCCTTCTTCCACCTGTCCCTTGTTCATATTCCTCTGGACCTATGGGCGGTATGTGTCCCATTACTAGGGGAACTAGTCTAGGTCTGACGATGGGATGTCTTCCCTGCCTCAGCCTGCCAGGGGGTGGGAATACATGCTGAGCTCATCCCTGGACTGCCTGACTGGTGACAGCCCACAGCATAATCCCCATAGGGGACACATTACTGGGCCATTTGTCCAACTATTCCACCTTCAGTGCATGCATCTGGCTTGCCCTTGGTTCATTCACCCCTTTTTTGCCTGCAACTTTCCTTTCAGAAATAATCCTGAGTGATTATAATGTATCAACACAGAAATCAATTGGATTAGTCCAAAACCGCTGCCTCTGTAAATCTCACCTTTATCCCTCGACCCCAGTGCAGTCTTCAAACATAGCAACCCCTGTCAGTACTTTTCCTTTGAGGAGATGGTTGCCAGATTGGACCTTGTTCATCAGGGCAAACTTTTCCTCCAACTGACAAGAAGGCGCTTGACTCTGTTATTGTTTATGAGGAGAAAGCTGTGGTCAAGTTCACAGGCTGGGAGAGAGACAGCGAGAAAGTGCCGGAGAGAGAGAGAGTCTGTTCCAGCTCCAGCCCCATGAGAGAGAGTATAACTCAGCCGTGGTTTTGCTTCCCTAATTCCTTTTGATTTAGCAGAAAATCGTGAGCTAAGCTGCAGTGCACAAATATTCACCAGAGCTTAGATTCACCTCGTGGCCTCTCACAAACCTGTACCTACTCTGGTCAGTGTGTTTGTGCATGTTCCTGTCTCTGAAAATGTTTAAAAGTGTGTCTGAGTCCCATTCTCATAGCAGCCGGTCTATTGTGCTCAAAGCAGAAATACAAATGTCTCTGAAAAGGGGCTTAGCTCTAACAGCAGCTTTGGCATAAACACTAGAACTGTTTTCTCAAGCTTTTGATAGCAGTTTCCGACAGCTATAGCTAATTCTAATAGTTTCTATTCCCACAAGGATTTTCCTGATTTGTTTACAGGTTTGTTAGTATTACTGGGTCAGCTGAATCAACTGTGGTATTCTTAATCCAATATTACAAACTCCCCAGAGAAATCCAAGTCTACATTAACCGTGTGAATTGGTGTCTGTAAACAAGTCGAGCAGGTGAAAGGTCTTTGGATACTTAAAAGTAGTGTTCTGTCAGGAGCCATTCAAGGACAAAATATCATAGATTTGATGATGGATGATAGCTCACTGCCAAGCCTGAATACACACACTTGCATGGGAAGAAAGGTAAGGATGGTCGCTATCCAGGGACAATGTACAGTTTGTATGTATGTGTGTGTGTGTGTGTGTGTGTGTGTGTGTGTGTGTGTGTGCTTGCTTTATTTGAGCGCTGTTTCAGCACTCTCTCTCTCTCTCTCTCTAACACATGTGGTTCATATTTAAGCCGTAGTGCTGTTCAACTGGACGATTTTGGCTCTGTTCTCCCAGTCCCACATTCCCTGCTTTTTTCTCTGACTTTCATTTCTGCTGTGCTTTGGGTGGTGCATGGCAGCAGGCATGACAAATATTTAAATAAGTATTTATTAATAATAATAATTTAAACAATGCAACTGATTTAGTTACTTATATCTCTATCGGGGACAGCACACGTTAATTCATATTAATATGATGTAAGTGTGCCAGATTTAGCCAAAAGACAAATGTTTTGTCCGCAGGTAGGTTGAACATGGATGAACAAGTCTGTGTTACACAGTAATGTGAAAGGTGTATGTGAGGAACAGTATGAGGAATAGAACAATTATAGTCTTATATAAATCCAGTGAATATGATTGATGTTGATTCTAATTATAAATTATTGACAATAACAATAGATGAATAAATTAATAAAATAATCTGTGTGAATAACATACTGTATATATGACTACAATTAATAATTGCATTTCCAACACATCAGTGCTGTAGGGTGTTTCTACATCTAAATGAAAGCATTTTACATTAAAAACTGAAACACCCCTTTTTAAAAATAATAATAATAATAATAATAATAAAAACCCAACAACCTTTAAAATATAAAAAAAAACACATTTACCTTTGATTTAATTATCCGGTTAAAACCGGGTTGTTAAATGAAGGCGCCATCACTGGTTATAATCATTTCTGTCTGTGGTAACATTAACTCCTCACATTAGTCTGGACCTCAACAGTATCATCACATCTCACCACTCCATCCATCCCTCTTTAATATCTCTCTCTTCCTAGTCAAACTCTGTAACCCCTGCATCTGCCCAATGGGCGAGGGGAGCTGTCAGCAGCGAGCCCTCCCTCATCTCTCTCTCTCTCCCCCTCTCTCTCTCTCTGCTCTGACTCTGTCCACAGCGCACTGATAAAGGAGAGGTCCGGTACGAGCATCCGATCCAGCACAGAGTCACACAGCCGACAGAACTGCAGCTAGTCTCGCATCTGCCAACCTTTGGCTCCAGCTGTTATTCGGATCCTATATCTGCCTCTGAACTAAGCAAACACCAAGGATAGGTGTTTGGGGAGCTGAGTGGAGAGGTGAAATAGCAGACACTTGTTGCGCGTCTCGTCAGGTAAACCTCCTGTCAGCAGCCAGAAGCGCTCAGTGGAAATTCTGGTGCGCACATGGCTCCGAAAACGCGCGTCTCACACTCCTGACAGTCGCGCAACATGGAGCCACACACTGGATAATGAGGCCTACCTACTGAATGGGTGTCTAACCTATTTCACATCAAACCTGTCTGTTAAAGTTGGGCTTTTTTCTGATTTTCTGAATCTGATTTTTTTGTGTGTGTGTGGGGTGGGGGACTTCTGGTGGTTAAAAAAGCGCAGAGCCATGCTGGGTTTAAACAGGATTCTGAGCCTCCGGGCATCCCGGATTCGGAGCTGTGGTTCGCCAGAAGCCAGACTCTCATCCCGGTCTTCTTCATGCCAAAATCCCGGTGCCAGTTCGAGGATTTACTGTGGGTGTCTGTTGCTGCTGCTGCTGGTGACGCCTCGGGTGGACTCTTCATGGTGGTGAGTACTGTCTGCATCCATCACATCGCCGGCCTACCTGCCTGCCAACACGATTTATGGGAGCTGAATATGTAGGCCTATATTTGCTTTTGGAAGAAACAATTACGCAAATAATAATAATTATATATAGGCCTATTATAATTGATTATTATTATTATTATTATTATTAACTAAATTAAATCAAGAGTCTAGCTGTAAAAGGAAGGCAAGAAAATGCAACACAATTTGAACATTTAACATTGATCTTAATCATTTGAAACGGAGCTGGGATTACTGCCGAGCTTTGGGTCTAAAAACATCAGGGATTCAAACTGCCAACGAATGTAACTTATGAGAATTCTTTTAATAACCCATTTTCCAAAAGCAAAAGCAAAAACCCTTTCCAATTAATTCGGAGCAGCGACTTTCCAACAGCAGACAGACAATGGCTTTATGAGGGCTTGCATGCCTTAATTTATTATCTCACCGTCCTCTTCTCATTAATCTCCTTGTGCATTTCTTTTGCTGCAAATAATCTAAAAGCGTTGGGGTTTATTGAAAATACTTCCATATGCTATTATTTGTCACGAATGAGTGCGCTGCCATGTAATTTTTTTTATTTTTATCGGGGAATGACTGCAAAGAAAAACTCTAAATGTGTTTTTCTGTCATCATTTAATTCAAGTCAAAACTGATTTGCTCCAGAAAAAAAGAGAGCAAGAAAGGACGTGGCATTAATAGTGAAAATTACCCTAAATTATGAGTTTGTGAAGTAGATTCAAGCTTCTTTAGGATTTTGTTTCTAAAACGCATTTTCTTCGTGTCAGTTTGTTGGCCTGCCATATTGAGGAATAATAATAGAGCGATAAATGTAATTTATGCCGGCGCTGTTGGCTGAGCTCGTGTTCAGCTCAGCTGGAGCCTGTATTCGACAAGGCAGAGCAGTCATTAATTCACCAGGTAGGCCTACCACACACACACACACACACACACACACTCAAATGACTTCACTAAAATACCCCCAAACCACCCATCTAGAGCATAGGTGAAGGGTGAAAAAATATCTCATTGCCTGCACAGTATAGGTTAAAGTGTATGTGTGTTTATAGAAGTGTCTGTGTGTGGGTGAGAATGGGGGTGATGGAATGCCTAATAGTTTGTGTAGATTAAAAGCAGGTATGGGGAGTAGTGGGAAGAGTGTGTGTAGAGGCTTTCACTGGGCATTATTGGCTCTGAGGGGAATTTAGTGTAGTAGATACAGTATTTTACTGTTTAATTTTTCTTGCTGTACAGTAAGGGGGTGGGGGTTGGCAAAAATGATAGGGGGTTGTAGGCCAGTCATTTGAGAAATGTGGGGGAAAAGCTTGTATAATGTAATAGAAATCCATCATAATAAATACGTTTTATAATGGTGGTACTTTTTTGTGAAATATAGAAGACACCTATGGTTATCACCTAATTTATATGAGCATTAGTCGCTTATTTGCTACATCTTTAGCAAATGTATCAGGAAATCCGCAAACTAAAGTAAAATGATTTCTTACTGATGCTAATGCTAGGAAAAATGATCACATCTATCTTGGTATGATCCAATGTAGGGCTTGAGAAGATGACAGGGTAATAAGAGGCCATAGGAGGAATCATCAGAAGTCAATAGAAGCCTTCCCTGTTTGCCTCCCACTTGTCTTTCTTCCATGATTCACAGTAGAATTGCAGGGCTTTACAGCATGTTGTTTTAGACCTGTGGATAATGATTTACAATCCTATAAAATCCACAAGTCCTCCTGCCTCTCAGAGAGAAAGACAGACAGAAAATTAAGTGTGAATTGCAGCTCTGGCTCTTTCCTTTGATGAGCACTCTGTTCTTATTCCTCCTCTCTCATTCCACTCTGGGGAGTAGAGAGCCTTCAGTCTCCATCCTCTTGTCCGTCCTCGTAAAACACGACCACACAGCTACACACTCCCTGACCTCCCCTCGCTGACCCATCAAAGCCCCGCAGCCACCGAGCTGCACACACACACACACACACACACACACACACATGTCACGATTACATTTAGAGTTCTTTTTGGGCAAGCTCAATGGAGCATTTATCTTGATAGGATACTGTGGCTCTGTTTTATTAGGGGAGGGAGAAAGATTGGAAGAAGCATGCAGGAGAACTGTGAGTCAGATGAGATTGAGAGCGAACAGGCGGGAGACAGCGAGGAGCAAAGTGAGTAAATGGGGTCTTAGTTTGACAGGGTTATTGTGCTCTGATTTGTGACATGATTTCAACTATCCCACTGGGAAACATTTAAACACACAGGTCTTGTGGGGAGAGGTTAAGTGCTTATTTATTTGGATAGCAGAGTAAATGGTTTCCACTCCCCTCCTTATTGCAAACCTTAAACTGTTAAGTGTAGTGAACTCTGACTCACAGAGGACTGTTGCTGCAGCTCTCCTTCATGCCACTCACCACCTTTGAGTGTGTGTGTGTATTCACATGTGAATACGCTTACCATACGAGGGTCCCTATGTGTGCTAATCAGCTGCAATACACTACCAAACACTGCTGTATTTTGTATTTCACACAAGTCCTTCTAAATGACCCAAGTCAGTGTGAATTCACTTCCAAACTGCCTAGAGGTTTCTTTTGTTTTTGGCATTATCAGGTACATCGGTGCGCTGGGGGCCCGTGTGATCTGTGACAACATCCCAGGCTTGGTGAACAAGCAGCGGCAACTCTGCCAGCGCCACCCAGACATCATGCAGGCCATCGGTGAGGGCACCAAGGAGTGGATCAGAGAGTGCCAGCACCAGTTCAGACACCATCGCTGGAACTGCAGCACGCTGGACCGCGACCACACTGTGTTTGGACGTGTTTTGCTACGGAGTAAGTCCGTGTGTTTGTCTGCATGTCTGATTACTGACTATGTGGCCAAGAAGTACAGATTCTGAGCGTGAACCTGAGCCCCCTCTGCTACTATCACACCACTCATTCTCACCCGTCATCTTCACTTTTACTGCCTTATCGCTCCCTTCTCCTCTCTGTCCTTCTCTCCCTTACTCTGTTCTCTCTCCGATCTTTTCATACTCACGTATGCTGGTGCTCCGTGTTTATAGTCGCTAATGGACTGTTGTAATGCCTTATGCTTGGTCAATAAACACACGGGCTTCGAGACGTGGGCTTGTCGTCATTTTGTTTTTCCACTCCTGCCAGACCTCTCTGCTTTCTAACAGATTCATGCACACATATGCACACAGGCGTGCATGCATGTTAACATACATATTTTCCAACTATCTTTTATTTCTCCATATTAAGTGTTTTATAATCAGTCTGAATTAGGACAGGAGCTATTCAGTGAAAACACCTGATAGCCAAGTTTTAAATTCAGCTGATAATTTTGCACGAAAGATTAAATGACTATTAAATGACTAAATGCTATTTTAACAACAATACTGTAGCGGGTATAGGTAATTACTGATGCATTGTGAATGTAGAGCATGGACGCAGTAATGCACCTGTAAGTCACTCTTGCATGCAGTGCAAAAAGAGTGACTCTATGATACTACATCTTAGGGGTTATGATCGTGTATTATACTTCCCCTTCAGTGTGTTTGCTTTTTGAGCAAGGCACAATGCAGTTCATTGTAGTGTATCTGGATTCAGGTTGCACAAAATAAGGTGCTCATCTCCGCAGACTTAGTATCTTACGTCACTGACTCTGCTTGGCTTGTTACTGTCCCTCTTCCAGCCATCCTACGCATGTGTGGGAGCCGACGATGCATGGGAAAAATGTAGCAGATATGGAGATACAGTCTTCACGCATGTGTGTGTGTGTGTGTGTGTGTGTGTGTGTGTGTTTGTGTGGTGCAAAGGAATAAACAGTAATGTAGATGTAAATATTTAGAGAGATATTCTCACTGTCAGCCAAACAGCGCAGGTTTATACGATGACCAGCAGTGCCCTTCTCCGTCCTCCCCCACATACACCCCCTCAGCAGCACCCACTGCCCTCTTCTCCTCACCCCAGAGACGGAATTGGACATTCCAGTGAATACAGAGCAAGCAGGTTGGATCACACAAACTCTTCTGGCCCAGGCTGGTTCAGATAGGTTTGAGAGAGCTTGTATCTTGTTTTCAGATAGAAGTATCCCGCCCTTAATTCAGTCATTTGTAATCAGTACTACATCAGATAGTTTTGTTATTTCGTAGTGCTGGTATTTGAGTATTTCTATTTCATGAAACTTCTACTCCATGCTTTTCAGAAAAAAATAAATGTGATGCATTATTATTTATCCTAGCCTGCAGATCATGAAATAGTTTGCTACAGCTTTTAAATACTTCTTACAACTTGGGGTTGTAAGAAGTATTTGTAGGTTTTAAGAAGTTGCGACTGCGACCCAACCTGATTTGAAACAAGATTAAAAGTCTGACATCCTGTTTACGCAGGCTGCATTGCTACAGCAGCATGTCTGCAGTTTCAGTCGTTCGTCAGGGTCTATGGAGGACTGAAGCTACCGTAATGTCACCCATTGGTTTGTGGACCACCGTTTTTAAGCCTCAAGTTTGTCATTTTGGCCATTTTTTGGAAGCGGAAGTGACCATATTTGGATGAGAGAGTGGAGTAATTTACATGAACTGCAATATTATTGGAATGCTAATTTTGATTAGCAAAATTTACTTACAGGAAAAAATTAAGAGCCAACTCCTTAGATATCTTTTAGTACAACTAAACAAGACATTTTTAGACAACCAGAGTGTTACACTTAACTATTATGAACTATTATTGAAGAAGACTTGAAACATCAATTAAAGCCATCAACTAATCAGGAAACTGTCTACTGAGGTAATTAATCAACTTCACTTTTCAGACTCGGAGGTTCCCGCTTGGTTCATTAACAGTGCTGTTATGTGGTCACCCATGTTTTGGGAGATGCATTGGGTACAATTTCACATAGGCGTAATTTACACTGGGGACACTGGGGACATGTCCCCACAACATTTTGAAATGGCTGATTTTATCCCCATCACTTTTTGAAAGCAATTGTTAAAAATGTTTTGAAAAATAGCTTGCAGGGATAACAAATCAAAATGCTTTAAGAAAGGCTGATTTGCACAATAAGAAAAGATGCAATGCAATTTAAATATAGAAGAAACAAATGTCCATTGTCCAAAAAAAGTAACTAAAGCTAAAAAGAACAAGCTGCTGATTACTTAGATTTTTATATTTATGAATTATCTACTGTATCTACTGTCAATTGGAGCAGAAAATTTCTCCAGAATGCAGGAAATTCTGTAGTTAATTCTGAAAAATTTCTTGGGGGGGGGGCGACGACCCCACACTAAAATTCTATTGATTACTTTTAAAGCTCTTCATAGCCTCTCGCCTTGTTATATTTCCATACACACCAGCACGTACCTTGAGATCCTCGGGCAGAGGTCTGCTATCTGTTCCAGAGTCTCGACTGAAAACTAAAGGGGACAGAGCGTTTGCTGTCAGGGCCCCGAGGCTCTGGAACAGCCTGCCCAAGGAAATCAGGTCAGCTGAGTCAGTGAACTCTTTTAAGTCCCTTCTTAAAACATACTTTTATAGGAGAGCCTTTCCCGATCTTATTTGACTTTATTTTATCCCTTTATTTTATTTTATTTTACTAATTTTATATTTATCTTAAACGTGTATTTTAGTCTTTTCAATGTTTTCATGCTTTTATCTTGTATTGTTTTTGTATTATTGTCTCTTGGGTATTATTGTCTTTACACTTAAAGCACTTTGTAACTTGTTTTTGAAAAGTGCTCTACAAATAAAGATTATAATTATTATTATTATTATATATTCCGGCATTTCTTATTTCTTCAAAATAGTGTTGAAAGTCTTCTTGTTCTCGTGCATTGTCACAACTCGTGACCCAAGTGTATCATTGTGCCCCTAATCCTAGTCCTTATGTCCCCACCACTTTTCAACGCAAAGTGTGTGTGAAGCACAAGTGAAACAAGAGCTGTTATGCGGGTAAGACAGGTGACATGGCTGAAACTCATTTCTTTGTAGACAGAGTTTCAAAAAAGAGCTGAATGTGCTAGAAAGTTGCACTGCAATCTGCCCATTACATAATGAGATACTGTGTATTCTAAGTTGACATTTCAACCTTATGACGGTGCTAAAGGAAAGCTGGTGGGGTTTAAAATTAAATAAAGTCATGTCAATGGAACAAAAAAAGTGGAAGAGCACAGTGCAGCAACCAAAAGATGTACAGCAAGCACATTTTAGTGTTTGAAAGTGACAGTTATTTTGTAGTTCATATTCAAAAAAGGCAGGCATTTAGGAGCTTTTTGGATTTAATACCCTAATCTTTTAATCCCTCTGTTATCGTCCCCCTGAACAGGTTAAAATAGGCACTGTACTCTGACCCATTTAACATTGTTCTTGTCAGTTGTAGTTTCACAGTTTCAGTCCTGTTCTACGCAGCATGTGTTTTAAAATGTGTTTAAAATGTGCATTTTTTGTTGAGTCTTGTCAAAGGAAATTGTCCTATTATTTTCACCCAGAGACCAGCTCACGTTAGTGAAGTGGGGCACCAAATTCCAACACCAACAAACAAGACCAGCTGACCAATTCACATTGCAGCACTTTACAAAACACCCAGCCAACTCTGGTCTGGTGAAGAAAATAACTTGATCCAGTGCCTGTGCAGCATTTTGGAAAACAATGGCTTTAACTGGTAACGCTGTAGCAGAGAGGCTGTTCACCACTACTGGAGATATAATGTTTATAACAACACAGCAGAGTTGTTATTAAAATTATATATGAAAACAACTTATGTATGTTAGGTTGAACAAGTGACTGAAGACTGAAGTTCTTCTGCCTCTTGCTGCTGTGTTTTTTGAGGCATTCATTCCGTACAGGCTTTGCAAAAAGCAACTGTGACCAAATGCTATATCTAATTCTCTATGTGCCTTTGGCCTAACAATAGATGAGTCATATTCTAAGGAACTAAGGAGACCAGAAAAGCACAGCAATGGTAGAAAATACTGTCATGACATCATCCTGGCGCTGATGAATGGGGTATCACTATATCTGTATTCAAACAATTTATGTGAGCAGAGGAGAGCCCCGCAGCTGGGATTATTTCCATGATAATATTTAAACAGAGCTGTCCTATACTCCACATCAGGCCTGATATGCCCCCGTCAGCTGCACCTTCAAGTCCTGATGGCTCACGCCCAGGCCTGGTCAAGGCATTATGTGTATCTGTCCATGCATGTTAACTTGTGAGCTGCTCAGCTGGAAGTCTTTAGGTCTTTGAGAATCTACTGTATTGCATGATGATATGTACTGCAATTTCTGTATTCAGTAATAGATTGTTTAATTCTAACCCTTTAACTCAGTATAACCTCTGTGTTTCTTTTTTGCTTTCGTGCTTGTCCCTCCGTCTCTCTTTCTCAGGCAGTCGTGAGGCAGCATTCGTCTATGCCATCTCCTCAGCAGGAGTGGTGTATGCGCTCACTCGCGCCTGCAGCCAGGGGGAGCTGAAGACATGCAACTGCGACCCGCACAAGCGTGGGCGGTCTAGCGACGAGAGAGGAGAGTTTGACTGGGGAGGCTGTAGTGATAATATCAACTATGGGATAAAGTTTGCCAAAGCCTTCATAGATGCCAAAGAGAGGACTGTCCGAGATGCACGGGCGCTCATGAACCTACACAACAACCGCTGTGGACGAACAGTAAGTGATTACAGTGTCTTTACTCAAATAACAAAAAAAAAACCACATTTTCTCACTTACATGTAAAGACCTATCTAGCTATGTAGATTTTTCTTTTATTTGCCAAAGTTTTTATGTATCTGCATCTTGGACCCCATTTCCCCCTGGTATTAACGTGCAACCTATATCTGGCAATGTTATATGGATAATGGTCATGGGCCTCATTTACACTTGATATTACAGTAATAAGCACAGGTGGAGCAGGCGAACTAGTGAACGATGCAGACTGCACTCACACTTTGCTGGGATCCAATCTCAATGCGAGCCAGACGTCCTCCACAAGAGATCTAGCCAATCCAACATTTTGAGTGCATTTTAGGGTTTGGAGACTATAGTTTATATAATTTACACTTTCATTTTCTCTCATCTCGACAACTGCAATTCTTTCTATGTAGGAATCAGTAGATAATCAGTCCTGTCTCGCCAGCAGGTGGTTCAAAATGCAACAGCAAGACTCCTCACTGGATGAAAAAGAGAGACCATATCCCCCTGTACTGGCCTCTCTTCATTGGTTTCCAGTGAAATACAGAATTACACACACACACACACTTTCATTTCTCTTATAACAACAATAGACATTTAGACAATTGCATATTCAACAGATAGCATCATTTTACCAGAAAATGACTGACCTTGATGATCATTTTAATTTGAATGTTCTGCTTTTATAAGTGGTAGTCTTATTTACTGCTGACATGTAGGCCTAGGTTAAAACTAATCATCAAGCTATCTAATTTCTCACCTGGTCATCTGTATCTCCAGAGCATGATGTCCCTGTCTGGCCACTGCTTTCACCATGCCTCTCCTTTCCCCTGTCTCTCTGTGCTCCTGCATTGTGACCAGATACCATTATTTTACCAGAAGAACAATGACTGACCTTGATGATCATGATTTGCTTTAATGTTGTAATGCTGTTTAGCTAAAGAACAGTGTACATGCAGCCCTGTCTGGCGAGGAACTGAGGCTTCTATGCTCCCTTCAAAGCCACCAGACTCTTTTGACAAAAACAGTAATTTGACCTTGCAGAACATGGGAGTTGCTGGTCTACCACTGCCTCATTTGGTTAGTTTGTTTATGTTGTTGTGTGACTTTGGTGTTTTAAAGGTTAGTTTTTAATTACTGTTTTTGTCAAAGGAGTCTGGCAGCTTTGAAGAGAGCATATTTTCAGTTCAGCAAGATAAAGCGAGTACTGAGAGTACTGATATTGATTTTTTTAATGAGGGCGTTTTTTACGTGGGGGGGGGGGGGTTGGAAGAAAATTGCTCAGATATAAACTGTTCATAGAATATAATAATATAATTCTCAAACAAAAATCCTTTAACATCCACTGGCAGAAATCTTAGAGGTAAATATCTTACCCCTAACCCCTTACCCTAACCTCAGCAATTAAAACCAAAAATGATGTGAAAGACTACATACCACTAGGGGTACATTTAGTGAGAAATATGTTTTAATGAAATTTGTTTAAACCAACCCTTTAAGGTACGTTCGTGACTTTACGCTTCATTTTAAAACATGTAAAACCAAATTTTATGATGGCTAAAACAATACACACAACAACCAACACACAAACACTTCTCTCTATGGCTCTCTCTTAGGCAGTGAAGCGATTCATGAAGCTAGAATGCAAATGTCACGGCGTGAGCGGCTCTTGCACACTGCGGACATGTTGGATGGCCATGTCAGACTTCAGGAAGACCGGTGACTACTTAAGGAGGAAATACAATGGGGCCATCGAGGTGACGATGAATCAGGATGGGACAGGCTTCGCTGTAGCTAACAAAGCCTTCAGGAAGGCCACCAAGAACGACCTGGTCTACTTTGAGAACTCTCCAGATTACTGCCTACAAGACAAATCAGCAGGTAAGAAGGGAAAAGGAGAGAAGAAGATTGTGAACTGAACTGAAAGAGGCAGTTTCTCATGGATGGTGATGGATTGCCCAGACTGTGTTATGTTTTAGGGGTGTTATGTGTATGTTGTGTATATGTTCATGCGTGACTTGTGTGTTTGTGTGTGTGAATGTGAGTGTGTGTGTGCGTGTGAGTGTGTGTGTGTGTGTGTGTGTGTGTGTGTGTAATGGTAGTCAGGTAACATCAGGCCTCCCGTGTGATGGAAGCTAATATCCTTGTACCCTAGGGACATGGTTGTTCTGTGGCCACCTGACCTCTATCAGTCTCTGTCAACACATATATACACACACACATATACACAACCCAGTGGTCAGAGAATGTGTTGATCAACCTTTACACAATACACCTAATCAGGTACGGCTGTTACTGATTGGATGGAAGATGGATGAAAAACAGTTTGGTGAACTTTTACAGTATTTGACATCAAGACCTCTATCAGCCAGAAGCTTAATCCGATTGTCCTCGTCCTTGCTCCGTTGGTGTGTCCCTTTGTCCATCCTCCCCCTCTTTCTCACCTTCCCAGTGGAATCCACAGCCTAGGGACACAAGCGGCTAATTTAAAAAAAAAAAATCACTTCTTTCTGTCTGTCACAGTCTCTCCCTCTCTGTCTGAACTAAGCGTAGCTGGAGGGCAGAGTGGGCCTCAGAGTGTGAGAGCCTGTCTGTCTGTCACGCTCCACTGTCCATTTAACCCTCACACATACACACACACACACAGAGTGGCTTCAAAGGGAGCAGTGGCTTGGGAAAGGCAGTGTAACTATAGGCCACTCTACCAACACTGCATAGTTGTGTGTGTGGGTCTGTTGTTCTATGGGCAGCATGTTGTGATAGGTAGCAGTTCAAACAGGGAGCTTCTCACACAAAACACCAGCACTAATCTCTGTGGGGATGACATTCACACAAGACACAGACAATATGCCACAGCTTTAGGTAATAGCCAGACTGCTAAACTCTTCTATACGCTTAACAAGGTTTACTAGCATGCTACTGAAGATCAAATATCGTAACAAATAGAGAACTAAAGTGAAATTAAATCTTCCTCAAACCTCATTCGAAACTAGTAACATTTGTAATGCAATGCTAAAGGTCTGGAATATAAACTTGTTTACAATACATTTTGAGGTTTGCTCCATTTTTCTAGACAGAAATGTTTAATTTGGTAAAAAACTGTTTAATGTTCTATTTAGTATTTCACTTTTCAGCTGCCTTTAACGAACAAGAAGCCCAGTATGACCATTAATAGAATCAATTCAGTTGACTGAATTTTAAAGGGTTCATACCTTGTTTGTATCTGGCTTTATTTGTTAAGCGCATCGAATAAGTAACAACAACAAGTCATAATACTGGGTGGTATTCTTCCCGTTCTGTCAACATTGAGTGTATGCAGCATAAATGTCTCCAATTGAATGGTGGGACTGGGAAAATGGACAGGGAGGGCAAAATGGCATGGCCGTTTTTTATAAAGCAAAGTCTACTAAAACGTTAGATAACAATTAGAAGAGAGTGTGGATGGTTATCAGGAGGGTTAGAGTTACAATGGCATGTAATAAGCGTATTTCCACACTGGACAAATTTGATGCGAGCTGCAGTTTATTTGAATGCTGACAAACTAACTATTGTTTAACTTTGTTAATCATGAAGGGTTCAAGTTCTAATTTCAAGTTCTTTAGTAGATACTCATATATCTTTGAATCTGACCCAGCAACAAGATTCACTGTCTCAGAAAAACCAATGAAAGTAACCCTCAATTAGAGTTTATAGCATTGAGTTACAGAGGATAGTGGAACAGAAGCTAGCCTTGATGTGACGTTAAGACTAAGGATCGCAAACCTGCTGATTGTTTTCTCGATTAGTCAATTAACTGTTTGGTCTGTAAAATGTCAGAAAATTATGATAAATGTCCATCACAATTTCATAAAGCCCAAAGTAACATCTTGACATCGGTCTTGTCCAGCCAATAGTCCAAAACCAGAGATATTCAGTTGTAGCAAATCCCCACACCTGAGAAGCTAAAACCTAAAACTAGGTAAGGTCTAGCTTTTTTGCTTGAAAAATGACTTGATTCATAATCAAAAGAATGGGAGGTTAATAATTTTTGATTGACTAATGAAGTAATGAAATAATTATTTCAGCTCTAGCAAAGACATTTGGCTCTCTATAGACAAACTTTTTTTAAGTAAAACACAAAAGACCAGTTAAGAGAAAATAGCTTTAGTTAACTTGTATCTTCTATAAGCCAACTCTTTTGTTCTATTGTGCAGGCTCTCTGGGCACGGCTGGGCGGGTCTGCAATAAGACATCACGCGGCACTGATGGCTGTGAGGTCATGTGCTGTGGCCGGGGCTACGACACCACGAGGGTCAAGCAAATCACCAAGTGCGAGTGCAAGTTCAAATGGTGCTGCGCCGTGGAGTGTAAGGACTGCGAGGAAGCTGTGGACATACACACGTGCAAAGCCCCCAAACGAGCTGAGTGGTTGGACCAGACCTGAGGACACGCCCCCCCTACCCCCCGTTATGCAACCCCACCCCCTTCCCCTTTACAGGACATCCTGTGGAACATGGCATTCTGGGAAAGTTTGTCTGAAAGTGCTCTGCGTCTCCGCCCTCCCCTGCCCCCACATCAGTTCATCATTGCATGGCTTTTCTACCTGTCTCTGTGAAAGCACTAGAATTCAGTACCCGTCAATATGAATTAATACCCATTAGCCCCTATTTGTGAATGGCTCTGTGACTGAACTGCTGGGATCAGATGATGAACGGTGAAACCAGAGGACACTTTGGGTTTCTGGTGGATTGGGCTTTCATGAAAGATTCAGTCCAGATGGCCTTTTTTATAGCGTGTGGTTCTGGGTTAAAAAACGATTTGCTGCTTTCATGATGCTTAAAAGACACATTTTTACATTAACTGAGCCTTTAAACATATCCAGTATTATTACAACAATTTCATATACTCACATAATTTTCTTTCTTTTTTGGGGGGGCAATACACTTTTATCTACCAAAAACGAATACTTGGTTGGACTTTGGGAAGTAGCTTGACATGTGCACTTTGAGAAGTGGACATCTAAGCGTAAGTTTGGCTCTGTGTGGCCAAATAGAAGTCCAGGCAAAGGACTAAGAGGACACGTAGATGGACGCCAGATGAATAAATGGACGGATGCGTCATTGAAACTTTGAATGCAAATGTAAAAAAAAAAAAAAAGACAAAAAAAGACAAAAATAGTTGTTTAAAGAGATTTATTTAAATTGTAAAGTGTTGTTTCATTTCTCATCTGCGGATGACACTGCACTACATTGGCTGATGAGGATAGAGAAGAGCACTCCCATTATTATACAGTGTACTCTAGTTTTCAGTGTAAGACGACCAACTGCCGCTGACAAGAGGAGGAAGAAGAAGAAGGAAAAAAAACCTGCATGGTCATTCAGTCACGCATAACCACAACATCAGAAAGATTTCACTTCTCTGCTCTCCAGCTTGCTTGTATAACATTGTGTATATTGCCTTATCCAAACAGATGTTCATATGAAATATATGGTGCATTAGTATGACACTGGAATCTTTGTTTTTTGTTCAGACAGACCAACGTAGAGGTTGAAGGCAAGAAAGGGAATAGATAATGCCAACAGAGCACAACTAATCAGTGTGACCGAGCAGGATAGTAAGTTCAGTTGTACTGCTGTCATAACCTGCCGTGTTATTCCCATCACTCACACACACACACATGAACGCACACCATCGCTGCTCCCCACTGGCAGTAATACTACAGTCTCAGTAACAAAGGCTGATTCTGTGTGAGTTGGGGTAGAGTGTGCTATATCAGTCAAGGGGAGGGAAGTGTTTGATTAAAGGCCCAACCTAAACCCCAACCCCTGCTGGCCTCATCCCACCCCTCGCTATGTGGAATTCCAGGTGGGTCCCAGGCTAATGACTAGATGGCTGTAATTACCCGGGGCTGTTGATAGCTGGTGATTGGACATGGTCGTGCCACAGTGGACCTAGTGTGGGCTCCTGCTGGGACCACATTTAATCAAAGGCTTCTTGGCCGGCTTATCAAAGGGAATACTTTCTTGCAATCTTCTCAGCCTCAGCCCCCTCTGCTCCCCAGACTCTCTGTCCAGTTCAGTCTCTGTTATATTAGAGCCCAGAGACTCCTGATAACGTGAATTCAAAAGGATATCACACACAAGACAAAAGTAGTGGATCAACACACCTTCCTTTTTGGAGAATGATACAGCATTAATTCATTGCCTTTCTACTCAGCAGACTTGTACTGCCTTGTAACACTACTATAGTTTTCTGTTGTAACCCCATATGATATGTGGCTGTGTTGGTGAGTGTGTCCTGGTGATAAGTCTCATCTTTCCCAGGCTTGGGACAGGATGCAGCCACGTTCAGGTCTGATTGTACACACTGATACCATGACACAGGACATGCAAGGCATGTGCCCTGGAGATACCTTAATGCAGGAAGAAGACTCAAATTCAGATACAGCAGCAGAGATAAAAATACACAATTGCTCTCCTTAGTTTATTTCATCTGATACTGCTACACAATTCAATTTATAAAGGACTGAAATTAGGCCACTCATGATTTACCTTTAAGACTACCAACCACATTTTCCCCAAAAAGAGCCCTCAACATCCTAGAAGTGGTCTTTTAATAGCCACAGGAGGCCCATATCATTAGATAAGATAAGCTTTATTGTCCCTCGGGGTAATATTATCAAGCAATTCCAGCCATTGAGCCTATTCTGGTGCCAGTTTCCTGTGGCAGAGTCTATCTGTGTCCTGGATGCCAGGCTGAGAGCATTCCTGTTGCGGAGTATCACAGGCAAACCATAAGTCTTCGCACCTGGCATGCAGTGCTGTGGGCGAGGGAGATTGTACTGACTGAGGGCACAGAAATGGCATCAAGCAACACAGGAGGTTTAAAGGATTTTTTTATTTTACAACTTGGACGTTATTTTTTTAGGGCCTCAGCTCTATTGGTTCTGATAACTCGCCAAATGAATTGAAGAGATGTAGGAATTCTGAGTCGTCAGACGATCATACAGGTTTAAAACAAAACTCTAGGTTAGCCAAACTAATTTGGAAAAGAAAAGAAAGATCAAAAGTAATATTATCACCCAAATGTTGTGAACATCCATCAGATTTTAGAGATCGACATTGTTGTTCATCTTTGACCTGAAGTACTTTTTTTCCTGTGCAATTAGGGATTATATGTAATTATGAACATTATAGGTGCGCTAACTTGGTTTCACCTCCAAATTAAGTGGTTTAATCTAATTATCTGTTGACTTGTTCACAACCTGCCAGACTGCTCCCTATTATTTTCCCTGTTGTAGCGATGTTGCCATGTTTCTGGACCTCTGCAATTAACTTTGTGGGTACAGTGTTATCATAAACAACAGAAACAGTAGCCAAAGCTACAAAATGAGACCCAAATTGTAATAAATCTGAATTATCCTTTAATTCCACAGTAAGTAATGACTGGGGCAATTGCTCAGAGAGCAGCTTTGTGGTAAAATCGCTGGTCACAAGTAATTCAGATCAAACTGTAGGTCAGCTGAATTTCCAAACTTTTCTGCTGAAAAGTAAAGGTTGCACTAGCTCTGTACAAACTGGTACGCTGACACACACACTGTTCCAGTATCTTTGGACTATTGTCGACGCAGACTGCACACATGGCCACAGTCATTTATTCAACATCATCACAGTTATTCTTAACTGTGTCCCCCTTCTTTTTACACTTCTTCTTTTTATATATTCTCTCTCACTCTCTCTCTCTCTGTCCTGTGTCTCGGTACTGACAGTTATGTAGATTTATCATCTTTATGTCCACGCTGTAATGCGTGTCAGTCTGAGCTCTGGTTGCCAAATGACAACAACCCTGAGAATAGAGGATGAACTCCACTCCGATTACATGCATGCAAGTACACACACACACAAACAAACACAGCATAAAGACACATGGACAGGACTGCATAGCCTGTGTGAGGTGACTTAAAATCCATCTTTGATTGAGAGACAGAAAATAAAGGAGAGGCGTGAGACAGAGAGAAGGACAGCTAGTCAAATGGATGGATGCGGGTAAGAGAGATATGTCTAGGGTTACTCACAGACCTAGCGGGCATGTTTATCAGCAGATCTTAATCTGAGCAGAAAGAACCGCGTTCCCCACAATTCATCATCATTACTCGCCCCACCTGCCACCTCCCCCTGACTGCCTCACTCCACCCCCTCCTGCTCCTTGCCTCTCATACAGGGTTCTGTCTGTGGGAATCTAGACCCCAGCACCAACTGCCCAGTAATATTCACCTTGGGGTGGTCCGGGTGTCAGCCATGCGATCTGTTTCGCACACATATTCACATGTGCATACCTGCAAGCTAGGATCGGACCACCTCAGTGCCCCCCTGAGCTCAACTATCACCTGTCTGGTAAAACCCTCAGTATGTTAGTGAACCTTTCTACTCTGTCACTCACTTTTTGCGAACAGAAAGTGCATGTAAACATACAAGTGTGTGTGATGGGATGAGTTTAGCCCTCAGGGCCGATAGAAACAGGGTCATCCCCCCCAGAGGTTTGAAGGGGAGTCTGACGAGGTCAGGGGTCATAAAGTTTAGATGTATCAACAGAGACCCTTCCGCACCATGAACATTCACCAATGATCCGTTGCCTGTTGACACCTCCTACACATTAACATCTTGCTCATGTAGCTAAGCTCTTCTCTGGCTGGCCAGCAAAGAGGTAGACTCCTCCAGAAGAACACCTGCTCTGCTGGATTAATATCTGGCCTACACTGTAGCTGTCTACAGTGTCATCCCTTCCATTCGTCTTTCATCCTTTCGGGGTGCCTCCATCTGACGGGGTGGGTGTCATTCGTTATTAGGTGGTGCAGTTTTGTTGGGAAGACATTTGTGTTGAGAGGCTGTGGGACCAGTAGGGGGTGCAGATTTATTATGGAGCTCAGACTAATATTTACGTGACCTGCCAGGACCAGAGGGGTGTAGAGACAGAGAGGGAGAGGAAGTATGGGTATGACTTGCAGCGTCTGCAGTGAGGGAATAGAGATTACGACAGAAAACACTTATCTCTTGAGACTTAAAGCAAAAAATGTCCACCTCTCCCCAGCCCCTCAACCTTCACTCATTGCCCCCCTTTGCTCTGTCATTTCCTATACGGTATATGGTTCGCAGCAGCACATTTTGACAGCCATCATAGTGGTACCCGTATAATATTGCAGCAACAACTGCAGTTCTCTTTTCCAAGTAACTCAAAAAATTTGTCCAACAGGCAACTGCTTGCCAAATCAAGTCTTTGATCTGGCAACCAGAATTTTCCTAACAATTGCCCTTTATTGTAGGGAGCAGTATTTCAGTACTCACTCACCATTGCATGTAAAACATTTCCGGTGCTTCTATATTTGCTCCTATAACTACTGACACATACAACCACATGCAGGTTGACCTCAATGAATTTTCCAGGAGTAGAAAGCCTGAGTGACCTGACACAGCACCAATTTGTCATTGCTAATTTATCTCTGGTATAACTCACTCACTGCTAGGCCAGGAGTCGAGCTTAGCGTTGAATAGCAGAATATTCTGCAGGTTGGGCTTACAGACAGCCACCGTGAGTTTTAAAGGACAAAGAGTGTCAGTGCTGAACCCGAGTCAGACATTTAGACAGTTAGTTGCAGTAAATTCTTCACCGTACAAGGTGTGGCTGCACCGTGATGAGGTTTGTATATGAGTGTGGCAGTGTGAGTGTGTTTATCTCCCTCCCTGTGTGGGAATTTACTGACACACCTCGCAAGGCACAAACAACAGTGACCTGGAAAAATTGTCGAAATTCCACCAACATACCAGGGAATCTCGGGGTTCGGGCTCACAATACACACTGACACACACACACATGCGCGCAAACACACAGACAACTAGAGACAGAGGTGTGGGAAACAGGAGAGATACAGGGTCAGGGTCAAATTGTGTAGGCCTCACAGACATAGATACCAGTGAGTGATACCAGCTGACACACACTGATGCTGACACTAACAGTGATACCATGGCTACCTGAGTGACACTGATAGATAGCGCTGAGCCAACCCAGCATGCACACACAATAAAACCAAAACTAAGCTCATCCCTGTACACATACTGCGCCCAAGGGTTGTACTCCTCAAACCTCTGTGATGAGGAAAAAATCAGTGTACCAGATGCAACTTTAAAGGGTCTAAGCAAGAAAAATTAACAAAAGGCAGTATCTCTTAAGTGGCAAATGGGTGAAAGGTGAAAGTATCCGCTGTGGCATTGATGTAAAGCAGTCTGCCACAAATCGAAAGATCGATCCCCCATGTGTGAATGTGGATTATTAATTTCTCTCAACTGACGCGCAGTTGGCATCTTGCATGGCAGCCTCTGTCATCTGTGTGTGAAAGGGGTGAATGTGTCATGGAAGGTGCTATCCAAGTACAGTCCATCTACTGGAGTGTCCACCTTTACTCAAACATGTTCACAACTGTGTGTTTATTGTTGCTTAGAGTGGAGTAGATGTGTTTACCACATGACTGGAGCCAGCGTCCCACTCCCAGTCTCCTAGACTCCTCACCTTTAATAACACAAACCACTGAAGATACACATAAATTCACTTGTACAACGAATCCCAAACTCACACCACACAAACAAACAATCTCCATGTGGAATGTGGGACACTGTCGTGTTTGTGTTTTGAGGTGCAGCTTTCTCCCATTTTAATTTTCCTTCCCGGAATATACTGTATATTCTCATAGGCACGTAGATTTATAGAAACTTGGGATTATCTTTATCTCCCTATGTATTTTTTCACAATCAGTGTGCTGATGCCTGCAGCCCAGTGCAGCAGTAACAAACCTCCACACTACCCCCGACTGGGCTTCTACCAGCACAGACAGCCGATCGAGAGCAAGGACACAGTACAGTAGCCTCAGTCGCTCAGTAAACAGTGGTAAACAGAGCAAGCGCTCGGCATGAAATGGAGGAATACTGGGCACAAAACATTTACACAGAGCTGCCACGGGAACAATATCATTTCAGTTTTACAATAAAGTGCTGGTGTAACAAAAACAACAGAAGGAAACTCATCTGTTCCTCTCTCGACTCAGAGTGACTTGTTTATGCTTTGGCCTCCCACTCTCTCTAAGGAGATAATTCAATCAAGCATAATAGAACTTTCACACAGGCTTAACCCAGCTTTAATGCTACTGCTACTAAGACACAAATGCGGAGGCTGATCTCATTTATCTAGAATTTTATTCTATTCCACATAGATAAATTAAAGGTTTTACTCTTAATATTTGTACTTTGTTCACAAAGATTTGACCTTTCATTTTAAAATCTTGAAATTTTGAAACTTCAAATTAAAGAAACAACATACGTAAAATGTAAAATGAGTAAAATCTTTTTCTATAATTGTTTTATAAGAAATTCTGCTGAATATAGTGTAACAAGCCATAAAACACTACAATAGGATGGAACAGATAAAACAATAATGAAAATACACCCCAATATCCTCACCAAAAGGAAACACATGCAATGTTAGATCTTGTCATATGTAAGACAGTAACGCAGTACCAACCATTTGCCTAATTACAGACAAAAGCTCAGGAGAGAAGGGAAGCAATCACATCACATTGCTGTCCCAATGCCTAAAGGAATTGTGGTAGTTTAATTATACCCACTGTCAGCCAGAAAGACTGGGACACACCACACCTTGTTTTGGCAATGCCATGCTGTGTCCACAACCTCCTCCAGTAACTAAAGCCAACTTCTGACAGTGTTTTGATTCACCTCACCAGAAAACTGCTCCTCTCGTGCAGAGCCTGTGGGGGCAGGCAGCAGCACCAACTTCACTGCACTAGGTTACATTATAGAATATACATCCAACACATGAACATATATGAAAACATATACACACACCTACACTGTACATGCAAAAATCCCATTTACACCAGGTACACACATACACACACAGGTTATAAAAGCATAAATCACTCATATATGTTGCAAGCAAATGTTGAGTTACTGACTGACCTGCTCCACTTTGCACATACATACTGCATACAAACACTAGCTCATCAGATGTCACCTTTATGATAGATATCATATCATATAAAGGTATAGCATGGTGGATATATGTTAAAAATGACAAAAGACACCTGGCAAATGGTTCTAATCCTGGCTCCTCAGTCAAAAAATGCCAAAAATATATGACATATACGGATTTCATGCATGTCTGTGCACATGCATAACGTGGGCGGCATGATTTTGTTCTCACTTTTCACAGAACTATGAAGATGCTCACGTCTTCATTATTGGCTTGGAGCTCCATCTCTATCAAGTTTGAACCAGGATAGTTTAGGGGAGAGTAAACAACAGTCTAATGTGTTTATCTAACACTAAAGCACACACCAACAGCTGTTTACCACACAGAGAGCCAAGCTGCATACAACAACAACAGCACGAGGAACGTCTAGTCTGATGGAGTTACACACTGCAAGGGTAGGTGATGTTGAACGGGGTATGGGTCTTGGATTGGATTGCGGAAATCTGACAAGATGACCACCCTGCACGTGAATATGCAGCTGCTGCAACGCACTCTCTCACCCTATAGTTTAGAGTCAAAGAGGGACAATGAGGGAGAGAGAAAGCTGTGTAGGCTTGAAAAGCCTCCTGCTCCTCCTGAACAAATCAATAAACATGATTCCACTTCACAACAATACAACACGTTAGACTAAACTATATCCAACTATACATGCAGGAAAATCTATAAAAACAGTAGCAGTTTCCCCTTAAATAGAGAGAAAGAGACTTAGAGGATTAGACTTTACATGAGGATGAAAACAACATAAAAGATATAACTGCAAGCAGCTATGCATCAGGTCCTTGCCCATGGAGAAACACAACACAAACACAATAGATTAAATACTGCAACTTGCCTATTTGTCCTCACACAGAAACAGAAAGGAGCATCACCACAAGCGGTCTGATGCACTTTTCATGCTAAATTGGATGGCTCTAGCATTAACTATTTATATTTGCACATCTTCACTGTCAACGTTGTTTGTGTCTTGGCCAAATGTATATATGCATCAAAATTCTGTGGAATGGAAAATGAATCCTTAATTCATGCATTCATGTGTCCAAGTCACGATATAAAAAGATTTTTAAAAGAACTAGTTCAACATTTTGGGCTATATGCATGTTGACTTTCTTTTCAAGAGTTGGATGAGAAGGTTGATACCACATTCATGTCTCTCAGCCTGTTAGCTTAGCACAAAGATTGGAAACAGAGGAGACCTAGCCTGGTCAGAAGGTAACAAAATCTGCCTACCAGCACCTCTAAAGCTCACTAATTAATTTGTTATAACTCATTTGTTTAAACCATACAAAAAGTGAAGTGTAAAACAACACGGTTTTTGAGGGTTTACTGTATGAACTATTTTTTGGGGCAGGGTGCAGAAACTCCTGCGAGTCTCAGCTGGTCTCAGCTTTGTTTTTCTGTACAGATTAAACAAACAAGATTAAATAGAATTTAATGTGCTATTTAATCTAATTTGTTTAATCGGATTAGTCTGATAGTTTTAGTGTTTGTATATGGTGTGTGTAGATAGTGCAGCTGGACATTTGCAGCGTTTCAAACATTTATTTGTGTTTGTCCTATGTGCAGACCTCACGCATTGCTGCTTACAGATCATGTAAAATATAAAGTATAATTCCAGATTGCCTTTAGTAATTCAGAGTTTTGGGGTTTGAATATAGTGTCTATAGTGGAGTTTACAAATGAAGATGAACTACTTTTGCGTTCCCTCACAATACGTTTTGTGTTCCTTTGCAAGATTTTTGCAGTCCAGTTATACTGTCAGTTTAGGGAAATGCTCTGCAAATGCTACATTAAGGATAATGTGGCATTTTACATATGCATTTATTGCTCATTACTCCTTTCAAAAAACTGAACTCTGACAGCATACAGCCAATGGCTGTGAGCACAGCTGCAGCTGCTCTGCCGGGCTTTGCTGGTTGAAGCTGTGGCTGTGAATATGGTTATTGTTTTGGCCATGGCTGCACTTGTGGTTGAATCAATTATGCTATAGATATGGCTACAGTAGATGTACGGTTTACTGCTCCTATTAACATTAGCCAAGAAAGCACTGTAAAGCCACACAAGATGTGAACCTGCAGTGGTTGTGTCAAATATGACAGATGTTACCAATATACCACAGGAGTTCAAGAATACAGTAGCTTCACTGCAACAGTCAGTAAGCATAACCATGTAATTTCACTGCATAGACACAACATCTGCATGAAGTTTGTGTTACACCCCTTAAAAACGAATGTGTCACAGTCATAATCATACCAAAGCAAAGCCATAGCTACCGCCACAATTGCTGACAGCAGCAGCCAAAGTTATATCATCCCATCCCTATAATCATAATCACAGCTGTCTATCACAATCAGCCACGGCAGCAGTCGGCTGTAATGAGCTAGGTTAAGTTGGCAAATCTGTTTAAGTCACAGATTTACTGTTGGATCATACATGATATGGTGGTTAATCAGTTTAAAGGCATTAGCTGGGATAGCTGCAAATTTCTTTGATAAGTGGACACTACAACTGTAATAGTAATAGTGTGCAAAAAACTGCAGTGATAATCAAACAGATAAAACAGTGTCTCATTATCTTAGCAACATCAAGCTCAACATCAACATCACAAAATTTATAAAAAAACAACAACATCCATCCAACACAGGTAAGAGACTTGAGTAACTACACATGGACTTTACCAGTCCATGTGTAGTTACTCTACACCAGGGTTTTTCAAAGTCAGAGACTGTGGGCCTCTCCTCAGACAAAGCTTGGGAAAAGGCGCCCCCTCATCCCCTTTTAGTTTACTTGTTTAGTTATGCTTAATTCTTGCATGCTTGTGGAGTCATGATTACAATATTTGATACCCTAGACGATCAACAATTGAGCCAAGATAGCCTAATATTGCTGTTTGACATAATTTCAGACTACACCAAATACATTAAAAAGGTCTGTCCTAAGAGATGCATTAGTCTCTGGTAAAAAGTAAAATTAACCAAAACTACTGTATCTCTGAACTCTCTTTAACTAAATCACACAGTAACTATTCTATGTGATCTCCTTTTGATAACTAATGTAATAACTAATGTAATACTTTTTTATTTCCATTCACTGAGCCTCATCTGAAATTATTTGGGGTCCCCCTGGGGAGGCCTGCCTCACACTTTAAAAAACTCTCTACACTATTACAACATTGACCAGATAGTGGTACCGTACAGCATCTGCAGATGGTCTAATGCACCACGCTGTCTTTCTGACAGTTCCCTAAGACAAATAAGTGTTTTGCTTATTGTTAATTCATTTGGATGTTTGATCTTCACTGTTGACCTTCACTACTTGAAGCAGTGCAAATATACTGAGAATAGACTAGTCAGTGACATCTTGTGTCCAGCAGTTAAAAACTTTTGAAATCAAATAAATTTTCATATTCATAGATTTTGGATTTTTCAATTACAGACAAGGCATATAACTTTTTTGTGGAAAAAACATTTTAGACACAAATAATTTCCTCAAGCTGAATATTTTCATGTCTTAAAACATGTCTAAAGGTTTGGGGTTCTCCATCAAGGTCCCTGGTTCTATTCTGGCCAGGGACCTCTGTGTCATCTCTCTCTCCCTCGTTTTCTTCCTTCTCTCCACTAATAAACAAATAAAATGACCACCCCACCCCCACACACCATGTCTGGAAGTATTTTCGGGGGCTGTTCGCCTTTATATATGATAGGACAGTTAACAGAGACAGGAAATGTGGGAGAGAGAGGGGATGACATGCAGCAAAGGGCCGTGGGTCAGACTTGAACCCAGGTTGCCATAGCAGCAAGAGATCAGGGTTAACACCTCTCTTCCTGATGGTGTCTTTACTGTCAACTCAGAATTAGCAGAATCTTTAGCGGTGGCATCAATAGTTCTGTGAACATCGTCATGAACTGTCCAATCCTCACACTCAAAATCATTACCTTGAGTCTCATGCAGCACTCTGCCAACTGTAAGGAGGATGTGTGATTGAGGGGGTCTGAGTGTGGGACTGAGCCCAGAAGAGAGAGGCCTCTCTGGAGTGAGGAGGGCAGGATGAGTGTGGTGCTCAGCCCTGTCTGGATCCAGGAGATGCAAGAAGGGATGGAGGGAGATAAGTCCACTTCAGTGAACTCAATGGGACACTTCAGTACAGGCGCAGCTCTCACCCTGAGCACTGTCTGTCTGCCTGTCATGACAAAGAGAGAAGGACTTTGATAAACTCAAATCTTCAAAAGCAAGATTCTTAATTTGATTACTTAACTAAACTAAATCCCACTGAAAAACTACTGACTTTAGTCAGTCATTACTGTCTGGCTAGTATCAAATACACAATAATGTGGTGCACACTGGTGCAATGTCAACATCTAACAAAGGTAATGTCACTGAGGCCAGTTCATCTGTGTATGTGTGTGTCTGCAGGCTGCATGCACAGTGACATAGACAGATTAGGTGTCTGAGAGGGACAGATAGCCTTACAGCCAACCTCCACTCACTCATTGAGTGAGATAAAGAGGAACATTCACACACAGACACACACATGCACACACTCCTCCACTGGCATCCAACCAATCTTGTTGAGAAATAACTCAACCCTTAACATGGACAAATAGGTGTGGATAAGGCCTGCGTTGGGTCTGCTTAAAATTGCCGATTCATCACAAATTTCAAACAAACAGATTAGAAGAAGACTGTTGTGGTATTCAAATGGACTTACAGGATTTGTCCATGTATACACTACGCTGTGCTGTGTGGGACTTGGGAGGGTATGCGAGTACGAGAGTGTGTGAGAGTGCCAAAACAGTGACAGGCCATTCTTCTACAAACAGGTTTTCAACAAGCTCTTATCTCTCTTCTGCTCTGTCCTCGCCCATTCCCTTGTTTCGTCCTCTCCTAAAAGAAATGCTCTTTGATAATCACTTCCATCACAAATATACTTGCTACATGCAGCCTATTTGAGAGAAAGGAAGTGTTATAATAGGTAAGACAGATACAAAGTAAATAGATCACATAACTGGACACAGTTAAGGTGAGTGTGTGTGTGTGTGTGTGTGTGTGTGTTTGTGTGTGTGTAGGACGGGTGGTCCTGTGTTTCCGGATGACCTCAGTGGCCCAGGCTGCCTGTCTATTAGAGCAGGGGCTATTAGACCATCAGAAAGTGGGAGCATCCCCTCTTGCCATGATGATAAGATCAAGGCATTCCGGCAGCCAGAGCAGTCATTACCCTGCTCTCTAGCCCATAATGTCCCTCCATTAAAACATCCTGTTGCCATGGAAATGCAGCTGTGGCCATTTAAGTCATTTCTTGGCCCTGCTGTCTGTCTGGGTCACACACAAACGCACAATGCATCGACATGTCGTCTGATAAACAGTTACACATGCACACTGCTATCGGGGGCACTGTCTCTCTCTCTCTCTCTCACACACACATGCAGAAACACATAAGCTCTGCTGTCTGGGTGTGATTCTGGCTCATGTGGGGTCATGGCTGCCAGCACAGAGAGATGATCCCTGAGTCACTGTCGGCGCAGCAGGACTGGTGACAGATTGTACAGTAAGACAATCTGAACGGCTGAGTCAAACAGGGATAGGCAGACAGATAAGAGGCTGACAGAAACACAAACACCAACAGACACATGAACAGCACTGACACCGATCAGGATAAACAATGTAAATAAAAAGATTCTGGGTCAAACAAACCAGACCCCCTGTTCCTCTAATCCTCATTTGGCCACTTCCAAACTTTTCATCAGTAGACACCTCCTACGCTCAGATACACACATGCACACAAACTAACCCCTTCTACACCCCAAGCAGCATAAAGATGCATCAAATCCTCTAGTGTTGCATATTGTGGCCCCATCCTCTTGCTATTTAATGTCACAACATAAAACATATCTATCCTGATTTGACAGTTTTCATGTCTTCTATTTTTCTCAGGTGCTTTTATGATGAGGTTCTGTGTTTGGTCTGACTGATTTGACTACTGACTGTATAAAACAATGACATCAGCACCTGGTGAAAGGATTAAATTTAAATCAAAACAAATCAAATTAAGGGCGCAAACAAGTTGTCTCACACATAAATTGAAAGTGTAGGCTGTGGACCTACTTACATGAATCAAACATATGACCACCAAGACTGTCTGTTTAAACCATGTGGCAGACAAAAGTTAGTTTGCGTTGCCCCCTAGTGACCAAAGTTCAAATGTAAAACAACAGCTGCCAAGTTTATATTTTAGTTTGATAACAGTTAACGTTAGACATACAACAACACTACAAAATGAAAACTAATACACCAAATTCGGAATGGTCCAACTATCTGGCACTGTCAAACTGATTTATTTGAAAGTTAAGAGTCTTTTAAGACAAGAAAAATAGTTTCAGCGATTATTTGTTAGGTCACTACGAAAACTCCCCCACGCCTGTTGAAACTTTACTTTGCTGCTTCACCTGCTGTTGCTACGATACACTCAGACTGGGAATGTGTATACTTTCAAATCATTCTTTAACTTAATTTTAAATTCACTTTGTCAGACTAGTTTCACATGCGGCACCAGTTGTCTGTCTATAAAGTAAGTTACTAACTCGCTAAATAGTAAATTGTTGTGGTCGAGATGAAGGTTAGCAGGGGCTGTTTTAGGGCTAGTTAGCAAACATGCTATCTATTTACAACTATTAACGAAATGTTACACTTAACGTTAAACTGTTGAAAATAAGTAAAATCACAGACTGAACTGGGCAGTTAGCGTTATACTTAATGTACCGGTGCAACCCGTTAGTTTATGTTGCTAACACAGTTATTCAAATTAAGCAAAACCTTAATTTTCTTGCCTCATACTAGGTGCCGAGCTCAAATGCCGCTCCATTTAACTTAGTTTAAGTTAAATGTTTAAGTTTAAGTTTATCTCCATTTAAGTTAACCTAGCACAAGCTTTCTTCTGTCACTGCCACATTGCAGATAAATGTAAGTTAGCCCTATATTTATATTTACTATATATATATATATGTAACCTTAATATATAACATAAACAACAACTTAACATTGAATTATACAGTGGGTCATGAAATAGAAATGGGTGTAACATTATAGCTAAAGGTAACTTAATGCTTTAACCAATTTAATTCTATTATGATTAGTAACGTTCATTTTGTATTATTTTATGGAACTGTACTGAGGTCAGCAGGGTCAGAGAAACCTATGCAATAACTGGACAAAATGTATTTTTGGGACAAGTGGCTGCTTGCAGTAGGTAATTAGAGCTCAGCCTGCTGCATCAGCGATACGTAAGTTCTGTCTTAAGTTAGGGTGCAAAGTCCACATTAAACAACAAGTTGAAACTAGTTAGTTTGAGCTGTGTCGAAGTTTGGTTGCACCACCGAGACGTAAGGTTCATCTTTGCTACTCTGGCGTAAAGTCCATACTATTTTTTATTTTTGTTACTTTTTAAATTTAATTGAAAATCAGTTTACAAACATTCAGACATTCCAGCTTATAAACACATAATAGTACAATATATATATAAATTAATAATAAACTTAAATAACAAATACATTAACAGAAAATAAAGGAAATACAAAACAAGACAAACTAAGAGAGATGTGTAAGTAAGTAGGTGACAGACTTAACATGTGGTGACATAAGATATGTTTTAGGTTATTGAAATACTTTAAAACATGGGGTAGACTTAGAGCACTTAGCTTTATGAATATGAAACTTCCCCAACAAAATAAAGATTTACAATGGTACATAAGTTCTTATCTTTAGATTCAAAGTAGGTAATGACATTTTTCCTTTCAACTGTGATTGCATGTGTTGTTTTAGAATATATGTAATTCTCATTTTATTACGGTTTTGTTGTCTGAGTCTCTCTCTCTCTTTCAACGTTTTGCAATACTAAAGAGGCTAACGGCTAAAAATAGCAACAAAACACCAACAAAAAGGTACGTAAACAAGGACAAAGAATTATGATTAGGTGATAACTATGAAACCTTAATCTAAAGATAGTCCAACAGTGACATCGGGTGGTAAGACCGTTTACTACAACATAGGTGTAATTTAACACTACCCGTTACGTTACCCGTAACGAATAGTACCGTATAACGGGCATATGAAATTGTAACTGCTATGGTAGTCAATAAATCACAAACTCCGCATCAGACATAATTAAACGGTAGAAACGCGGACAGAAATCAACGCAAAGGTGGTGCTGAAAAGTTAGGGGAGAAACAATAAAGTTCGCTCGGGGCAGGTGCAACAAAGTGCCTCAATATTACAGACTTTTCTTTTGTGCTGCTGTTACTTACAGCCTACCTAAAGTAGTGAGGACGCCTGCAGCAGTGTGCAGGCCTAACTTGTTACAAGTAACGCAAATTTGTTAAATAAATAAATAAAATAAAATAAGTCATTGCCTTTTCATGTTCCTTTATTATTTATATTTTTACGTTTTACTTCAGTATTTTCTTTGGGACATTAATCTACTTTTAATTTCGCTACATTTTCCATTCATAGTATTTTGCTCGACTATTTTATGGAGGACTTTACACCTTTTAAGGGCTAGGTGTAAGATTTAAGTTGTAACTTGTGTCTACGTTGGTATTTCAGCTGGTGAAACCTTTAAAACGTTAGTAGCACGTAAACTCCGACTTAAGTTAGAAATTACGTTCAAACTAGGCTAGTTTGAATTTACACGTAGCCTAGTTGGTGCAACCCAGTGCAGGCCATGTATTTTGGGGTTCTCCAGGTTTGAAGGGATTTTGTTATAATCATAACTTATAGTACACATACTGCAGACAGTGGGTTTATGATCCTTTCTGGTCCTTTTTTTCCCAGGTCCATCTGGGCCAAATGAGCTTAGTCCACCAGCAGCAACATCAGCTGCCATCTGTATGGTCTGTTCAGAAAACAGGACCAGGAAACTATGGTTGCCTGAATGGGCCACAAAATACATGGGATGCCGAAGCACAGATTGCTCAGCAGGCCCACCAAAAGATTCAAGCCCATCTGAAAAGGGCAAAATTATTTCAGCGATACAGGTAAGAAAGCCTTCAATTATAATTCTAAAGCTCAGTAGATTCAAATTTGTAATTACTGATACTTAAAGGTACCATACTATTGGTATTCATGTTTTACAACTTTTTATTAATATTATATGACTAAAGTTATGAATAATTAATAAATGTAAGTTGTTTTTTTAGACATTGTCTAAATGTCTAAAAAAATGACAATCATTTAGACAAGTGGCCTGTTGACCCATTTCTTCCTTCTTCTCCCCTATCTGGAAGCACCTTTACTGATTGTTATAATGCAGATATGACTTAGTTATTTATGTAAATGTTATTTTGTTCCGATTCATACAGTGTCCACTAAAAACTTAGTACCTGGTCTATCTGCTCCCAAACTGGGATTTTTACTGTGACATCTACATGAATCTGGCAAAGCCCTCAAACCCAACCTTCCTATGATGGGGTTAAGGGCTTTAAAGACAGGTGCCACCCTGAATCGTTGCTTTAAAAACCTTCATTGTGCATCTGCTTGTCTTCTGTGCTTGCCAACGTTTACACTGACTCTACCTTTGCAGCCTGTATTTCTTTAGCTGATCTTGGTTTATGCAGGAGGGATAGTGGCCGTACATCCTAATTTCTGAAGTGTAAGTAAAGCTTTGCAACAGAAGTACTGTATGTGTTTGGCGGTCCACTTTATTTATGATATAATTTAAAACAAGTCTTGTTGTATTTCTTGTCATCCACCATAACAGGGCTCACCTAATCGCCTATCACTGTGTACAAAAACAAGGTGAGACTTTAAGGACTAGTAAGCTGTGCTTTTTAGTGAATAAGTTGAGGAACCTGTGAGATTATAAATTAATAATTTTAATAATATTATCATTTTAAACATTTGTATTAAAATCGGGATATGTGATTCTGGAGAAATCCAGTATCATGACAAATATGATACAGAGTAATAGAGTAATAGTCACACTGCAAGTAAAATAATTGATTTTTAGAAAGAGAGGTAACTTAAACTCTGGTTCAGTTACCATGCTGGCAGGTTGTCTTCAACAAACTCTGAGTTTATCTATGTCTCCTCCATCTTACAGAGCCAGACACGCTGTTTCATTTCCTCATTGATTCAGTCTGTATCAAAGCACATTTGTTAACAGAGGTTTATGTCAGGTGTATGTCAGAATCAAATTTTTGGTCGGATATTATTTTGTTACTCAGGACTTATTTTGATAACACTGTGCACACAGGACAGCTGTCTGTCCATTGAGGAATTCCACCAAAACGTTTATTGCACATAATGTGGAATACTCAGTTTTCTTGTAATATTGGAGAATATTTTTGAGAAGCAGGATTGTGGTGCAGCTACAGAATGTAGTTAGAAAGTGATTTTTTTTATAAATAGGCTGTGTATAGTCAGACCATGTTTTAACAGGATTTCTTTGACTTTTTTTAAATTTACTACATTTGTTGAAGTATCTGAAGTAAAGCCAATGAATCCTGTTCAGCCAAAAGATGTCTGGAATTTAAAACCTGCTTAAAACCTTTTCAAGTGCAATTCACCAAACCCAATATAATTGGATTACATTGTGAGACAATCATGTCTCTATGTCTATTTATAGCCTATAATCAACTATTTTTTTTTATCTTAAGTTGCTGGCCCCTGTGTTTTGTCCCTGTCAGATTAAAGCTGAAAGATATTTAATATGTAATGTAGGCTACAGCCTAATACCAATACACATTATTTCAGTTACAGTATCAGATTCCACCACTTTATCATCCATTAGGAATTCTAAGTCTGGTAAAGGATTAGTAATGAATAACTCTTTGAATAAATGAATAATGAATGAATAAATCTTTATTGACACTTTTCCCTGCTCTGACTCACGTATTAATATCTCTAAGCCACTAGATTACAATGGAGGCTCTGCCTTTTTATTTACTTGTTGCCATGGTGAATCATAGCATCAGAGCTCAACTGATGATGGCTTTCTTTCATTCACCACACACAAGCGTAACTCAGAGTTGACTCAGAGTTCAGGGTTAGGCTCAGAGTTTGTTGAACCCGCTTTCTGAAATAGGACCCAGCTCCAGACAGCAATACTTACAAGTTATTTAACATTAGCTGAAACACAAATCATGGCTTGAATAGTGTTGTGTGGGTCGGTCTGAGCCAGAGATGCTCACAAGTCAAGTCTCAAGTCACTCGTGGTTATAATGAATGTTGTATCAGCTGCTGCGTTCAATCCAGGCTGCTTATAAAACTGCATAGCTATAAGGAATTCTGTAACTGTAACCTGTTTTTTAGCACAACCACGTAATGTCCAATGCAATCAATGACAGTTTATTAACTACTGTAAACACACCCACCAGACTCTCAAACCAGTGTAGGCCTAATGTTAACTAAATAAAACTGTAACGTTACATGAGTAACAATGAACCTGTAACCTGTTTGCAGCCAACGGTAATAATTGATTAATTATTTATGGTAGTGTTAATGTTATGGGATTGCGTGGTGTGTGGACAGAGAGGACCCAAATGCAGCACTCTGAGGGAAGGAGGTTTATTGAGGGAAAAAGGGAGAGAGGGACTGGAGTGGAGGGAGAGGAGGACGTCGGGGAAGCACAGGCACGGGGAACCAAGGAGACAGGGGACCAGGGAGCCGGGGGACACAGGGGCCGAGGAAGCGAGGAGAGGCAGGGGAACTGGGAGGACGCCGTGAGGGAAGTTCGAGGAGGAGTGGGCCAGTGGATGAGCCCAGCCGAACGGAGGACGAGGGTGAGTGTACCTGGGAGGAAAAACATACAGAGAGACAAGGTTAGGGAAGACAGCGACAAGGCACAGGGTAAGTGTGAAAAAACAAGAAACATGAAAGCCTGAATGTGGGGGTGGCACCGGGTATGGAGCAACGACGATCAAGCGAGGATGGTGTGGAGAACCGGGGTTGAAATACAGGCAGTCATGAGGTGATTATTGGCAGGTGTGGCAGGCTGACGAGGTGGCTGATGGGATGCAGGTGCAGGTAGTTGGCTGGGCTCAGGAGCCGAGGGAGAGAGAGCACACAGGGGAGAAAACACAGGGAGGCAGGCAGAGAACAGAAAACCAAGGAAAAAAGCAGAAACACTGATAAAAAGGAGAAAAACCAGGACACTCACCGTCAGCCGGGCTGCCACCACAACAGTTAATTTTGCTGTACAGTATTACTTGTGAAATTATCCAATACAGTACTGTTTTAGTGATTTATTACACATTTGAGAATCTGTTGGTTTAAATCTCTGATGGCCTTTTTGAGACCGAAATCAAATTTACAGAAAATACCATGAAAGGTTGAATGTGAAAGACTTCCCAAATGACAATGGCAGATTGCAACATGTACTAGTCACTAGTATTATTAGTCATCTAAATTATTACTGTCCTGTATTACTGTCTTTGTTTTTCTTCTCCAGTGTTAAATTGATGTGGCTTATGACTGTGATGCCTTTGCAGTATTATGCGATGCCCAGCAATATAAAAGACCTCAGGAAGTCAGAGAAGTATTATTGTATTTTCACAAATTTAATGTATTGTATTAAGGTAAACCAGTTCATCATGGCATATTGAAAATGTTGAGCTTGATTACTAACCAAACCCATGTCGGGTCAATGAATTACATTAAAATGTGTTTATTTATATTTCAAGTAAAGGAAAATGAGTATTGTTGAATTATAACTCACCTTTGTAATAGTCTAACTCCACACAAGCAGTGGGTGAAAATACTATGTCTCAAGCTAAATGGGCATGCTGTCTTAACTGACACAATGGCACACTACTGTGATAGCAAATAAAGAAATTCAAACCAGTTTTCTAAATGATTCACCGAAGCAGTATTCCTCTAGTGATTACCTACATGAACATTTTTATTCTACACAACTGTTTGCATTGTGACAGATAACATTTTTGCACTGAAAAAGGTCAGTATGTTAAGGGGAATAGTAATAGTAATTGTAGTGAATATGCAAGGTTATAAACTGTATGGAGAAAGAGATTAAAGACCCCTAGGCTCCAGGCCTAATCAAGGTATAGTAATACAATTTAAAAAAAAGCATTTTCCACAACTTTATACTGTATATAAAAAATTCTTACATTGACCATTTGAATTTAAGTTTAAACGAATAGTCTGTGATTTCTGTGAGATAGTGGTTGCTCCTCCATTTGGTTTGTTCAGCTGCTTACTGTTTACTGACTTTAACACACCTATCAATTAGACAATTTTAGTTTTGTGACCAGATACCATTATTATACCAAAAGAACACTGACTAACAATGACTATCATTTTAATTTGATTAATAAGGCTTGTATTACTAGTTTTAGTTTTATCTCTTTAGGATCCTGCAGACAAGCCCTCTGAAATGGAAGAACTACTCCTGGAGGTTCCACTTGCTGCTTCATTTCAAGGCGCTCCAGCTGAAGACAGAGAGTGAGAAATACATCCAGAATGCTGTGCCCTCGTTCTGAAACAATAGCAACACAAACCATCTCATTCTGCAGGTTATGAGCCTCACACACAATAAGACATAGAGACTGACAACTGCTGTTGCTTTGGCCAGAACTTTCACCTCAACAATTCAGAATGAAACAGTTCAGATTGTTTAAGGGGGCTTTCACAACTGAGAGTCCGCACCGTACCAAAGTTCATGTGTTTTGATTAATTTTGTTACATTCGGTTAGTTTTGCTTTGGTTTCACACTGCAGCTATGCGAGCGCACTAAAGGGACAGACTTGAGTCCTGTTGTCATCATATATTTGGGCTGCGTCTCCCAATACTTGACATTGATTGGTTTGTAAAGAGTTCCGCTGGTAGCTTTAACAAGAATAAATGAATGAGGGATGAACAGATAGATGCATATCGTTGCCACTATATTGTTATTATTATGGCATTACTTCCTGCAGCACCAACTGTACTCGAGGCTAGTTCAAATTTGACAAATAACTGTCCTCGTTGTGTGAACATGATATCTTCGTCGGCAGGAAAGGAGTAGAAGACTTCAAGCAATCCTTCTGCACCTCCATTTGAAGACAGACCAAAGAGGTTGTCCCATAGTGTCATTTGTTTCAAAAGATGAGCTGCCACAGGAGATTTATAATTGTGTCCATTTTTCAGTGCATTTCTCCTTCCTTTTGTTTATTTCCAGTTTACAAGGGAACCGCCAAAAATTCTATATATATTCTGAAAGTGTGGACCATCCAGAAAATGCTTTCACTCTAGAAATGAACCGAAATGTTGTTCAATTTGATCCCGAGACCTCTTTTCGTCGGATCAAATTTCGTCTCTTTGGTCCTCACCGTGGTCCGGGGGAGGTTTCACACCTGTAATTTTGGTTCGGATCAAAATGAAAAGTCCGAAAGTCCAGACCTAACAAGGTAGGTGTGAAAACCTTCTCGGTCTCAGGGGTTGACTGTCTGACCCACTTTCCAATAATTAAGCAACAACAAATAGTAGAAAAGAGGCTGCTTTCCTGTGACAAAAGGCTTGACTGAAACAATATCTGGGCTGTTGACTCTGGGAAATGTAGGGAAGAGGAAGGTATGGATACCAACAACACCCGTGATCACTACGTCTCTTCAAAGGCATCATTGGAAAGGGGGGAGTAATAGCCCTATAATTTCTAGTAATGTATAGAAAGGGCACTAAAATGCTTCTTGGTTTCAGTGTTGTTTTGTGTTAGCTATGTTTTTTTTTTTTACATAGTGCTAACAGGTTGAATTTGTTAAGTTCAGTCCATAATATAATAATAATTTGAATGCAGGTTCCTGAGTAACTTCAAGGAAGGCATGAGGTTCAGTGTTAACTTCACTATCAATCGTTTGCCTCTGCGCTGCTGCTCTATGCTGTCCCCGTTCCTTTTGTCACATCAGACCGTAAAGTTCAGTTTTCCCTGTGCATGTAAATATACCTACATGTTAACACTGACATCATAACTGTGACTCAGCTCTGATTTCACCACTGTGCACCTCTGTCTCTTTGTAATTAGGCTGGTATAGCTTGAGAGCAACCCTGAGCAGTATATGGCCATTCAACACATTGTAGCTGCTACAGCAAAATCTGCTCTTTATCTGGTATTTGGTCCACTTGGCACAGGTACTATAAATGAATGTGTGTGTGAATGTCCCCTAAAGCTTAAGTATTTATTTTATTTACATTTAGAACAATGTGTTTTTACACGTATTGGTCAGGCAAAACAGTGACTTTGGTGGAAGCCATCAAGCAGATAAGGAAAACGAAGGTTTCATGCAACATCCTGGCTTTACTCTATATATGCTTTACTCTGTCTATGTTTTACTCTATATATGCTTCTTCTCAGAAGAATTATAAGGAACCATGCCATAAACTTTCATTGCTATGCTGATGAGACTCAGCTACAGTTGAGCATCCCAATTGAGCATCTCTGGAGAGACCTGAAAATGGCTGTCCACCAACGTTTACCATCCAACCTGACAGAACTGGAGAGGATCTGCAAGGAGGAATGGCAGAGGATACCCAAATCCAGATGTGAAAAACTTGTTGCATCTTTCCCAAAACGACTCATGGCTGTATTAGATCAAAAGGGTGCTTCTACTAAATACTGAGCAAAGGGTCTGAATACTTATGACCATGTGATATTTCAGTTTTTCTTTTTTAATAAATTTGCAAAAATTTCTACATTTCTGTTTTTTTCTGTCAAGATGGGGTGCTGAGTGTACATTACTGAGAAATAAAATGAACTTTTTTGATTTTTGGAAAATGGCTGCAATGAAACAAAGAGTGAAAAATTTAAAGGGGTCTGAATACTTTCCGTACCCACTGTATATCTAGCAATCAGGCCGGATGATTCAAATCAGTTAGCCAAACTTCAAGTGTGCATATACAAGATGTCAAAGCCTGGATGACCTGTAATTTCCTCATGCTAAACTCACACAAAACTGAAGTTATTTTACTTGGGCCCAAACACCTTCGAGATATATTGTACAACAACATTGTTACTATGGAATGCATCTCCCTGGCCCCCAGTACCACCGTGAGGAACCTGGGAGTTATTTTCGATCAGGAAATGTCCTTCAATCTGCATGTTGTGCAAATTTCAAGAACTGCCTACTTTCATTTACATAACATTGCTAAAATCAGGAACATCGTGTCTCAAAACGCTGCAGAAAAACTGGTCCACGCTTTCATTACTTCCAGGCTTGACTATTGTAATTCTTTACTAGCGGGCACCACAATGAAGTCTCTAAAGCCACTCCAGCTGATCCAGAATGCAGTTGCGCATGTTCTGTCTAGAGTCAAGATTAGAGAGCATATTTCTCCAGTTCTAGCCTCCCTTCACTGGCTCCCTGTGAAATACAGAATAGATTTTAAAATTGTTCTACTTACCTACAAAGCCTTAAATGGCCAGGCACCATTGTACCACAAAGAACTCCTGATACCTTACTGCCCCAATAGAGCACTGTGCTCTCAAAATGCAGGGCTGCTTGTGGTGCCTAATGTAACTAAGGTTAGAGTGGGACAAAGAGCATTTAGTTATCAAGCACCTCTACTATGGAACCAGGTTCCAATTTGGGTGTGGGAGTCAGATAACATCACCACCTTTAAGGCTAGACTTAAGACTTTTCTGTTTAATAAAGCTTTTAATTAGGACAGGGTTGAGCAAACTTTAAATTATTATTAAATTGTATTGTTTCAAATCATTTTATTTAGTTGATTTTATTCTGGTTGTATTTTATTACGTGTTTTATTACATGCATTCTGTGTTTTATGGTTAATTTTATTTAATTTCAATGCATTTTGTAAAGTATTATATATAGCACCAGCACCATTGCTCTAAAAGTTGCTCCATGTATCATCAGCTTTAAAGTGCTATGTTTTCTATTAGATTGCCTGTTTGAGTATCTCATATCATATATCACAAAGGAGTAATGTTAAACTGGGCTGTAGAGATCATCAAGACTTTCATTTTGTTAAGACTAAAGGGAACTAGTTTGTTTCAAAAAAATAAGGTGTAGCAGATCAACTACTTTAATATTAAATAATTACACTCATTCAATGGGGCACACCCTGGAAACAGGGAAAACAAATACACCAAATGAATTAATAACACAATCATTAAATGATTTTAAAGTCTCTTAACAAGGATTTTGTTATTTTTGATGGACTAACAGTTGTCTTCTGCTTCATAGAAAACACACAGACAACTTCTTACTGATTAAATGAGGACATTTATTTATAGGAGGTGTAGGCCTGTGACTTAGGCTTCGTCCTATAGAAGCCCAGCTGCAGGTTATACTCCCAGGTGACTCTGGGAAAGCAGTTTGTGGGTCACCCAGTGGATGAGGTTTCAAGCTGGCCTGGCAGTCTTGTTTCACAGCCAACAGCAGAACTCAAGGGGTTTGAGGGCCAGCCTGAAAGCACAGTAACGATAACAATGCTCTTATCAGCTAGCAAAACAGGTGGAGTTTTGGGTGTGTAGGAAGGTTTTCGTGCTGAAACTTTTGTTCCTTTGTTGTATTCAATTCAATTTTATTTATAAATTTAGAAACCTCGAGCAGAACTATGGCTAATAAGATAATAATAACAATAGGACTAGCAAAGGGTGTCCAGCAGGAACATGGGGGTAGCAGGTGACTCGCAACCGCAGATCCAACTCCAGCTGCTCCACAGCTTCTAAGGGACTCGTGGAACTACTAAAATGGCTCTTCTTTTTTCTGACTGATTGAAGTTGTTGTAAGCACAAGAATCACGTGCTCAAACATAACTATGGCCATGCAATCATGATCGAGATGGCATAGTGGGGGTATAAAACATGTGGAGAAAAAAATTATTCAGTCAACAAATTTTTCAGCAGATCACTTGTTACTACTAAAAGTGACATAAGGTTAAATAACACAGTTTGGTTAGATGTCGCATAGCAACAATTTTACCCACATTCTTCACAACAATTAGCTATTAGCTATTGTGTCCGGTTGTCACTAGATGGCAATGTTGTTACATGGTGAACAAGAGCTTAACTCCCTCAGGGTATGGACATCAACAATCATTAATCATCACAAAAACATATGCTGAGTCAGATTATCTTAATAATGACCTTAATGTATGCTTAATTTAATCTTAATTCAAATTTAGGCTGGAAAAAAAGAATATCACAGTGCTATTTCTCAGGAATGTGCATAGTTTATGACAGGAATCTGGCAGGCTTATCTCAGGTTGACAGGGGGTGAAGAGAAAGAGAAAAAGAGTGTGTGTGTGTGTTCAGTCTCTTCCGTTGACTTGATCCCTTGCTAAAATAATCAAAAGAGACATTTTATTGTCTTCACATCAGATTGTGACATCGTTAAGACGTATATTTTCTCAGAGGTGAATAGTTCTTGTCTGGCAAGTATCCAAATTGGCACCTTTACTGTTTGAGAGGAGAGAAAGCCAGCCCACTCATAGAATTCCACAGGTTCATAAACATTGCTGCGGAGAGTTTGTGAATGTTTGGGAGACGTTCATCCATTGTTATCACTACAACAGACACTACACTACATTTTAAGCCAACCCGCAGGCTGTTTTTAGACCTCTGAAACACAGCCCACATCTTTTTAGAAATTCAAATTAATAATGCAATTCAAAATGATTATCAGGTTTCTGGAAACAATTTCAAAGGTAAGAGCTATGTTTTTATGGTAACAATCCGTGATACCTGCTGACAACTGACAGCGGAAAACCTTGACTGACTTTATGATTTGCTAGGAAATGTCACAAGAACCTGCTGTAGGAACCCAACAACAGTCAAAGTTTCATTTTCAGTTACCATTCCACTTCCTGGAACAATGAGATGACTCATCAAACTGTAGTTGAGTGACTAACTATTTGGTTAACAAACTCATCTTTTTATCTACCCAAATAATTGTTGCAATGAGAGGTATGAGCATGAGCCTACTAAGAAATGGGGGCTGCCTGTCAGACAATAAATCTGCAAGTATTAGAACTGTCTTGGTACAAAGCCTATTAATAAATAATTTCCCTGGGAAATGTGAGGGCGAGTGATAGCCAGAGCCCATTGCCCTGAGATTTGCAACATTACTGGCTGGCCTGCACCACCATCCAGGTAGAGCGCTGCATCAGCCCCTGAGGGCTGTGCAAGGGGAAACTAGAACCCGCCCCCGAAAACCATGTGTACAACTTGAAAAAAGATTTACACAACTGCTGCTGGACCCTGATTGTCTGTCAGATGACCTGGATAACCTCTCATCCTCACACAGCAGGGTAAGGACTGAGAGCAATTCTGAAAGAAAAAGGCTACAGGGAAAGCTAATGACAGGGCCTCTGATTGTGGGGGATTTTGCTTTTAAATACATAACATGAGCAATTAGGACACCAAAAATACAGCTTTCCCAAGGATATCGTCTGTGAACTAATCACACATATTCTGGCTACAATCTACTTTGCTTCCTGCATCACCCACCTGTTGCCTCCTGCTAAGGTCAAGAGACAAGACGAATCAAAACAACCACAAGACATAACACAACACGCCAGAAATCTTGAAAAATCAGCTGACCATCACCTTAAGAATATATCAAGAGTGCAGACCTCTGAGATTGTCTGGGAAAGATCTTTTTGTCCCCAGAGTCAAAACTAAACAGGGAGAAGCAGCATTCAGTTTTTATCCACCACATACAGTATAAGAACAAACTCCCACTAAACATGAGGTCTGCGCCAAGTTTCAGTTCTTTTCAATCAGGGCTTAAGATGTTTCTATATGCCACTGCCTTTATATTAAATTATGTTTAAGATTATGTATTCATATCTTGATATATTCACTGCACTGTAATTACACAGTCATTTTTATTCTCCTGTTCTAGCTGATTTTTATTTTCTAGCTAGGGATAGATGTCAGCAAGTATTTATTTAAAGAGTTTTACACTTTAAAAGTTGTTTCTAACATCCTTTATGATCTGTTGGCTTGACAATCTCAGACTTAATAACAAAAAACAACTTGGGGAAAAGTGTGAAACTCAAACTCACACAAAGTCATTGATAATCCGGTGCACACCAGATACTATCTCGTCAGCACCAGATAATATCTTGACTTCCTGAACCCTGTGTAAAGGGTGAAGTCCAGTAAGACACTCCTAAGTGAATGCACTCTTTAAGGAATGACTTCAAGATGCTTTCATCAGGGTGGAGCTTTTACCTCCCCAGAGGTAGCACTGATACCAAACTCTTCTGAACTTGTGTCACTTCTCACACAATCTGCCCCAAGTTATTACAGAGTCTGTTAGCATTCAGAAATTGAAGCTATATGATTTTAGACAAGGTCCCATTACTGCTTACATTATTGTGAAAGCACTGGGAACATTTCCAAACGACTTGCTCTTTTGATAGGCCACACTCATTCTTTACTAGCCAGTGAATTTACTTTTGACAAAATGTTTAGTTAACATATAGCTTATTTAACGTGCATGCAATCTTATGCACATGTTTTGAATGAGTAAAAAAATATGTTAAAAAGGTGCTGTTTCTATGCATACTAAACTAGGCTTATTTAAATTTGAAAGGTTGAATCATAACCAAAGCTACACAACAGTGGTGATGAATTCCCTTATATAGACTACATTTTCATAATAGGAATATCCTGTGCTGTTTTTGTTCAGCTTCACATTTTAACTCCAGGAATGAGGTTCCAGGGATGTTACTCTCATTTAAAAAAGAAAACTCGTCTCTTAATTATAATCCTCCTCTTCATATTCATTTAACCCTCCCTGGGTGATCAGTATGGGACCGTGCGGAAAGAGAAGTGCTGTAGAAATGTACGAACAGACAACAGAAAATGCTATGAATTTACAGCTGTAATCTGTACACATCTGTAGGTTAAAACGCGAACGGAATGCGATCAGAAAGAACGCGCTGTTTAAGCGCCCTGGCTGCCTTGCGTTTTCGAAGGAGCGCTCTTAGCGCACAAAGTTGAAAAAAATTCAAGTTTGAGGCGATCGGCCGACCAACATAACAAACCCGCACTGCTCTTTTCCCAATTCAACCAAAAAAGGCACTGCTGTGCGCCTCGCGTTTTCGAACCTGCACAATGCTTTCTGTCTGATCTGAGGTCATTGTTCGTGCGTAGAGCTGCGTTGCCGCAAACTCATGCGTGTGATGTATTGCCAGTTATTTATTGCTGTATTTCTTTTTTTGCTTCGGTCTGTTAGTAGGCTGTGTCTTTCTGAAACAACAGTAGAGTCTTCAAACCCCCCTTAATTAGCTGGAGGCTAATATACAAACATTACTTGGGATAAAATATAGCCTAAACAACACATCTTGGTTCAACTACTAAGCCCAGAATATTTTTATTTTAATAATTATCAAAAGATAATAGTCAGCGGGTCAAACAGCTTTACTGGGGCAACCCTGTTGGCCTACAGGCTAATATATTGAAGTTGTTGTTGCCGATCTGTTCGCTGACTGACTCATCTAAATGAATTAGGCCTATCGCTATTAATAGCTCGATTTTTATCTCGTTTGTTTGCACTTTCGTTTTGCTTCTACGGGCTCCACGGTTCCAAATCGTTAAGTTTCGTTTCTGCAAACGGGAAGGCTGTGTGGGGTGTACCTGCTTTAAATGCCCGAGCTCCTATTGCAGTTCCGTATCACGAGATACAGTGACGCCGCCCATGTGGACTCTCCGGGCATAAAAATTAAACAGCAGCTCTCGGGATCCTCTGAGATGCAAATATTCGGTTGCCTGTTGTTGAAATATCCCGTGTTCAAGCGAGCAGCCCGGACGTTTTCTTGTTTGGAGAACTTCGATTACGCCAATCTTTGATCATGGTTAATATGAAATTATCTCTACGCTGCCAGATTGGACTGGACTTCTTTGAGTTCTTGAAGGAGACTGATCGAGCATCCATCACAGACAGAATTGAACTTAGGGACATTTACAATGCTGAGTTCAGGAGCAGGTAGGCCATGACTGTTATGTTTACGGAGATATGAGATCTGTGTGTGTGTGTGCGTGTGACAAGTTATGTTTCCGATGTTTTTGTGTTTATTTTAGGAATGCAGTTACCAAAGATCCAAACTTCGGTTCAGTCCTCTATGCCCTTAAAGTGTGCAACAAAATAACAAGACGAAGAGACAATATACGCTTCAACTCCACGGTATACACTTCCACATAATATTTTAGGCAGCTAAGCCTTCATTATTAAATTGTTATCCCAAGGTAACTGTATGATAGATTATCGGCTAGCTTTTGAAATCTTAAATTATATGTGCAATCTTTGGCTTTCATCATCTGTTTTATCGAAATCAGTGTTATGGTACATGCTATTGATTCACAATTTTTTTTTTTATTATAATAATTATGTGTTTTCTCCTTTTAAAGTCACTTTACTCCAGCAGTAGCATTTTTCTAGCTGTGAAGTAATTGGGTGGCAATACAAAACTCATCTTTGTCTTTTCTGGCTCTGGTTTTGACATAACTTAGTCAAATACAGTATAATATTTCAATGGACTTCACTTCACTATATGTAAAATTATTTGTCGTGAATCAGATGACATAAATAATTAAGCTACTCTAGGCTGGAAATAGCCTGCCTGTCTCTTTATTTAGAACTACCATTTACAAATTTAATCTTGGAGTTTATTTGCTCTAAATTATTGGTTAAAGTCTAATAATAAATATCTGAATATTATAAAAAAAAACTGGGAGGTAGGTGAGGAGCCTGCTTGACTGGTGGTAATGTGCAACAGTGCATATGACCTTACAACCCAGGTCACTGCTACAATGTCATGCACAAATGATCTTTATAAAAAATCTTGGTTCTAAACATGGTGGATCCGTTATTTATATAATAATTATTTATTGTTATGGGGAAAAATTAAAGCATATTTTGTCATATTTGAAGAAATTATCTCTCCATCCCAACAGCGATCAATAAATCACACACTCTGTGTTTGTTGCAGGACTGTAATAAGCAAGTCCAATAGTTTCATTAGATTAGTTGGCCTACCCACCTTCACTGTGCAAGAAAATTGGGGTTTTGGGGGAGTGGTATTGGAGGGGAGGGAGTGGGATTTTATTTTGGTTGGATACCTTTAAAATCTAGCTGTCTCCAGCTTTGCCTACCCTGGCTTTAATGTTTTAAACCCAGTACAGCAATGTGTGAATTCACAAGCAATGGTTTTGACTTGCAAAATCACTGTGTGTGTAAGACAGGGTGGTGTTACTTCCTCAGAAACAAAACTTTAATGTAGTAAGACAAAGCTTGGGGGGGGGCAAAGATAAATCAAAATATATTTTAAAATAATAAACCAAATATCCAAATTTTAAGTTTATCAAATCATGCATCAAAATAAACTACTGTGTTTTGGTATTTCAAAATACAGAAAATACTTTTCCAAGGTACCATGAAATCACTTAGCAAAACTTCTAACTATCAGTCTGTTTAATCTATCCAGTCATCAGCACACTGACTCAGCTGATTAAGTGAACAGTGTTTGAGAGCAACACCTTTTTTCTACCTAATGAGTCATGCAATAAATCTGACAGGGAACCAGTTAACAGATCAAACATTATCCCTGTGATCACCCAGATGAAGGTTAGTTTTAAAGTAAGCAAGAGTTTAATGTTTTGCTAACAGTTGGCTAATGACTCATAATTGTATCCTATTTTAGTTGCTTGGTGTTTGGTAATGAAGCGATACTTTGCATCATGTGAGCTACAGCAAACTCGAGTGGTAGATGGGTTGACAACAAGCTGTTTAATGGCGCTGCAGCAGATTGTTGTTAATGACAATACCTGGTACAAGGTTGTTTATTAGTCATTATACAGCACAAGGCTTCATAACGAAACAAAATTTGTAGTTCCTTCATGCTACACACATAACATGTAATTAAGTGTAGGCCTATATTATATGGTACATATAAAATAAAATAAAACAATATATAGGCTACAGTTATTTATATACAGACACGTATACACCCCAAACATTCCACAGTGCATTTTTTGAATTTGCATCTGGGGTGAACGTAAACAGCAGCAACTAGATGATAATATGAAAGTTTCATCTTCACTCGTCTTACACTTGGGAAACACTTGAGAGTCCATCTTGACTGTTTGAGCATCATCGATGTAAAACACAGAGTCCACTTTGTCTCATCTTGCCGGATTCTTGCCGAATAAGGCACAGTAGTGTGCATTCAGCAAGTTACATACCATGTTGTGGCATTATAAAGTAATGTACAACAACTCTGAAATGCTTACTACATTATTTTTTAAGTGCACAACCAACGAAAACGTAAAATAGGCTGAAAGTAGCAAACTAATGTTAACTGTGAGGGCTGCAACTGAAATAGTTAGCTAGAACATTACGTTAAGTGGGAAAATGATTTTTACAATGGTTTCTCTCCATGACCTTCTTAGGGTCTGGATTAATTTTCTGTTCTGATCTCAACAAGTCTGATAGGCACCAATCAGAGGCAGTGTTTTTAATTTGTCATCACGTAGACTGCTCACAAAGTATTTTACGGTGTTTTTAAACTACAAAATACAAAACATGGGAGTATTTTGATACAAAATATGAAGCAATTTTAATCAACCCTACAAAATCCTATTTTGTGTTTTAAATACGTATTTAAATACATATATCACAAGTAATGCCCATCCCTGCTTGCATTTATATCTATATGCATTTATATATTATATTTATATGCGGATTAGGTACCTGTAAAACAGTTGAGGTTACCATTATATCCGCTACTGCCAATTACATGATCAACATAGAGGACACTCAGCTACTTGATAGTGGAATTTTCAATCTCGAGACAAAGTTGACATGAAGCGACCCTCTGCACAGGTCACCGCTCTTTTTCTGGACCAGTGGCATTCACCCAGACACCATCAGCGCGAGCCTGTCCAGAATGGAGCGGCCAGTCCCGGGACAGTACAGACCTTCACCTCTGGAGATGAAGCAGAGACGGGAGTTCGAGCCCGGAGGAAACTGGCCAGTCTTCTGATGAAGAAACTGAAGACAGACAGGTAACATAGTCCTCCTTTCATATTATCCGTTTCTGTGATTGTGTTTGTTTTTCTTCTGCTTGTCACTGCAAGAGAGCAATTTGTCTGTACGTTGTTTTATTTATTTTGTACACATACAAGGTTTTTCAACTATTTCTTTCAACAATGCAGTCCTCTCAAGGTTTAATCATTTTTGTAGGCAACTGAGAAAACTGGAGTGCTTTTTGCTTAATAGACACTAAACAAAAGTGATTTAAAAAGTCACAATCAACAAAAGGATCCTCTTTGGAGTCCTGGCACACAACTGGCTTGATTTACTCATATGGTGTGGCAAAAACAGACGGGACAGGAAGTAGCGTGGGTAGGGTTGTAAGCATAAACTGCAGAAGCCAGGATGTCTAGCGCACTGACAGCAGTCCACAAAGTAGTGAATTATACAGCCTTATATAATAATTATACAGTCACTGGCCTTGCATTTACTGCAGCCCTCCTTCTCTTCAGTCCATATTATTTCTCCATGCAGCTACAAAACAATATACATGCTTGTACATTTTAATTTGGCTCTGAGATGGAGTGATAAGCTTTTTGTGCACCCACAGGGCTCATTTCATCTCTGACAAACATGGTGTCTGCATCAACTCCGACCATCAGTTTGAGAACGGGAAACTTTGCTTACGTGTGGATGAGTGTGAGGTATTAATGTTCTCTGACGACCATCTGCTGAGTCACATAAACACATTTGCTGGTTGTGGTACAAATGTGAAGCTATGTTTTTCTTTGTGAAACAGTGCGTGGTGAATCTGAAAGTAGAAAACACTGGAGCAAAGCCTGTGTATTTTACCCACTACACCCCACTGCACTGGCTCAGGTACTTCACTCTGAGGGATGAGCGCAAAGTGACCAAGACAAGCCCTATGTGTCTACAACCAGGTAATGCAAATATCATCATCATATTTTCATAGTTTGCTCACCTGGCAGAAAATTTATGGGCCTAATATACCACTATACAATAAAGCATGATTACCTCTTATTTATTCTCAGGTGACAGCTATAACATCCAGGTTCACTTCTGCTGCAGTCTGGTTGGTTTCTATCCAGCTACACTGGCCTTTGAATTCAAACCAGACCTGCAGCCCTCCTCAGCTGCGTTCCACATTGTACGCTTCATTGAGGCTCAGTGTATAACTGCCTTAGGACTGGAGCTGGCACCTATAGCCCCATACAAACCTCGTTCCCTCCCTGCCTGGACCCCTGAAGTTGATTACAAGATTGTGGATGGACAGCGGCCTGAAGGGTATCAACATTCACTCAACACACTGTTAAATATACAGCAAATGTAAATGCTTTGTGTCTCCTAGTGATGTATCCAATCTTTTCCTTTTTGTCTCCTCTTTCCAGCCTGTCAGTGCTGCAGCTAAAAAACGTGGTCGAGCTAAAAACGTATCGAATACCAGCATATATGAACCAGCTCATCAAGTCACTGAAGCAGTTAACTTTCTTCTGTGATACAAGGTAAAGTCAGCCTAACCTCACTGATGGGTTTTCCATGTGATGTTTGTTTTACATGTCACAGTGTAGCCAGTAAAAAAATAATTTATATACAACTAAACTGCAGCAGCAAATACATTTTGAGGGAAATGGTAATGTTGATACTGTTGTTCAATCAGCGTATTTAATTTGCTTTCTACCAAAGTATCTGATCTTGCGAAACTAGTATCCACTCGTTGTGACTACTGCTTCTGTTTAGACACTGGCAGCACTTGGTTAAGGTTAGGCAAAGATCGTGGTCTTGGTTTAATACAGAAAAAGTCAGCAGTGACTTGAATGACCAGACACAACTAGATTGTTAACATTTTACCAAAAACAAGATCTTTTCCCTAACTTTAATCAAAGTGCTTTTGTTGCTTAAACTCAACAATAGACAAGACTCAGGATGCAAAACCTGGCCTCTGGTGTCCTGCGCTTTTTACACTATATCCACCCCAACCACCTACCTGCAGCCTTGGAGTGGTATAGAAATGTAGAACATAACTCACAAAAAAAAGAAGTTGCCTCTGAACATAATGCAGGCAGCGATTAAAAATATTAAACATCCCAGCTTCTGTTCCATGTGACGCCAATATATATACACTGTCATACAATGTGTTTCTTTTCCTTTGGTCTCTTTAGAACGGCCTTGCTGGAAAGTCCCCTGAGCTGGGAGAACTACACCGAGAAGTTTCAGCTGCTGCTTTATCTGGAGGAGCAACAGATGGAGGTGGACATCAAGAGATACAACATCCCCAACAGTGAAAGAAAAGAGGCCGTCATGAATAGAGACACGGTCAACAAGAAACTTCTCATTCTGGAGGTTCATATGTTCATTCATTCCCTCTCTCACTTTTCACGAGCTACATACCCAAATAGCATCTGCAGAGCCTAGACAGTAGGAAAAGAAAATAGACATGCTCATATCATAACTACATGTACCACAATACACCACAGTGCAAAGAGCAGTTGTATTAGACATATAAAGCAAGCATAAGTGTTGATTAGTCACACTGTGGGAGAACGGCGAACGTTGGTAAGAAACCTGGGAAGTTGCTGTTGAGGGCTTCTAATCACAGGGGAGAGATGGAGACAGGTGTGTTGTGTACAGTGACAACCGCACCAAAGAGCATGTGATCTGAAACATTTTCTTTCTGACCTGCATTCATTTTCATCATAGGAAGAATATCTGTGTGTGTAACTGGGCTTGTTAATGAAAGAGTGAGGTAGAGGTTGGCCGGAGTCTCTGTGTGCCATCATGCGGGTAAAAGCGTGATGGCACACAATCCTGTTTTTAATTCATAACCAATCAGAGACTCTCTGTGACTTCTGTGTTTTGATTATGGATCAATAAGAATATCCCAACAACCTATCAAGAGGAGCATGTATTTGGAAAATAAGTGAATGCACAACGGAGCCTCAAAAAGACATCCTGATATGCGTTACTGAATCAGGTCTCTGCATAAACACAATAGTTTGTAGGAAAACAAAAAGACAAACACTGCAACATACTCACCTGCCAGGTACCCGGTGTGTCTGAGAACCGCCCGTCTGTGCTACGAGGGGATGTGCTGCTGGCCTATCCTGCAGGAGAAACAGGGGTGAAGTACCGCGGCTATGTCCACAGTGTGCAGCTGGACAGCGTCAAACTCGGCTTTGGTTCAGCGTAAGATCAAGACATTACATTCATGCAACAGTTAAGAAATATGCATATTGATTTCTTAGACTCATATTTAAGACGTTTGCTCGTATCCGAGATTGACACAGTCTGTGGATTTGTTTGCAGATTGCTGGATCGCTTTGTAGATGGCATGAAGTTTAATGTTGAGTTCACTGTCAACCGCCTGACTCTGCGTGTTCAGCACAGAGCAGCGGAGCTGGCAGCTACCTACAGACTCGGAGAGGTGTTGTTCCCTGCAGCACCTGCCTTCCCCTCTCAGCAAACTGAGCTCCCCAACCTCAGGTTAGGCACGCTAGTATACAGACTCTATTCGCATGTCTTTGTATAATGTGTATATAAGGTATACAATTATGATCACACTAATCAACTTTAACTTGTGACGCTCTCTACCTGTTACTCAGCTCTGATGTCATACATTTGTTCCTTTATCTTCCTGCTGATAGGCTGTTTGACTATAAGCTGGAGAAAAACCCAGAGCAGTATCGGGCTGTTCAACACATTGTGGCTGGCTCATCCAAACCGGCCCCATACCTGGTGTTCGGCCCACCTGGAACAGGTACAGCACGTACCATCATATTACTTCGTCTTTGCTCACAAAGCCGGAAATTCAACGCACTTGACATTATTCTGATGGTTCTTTTGTCTTTTCAGGCAAAACTGTGACTCTGGTGGAGGCCATCAAACAGATCGAAAAGACCCAGGCCTCCTGCCACATCCTGGCCTGCGCTCCATCCAACAGCGCTGCTGATCTGCTCTGCAGTAAGATTCTGGACCACGTGGATGAGCATAAAGTGTTCCGCATGTACGCCAGCAGCCGGGACCCAAATTTTGTCCCCGAACGACTAAAGGTCAGCGCCGGTGCTTTTGATGCATGGTGTTTGTTTTAAATGTGAAGCTTTAGTAACTGGCATTCATTCACACACTCTTTCAGTCGGTCACAGTTAGATTATCTACCCCCTAGTGGACTTTATGATGCATGGCAATGTTTGTAGATGACAGTAAATCAGGACCATTCACTTGCTTACTTGCTGCTGCACTGCTGCACTTCCTTGAGTTGTGTGTTTGATACTGTTGTGTTTTTCTAGCCTCTTAACTGAGGTTTGTGTACACGGACTCTTTGGTACATTCACAGGCATGCTCCAACTTGGTAGGAGAGTGTTACGTTTTTCCCGCTAAAGAGAAGCTGATGGAGTATACGATCATTGTCACCACCCTTTTAACCGCAGGAAGGTAGTTCAGTTTGTCACCAGCATGACACCATTAAAAAAAGTTGCATTTCATTGTCACTTAACACATCATTCACATCCTGTTTATATTCTCTGCCATCCAAAATACCAACAGTCAACTCTACAGTGGACATCTTCATTGCTACCATGTATGTTCTCTCTGATCTCTGCAGGCTCGTCACAGGAAACATCCCTGCGGGTCATTTCACGCACGTGTTTGTGGACGAGGCAGGACACGCGGTGGAGACAGAATGTTTAGTCCCGTTGGCAGGTAAAAGAAAGCAAACAGCTGTGTGTTTTCTGTAATTGTATTGGATTTGTTGTATGTGTTGGCTGACTTTTGTTATCTGCTGAACAAAGGGCTGCTCCAGGCAGAGTCTGGTCAGGTTGTTCTGGCTGGAGACCCCAAGCAGCTCGGACCTATTCTCAGATCCCCTTTTGCGCTGAATTACGGCATGGGTAAGTAAAGACACACTCGCACATACACTGTCCTGTTTATAACACAGCTTGGATAAATAAGGATATGTAGTTCTGCAACACACACAGACTTTAACTTGAAAACATAGTCTTGTTCTACTCGTGCGTGTGTGTTTCATGAGTGTCTTGAGTGAAAAGGCTCTGCTGTCTGCAGGAGTGTCCCTCTTGGAGCGCATGATGAAAGATTTCTCTCTGTACCAGAAACACGAGGGCGTGTTCAACAATCACTATGTCACCAAACTGCTGCACAACTACAGGTGTGGTAGTAGAGATGGTTATAGGTCACTCCTTGATAAAAAAATATGTCTGATTCCATATATTTTATTCATTTCATTCATATTTACATCTATTTTCATTTCTGTTCGTCGCTTCTCAGGTCCCATCCTGCCATTCTGAAGATTCCCAACGAGCTCTTCTATGACGAAGAGCTGTTGGTTAGCGCGGATGAAATTTTACGCAACTCCTACTGTAGATGGGAACACCTCCCAAAGAAGGTAATGATTCTTCTTTTAGCACACGCATACTGTAGGGGTAAACCGGGGCGAAAGTAACACGGGACGAAAGTAACAAGGCGATTTTCTCAGAGCCCTGACTGCATTTGCAGTCCAAGCTGTGACAGCACCTTCAGCATGCAACCCTTGATGGAGCTGCCAAATATCGCATGATTTTGTCATCGTATCCCGCGGCTGTCTTCAGAAAACTGTTTTCGAGCACGGCAGCTAAATTTCTGAAGCGGGACTGTTTTTCGAATTACAAGTTGTGTCTCTCATTTCATGTGTCACAGTAAGGATTAATCTGCAGGTTATTTAGTGCTTTAACACACCCTGAAGTTTGCCCTGTCAGAGTTTTTCAGTATAAAAATAAATTGTGTCAGGAGTCAGGAGTTCCTGTCGGGACGTGTGTGTGTGTTGCAGCATTTATTAAAACATGTTTATGTCATATTATACCAACAGAATATGCCAATAGCGTGGGTCAGAAAGACAGAGGTCTGATTCAGCCAGATCTTTATGAGAAGGCGTTTCTGGACATCTCTATTAGAAACATTAGTCTCAGGTCAGCTGATAATCTCATGACATATGCCCTGCGCTTTGTTCAGATAATGCAGAGGGCAGAGATAATTGGGGAGAAGACTAGACCACAGATCACATTATTAAGTCTTCTCCTTGGACTAGGAAAGGAAGCTGCATGCTTATATTAAGAGAGCGGCTGATATTTATTTTTGGCCTGTCTCCTAAGGAGGTCAGTGTAGTAGGTGCAGATCACTTGTACTGTTCTTACTAAAACAATTTTAAATACATTTCAAAATGTGAAATTTGTATAGGCCTATTCTGTAGCTTTTTAATTTTTATCTTAATTTTAATGTTTATTTTCATTTTTTTCCTATCTTTCTAAATTATGTTTCATTTTTTCACTGTTTCTGAAAGTGCTGCAACATGCAAATATTCCCAGTGCAGGATCAGTAAAGTCTTATTTTATTTTAATTATTTTAATCATGTCAGGTTCATAAACAATGTCCATCTTACCATTCCCCCCTGTTTTAGGTCTGTTATATATTTATAATAAATCCGTAATATAATATGAAATATTCTAAACAATTCAAGTTTGGGCTGTCAGGTTACTTTTGAAACTGAATATTTAAAATGAAAATGTAATTAAAATTTTTTTTTAAAGATAAAGGACAAAAGATGTTTGCAGTTACACATTAACAAGGTCACAGTCATGTTTATTTACTAAATACAATGGTAACACAAAAAATCTACCTTGTATTGTTGTGTTACTTTTGACCCACCTGTGTGTTACTTTTGTCCCAGCTGACGGGGTCAAAAGAAACAATGTGCCACTTATGTTTAAAGTGAAATAATACGGAAGTCGTATTTGTACAAAATACCACATGATATTGATAGACCACACCTGTGAGTTAGTGACCACAGCAAAAATATATCTCTGTCTGAAACATTATCTTTTAAAATCAGGTTTTTCTGAAAAATGGTACTTTTGCCCCTGCTCTCCACTACAGTGCATGTTAAAAACACATCATGTAGAAATTGAAAGCATGAAAAGTGACCCAATACGCCTTAGGACTCAAGAACAAGATCTTCCTTATTCAATAATATATAATGTAGCCATTTTATTCTCATTCTAGAGCTGAAACTGTTAAAGTTAATCAATCTATTAGTTGATCTAATTGATTTCAGTAATTTTTAAAGCAAAATGGCCAAACAATTGCTGGTTCCAGCATCTCCAAAGTGAGTTTTATGTCATTGTAAATTGAATATCTTTGGGTTTCTGACTGTTGGAACTAAAAAGGATTTTGGAGATGACAACCTGGGTTCTGAGAAGTTATTTACAGTACAGCTCTGTCCATCATTGGTGACACTAAATCAGAGATAAAAATATTCTACTTAAGTAAAAGTAAGATTAATTTGATGAACTCTTACTTAAGTACAAGTAAAGTTACTAAAAATCTAGTCAAGTAAAAGTAAAAAGTATCTCATTTAAAATTTACTCACTTAGTTACTTTTTAACCTCCTTATTTATACTGATTTAATATCTTATTTATACATATACTATTTAAATAAATTGCACTCTTTTGCGATTTGATAAGGGAACAAAGCTATATGGCACTTTCAATTTAAGTTTGTTTAACAGATACTTTGCCAAATCAATCATGCAAAAAACGTTAGAGACAGTTTATGTTATGATGAGAAGTTTGAGAATGTTTTCGCTTCATTAGGAAACTGTGGCGGAAAAGATTAGACTCTGGCAGGCCGGACTGGACTGGGAAAATGGGTAACACTGGACTTTATATGAAGTCATATCCCTTTTTACATTCAAACAGGTGATCATTTTAATAGGATATCATAAGCGTTAGTATAATAAATAACTAGTCACCAGAAAGTTGCTAATGCCAACCAACATTGTCATGCACCGATGTCTTTTTGGCTATTTGGAGCAAAGCATCTTGACTTTAAAGCCCCTTCACAGTCCATTGTGGAGACTGATGCACATAAGTGTCCACATTTGATCTTGGATGATTTTCACTGCGCTAGCTTTCTTATGAAATGTCCTTTTTAAAGCAAAAGAAACTATGAAAACTTATTTTTAAACTTCGATGCCATATTACTGTTTAATTATTATATTTTATTTTATATTTTATTTTTTTGACATAGACAAAACAATTATGTGAGAAAATAATTGACAGACTAATCAAAAATCAAAACTGTTCGAACTAATACTGATAAAACTCACTTTCAGGTGCAGTCTTTCCTTTTTAAAACAGGATTCTCATTGAAGGATAATATATTTAAAACACTGATAAATTTAAGATGAATATTAAAAAAATAATAATAATTAGCATTTTCCGACTATGAAATACTTAAATACAGGAAATTCTGATTGATTTCCATTTATCATTGTGAATGGAAAGTAACAGTCTGTTCTACAAAACACAGGAAATAATCACATACTCGCCTGTGCTTCATCACACAAACCTCAGATTATCAAAGAAGAAGAACAGCGCTATACCTGACTTAGTGCATCTGTATATTTATATTATACAATATATGTCACATATCTCTCAGGACTTCCCATTGATCTTCCACGGCGTGACTGGTGTTGATGAACGCGAGGCCAGCAGTCCTTCGTTCTTCAACGTAGCAGAGGTGGAGGTGCTGATGGAGTATGTGAAGAAACTGCTGCAGACACATGGCAAGAAGGGCCTGGCCACCATCTCACCCAGAGACATAGGCATTATCGCCCCCTACAGGAAACAGGTCTGAATTAAATCTGATTCAACACAGAATACAACATAGTTTATTGCTGTTGCAGATTACTTTGGTCCAAGTACAATTCATTATAATTTATGCTGTTTGTTGTTCTGGGTGTCACACAGGTGCAGAAAATCCGTAAGGCCCTGGAAAAGGTTGGGAAAGACTTCAAATTTAAGGACATGAACGCCCTCAAGGTAACTAAATGTTTCACACTGAAGTGATGTGAAACACAGCAGAGGCAGTTTCTTAAGCATATACATACGTGTGTGTGTGTGTGTGTGTGTGTGTGTGTGTGTGTCAGGTCGGTTCGGTGGAGGAGTTCCAAGGTCAGGAGAGGAGAGTGATCATGGTGTCTACAGTTCGAAGCAGCCCCAACTACGCAGAGGTGGACAAACAGTTCAATCTCGGCTTTGTCAAGAATGAGAAGGTACACATCACAAACACATGAATGTACACTGTGTATGCACGCACAAAACATAATCCTGACACTCTCCTTTCTTGTCCAGAGGTTCAACGTGGCTGTGACTCGAGCACAAGCCCTGCTGATTGTGGTGGGAAACCCCAGAGTGCTGAACAAAGATCCTACCTGGGCTCGGTACATGTCAACATGGCTGCTGGGGATGAGCGATACCAAACTTTTTTAATTCGATATGATACCTGAACTTTTTGTCACAATATTAATGATACTGATAACAGATACTGATCATTTGTTAAATTGGTGTATGATTTTTATTTTTTACAGATCACTTAAAGGCAAATCACATGACACATATTTGTAAATGTATTACTTAACTAAATATGATACAATTAAATAGAAGTGCTTGTGATAAGTGTAAAAAAATAGTCCACTATTTACCAAAACACTATGATTAGATAATAATGAAATAAATCAATAATTATAAAATAACTATTAAATAAAATAAATTAAAATACAAACTACATAAAACATCTACACATTTGCATTTTCTTTTTCTTCATCTTCTTTAAACAGTACATAGATATTTTTTCAGAACTTACATGTCACATAGGTTTCCACCGTCGTGTGACACAGGCCATCTAAATATGTAAGGGCTTTTTTTGGCACAAACATATAATCTATTCCAAATGAGTAGCTTGTGAATAAGTATTGATCTGCCTATCCCTACTGGCTACTCCTGGTCAGCTTACATAAACATTTAAATTTCATTTAAAATTTCAGCGATCAGTCCCTGCTAACGTTGTTGTTATTCTCTCCCTCCCTACTCGTCTGCAGGTTCATCCAGTACTGTCAAGATGAAGGAGGCTACACTGGTTTTGTCCAAGCAGAAGAAGACGAGGACGTGGTGATGAGACTCGCTGCCCTCTACATCGACATTGAGGCTCAAGGTGACAAATCTTTATTTTCATTTGTACACCCCTGCCACAAAACGAACATTTTGAATTGATGATAAAATAGTCCACTTTTTGTTCTTCATGCAAATCTTTTCTTGCCAGTTGAAACCGCAGAGAGTGTCGTTCAGCAGCAGCTGGACCCCGAGTGGAGGAACGACTTGTGAGGGAGAAGGACAGCCCAGACATCCAACCTGAGCACTTGTAGCGGTTCATTAAATTCATTTCATAGTTTGTTATATTTCTTTAACAGATTCATAGAAAGGTTTCTGCATTTGTACTCAAATTCTCCGATGTGGCCTTAATAGCACCTTTATATAATTAATAGCACAGCCGGTATTCACAAGACAAAAACAACATTACAAAATATCTCTGTAATGTCCTCAATGTGAGCTAAATGAACTTGACCAAAGAGCACAGAGGACATGGGGCTGATTCATGTTTAGAGAAGATTGTCTTCAGCTACCTCAGTGGACTGCGCTGACACTGCTTTCAGTTTCACTTGAATCTGCTGCAAATGCTCATTTTACCCATCTAAAATGTATTTATATTGTTGTGAGTTTTACAAACCAAAAATGTGAGTCCCAGGTTTGTTATTTAACTGTCAGTTATGTTACTGTCAGTTCGACTTTGCTCAATCATCACTGCTCTTTTAAAATGGCTTTGTTTTATGATTTGCTGATTCATTGAACCAACTGCAGGATCTGTCCATGTGTGAAATGTCCAATCAATTTTTAAATCACATTTATACATTACACTTTATTGATATGAACCAAATTAAAGATTTGTATGGTCTATTTTGAACTGTTTGGTATTTTCTGAATACAACAAAACATAAGTTATTTTTAAATGTGAAACTAAGTCCAGCAAATGTCCAAACCTCTATCCTGTCATCCATACCAGAGCTGGAAATAGTTTGGATCATTGGTTTTGCTGGCAAAAATACTTAAGTTTTTAACACCATATGGATATCAATGTAATCTAAAGCCTGAAACATAAGGTGAAAAGTCCAGACACCCTGGTATACATTTAAAATGGCAGTAATCACATGTGATAATTAAGTTGTCCTTTTGAAAAATATATTTTAAAGCCACTTGCAACATTTAGTTTTCAAAAAAAAAAAAATCATGTTCTGTTTGGAAAGAAAATGCAAGCAAAACCAGTAACCAAGTATTATGTAGTATTTCAAAAATACTTTATTAACATTTCTGTCTCATCCAGACATTCAACACATCCCACTCCTGTTTGCAAAGCATCATCACAATCAACATTTTCTATTGAACTGTGTTTTTTTTGACATGTACCTGGTACCTGTAACCTGATTCTGATTACGGACAGAGAGGCACTGTCCAGGAATTAGCCCAAGCCCGCAACATTCTGATCTCTATGGATCGGAATGTCCTGGATAACAAAGATCACCATGTTGCAGCCTATAAGACGATGAGGTGGGTTGATGATTCTGTCAGTGATGAGAATACACGTATAGAGAAAATGACGTTTAGAAGTTGTGGTTGGGGCCACTGACAAAGTCGCTCTCTGGCTTTTCATCTCAATTCCTTGTTCACACGCCACAGTAGTTCTCTCACATACACAACCTGTTTGTCAGTGACCTTTAAGGGCTACTTGATAAACATTTTGACTGGACTCTGGCTACGCACTCAGATTGTTTTTTTTTTTCCCCCTAATCACATTTTAAGGAATGTCTCCTGTGTCAGGCCCATTATGCACCAACAAAGCCCCGAATTCAAATAATCAAGAAAGCTACTGATGGTGAGCCAAACTGAAGAGATGACGCACTTGAAATAATGTCTGAGCTTTCAATAAAGTTGTCAGTTATAAATTTTATTAAAATGTTTATACACACACACACACACACAGGGCCTGTAATCTGTCTGAATATCAATACGGCTGTATATAGTGTGCATCCATTATCAAACCTGTATATTACAGTGTGCAAAGTGATGCATAATGACTGTATTCTGGATCTGAATCAACAGTACAGCGTTCAGACAGGAGGCTTTTTTGGGTAAGGGCATTGGTGACGTCTTGACAGAGGCAACTCTGTCAGAGCCAGAGTGAGCGTGACAGTGTTGTGTCCATGACAATAGTCCACTGTCTCCAGTGCCAGTTTAAGCCATCACCATAGGAGAGACACAGAGCAAGATGCAGTCCAAAACCTCTCCCCACAATTAGTCGCTGCTGCTTCGGTTTCTGTAGATTAATGCCGTGTGAACAGGCTCTAAATTTAGTCCTTTATGTCAGAAGATAAATCTGGGGAAAACAGCTCTGCTCAGCACTTGGTGAAATGGGACTTTAAGGGTTTAAAATGAATAGTGGTATGACAAATAGGTGGATGGTGACTGGAGCTGATGTATAAAAAGGAGACTTGAGTGGTACTTGCAGGTTCAAAAGAAGCAGTGGTTCCATACGAATTAAGGCATATCTAAAAATTGTTTAACTTGTAGCCGCGAGCAAGACCCTTCTCTGTAAACAATCAAACACAGAGGCAGACGCATGATATATTTGTAAAGTATATGCACATATAAATACAAACATACATTCATAAAGGAGGAAGGGGCAGGTCCTTCACACCAACAGGCTGGTATTCTGGTGGAGGGAAAAAAAACAAAACAACAAACTGACAGTGTGAGTAGCAGAGGAAATGGTAAAAAAAAAAGAAGCTGATTTGTTTTGCTTTTAAACAGGTGTGTCAGTCTTTCATATTCTCTTGTGGCATATCTGCATCTGTGAAGTAGTAAGTATAGTCCACGGAAGCCATTGATTTAAGGTTTCTCTAGGTTTGCTCTGCGTGTTGGCCAGCAAACTGTGTGTCTTCACAGTAGCTGGCAGCCACCCCTCTTCTTGCGCTTGCGGACCTGCAGCGCTGCTCTGGTGGCCATCTCAAACACCTCCCGCACGCCATCCTTGGTCTTGGCGGAGCACTCCAGGTAGCCAAAGGCACTGATGCGGTTGGCCATGTCTCTGCCCTCTTCAGACTTAACTGGCTCCTGGAGGTTTAATGTACAGATGGTGGGTTAAAATGATGCTTCGGGTTTAAACATTCAACAGGATATAACAGAAACACACACACCTGTTTCATCTTGGCCAGCTCCCTGCGTGTGTGTTCATCATTTCTAAGGTCCTTCTTGTTACCCACGAGAATGATCGGGACGTTGGGACAAAAGTGTTTCACTTCAGGCGTCCATTTCTCGGGAATGTTCTCTACAGGAACGAAAAAAACAAAACAAAAAAACAACTCAAGTGACTGCACAGTAAACTCCAGACTTTTCTCCCTACAAGGACAGCTGGGAGAGGCCTTGTCGTTTCCCTTGGGAGTGTACAGAGATAAACATTGAGAGGTCACCAACTCCTCCCTGATACATGGTTGGGTGCTAGCCAAAATCTGTGCCATCTAGAAGGAGATGCCATGCAGTGACAGCGAGCATACCATCTGTGGCTTTGCCCAAATGAACACACTGTGGGAGAAAGCCCCAGGGCAGAAGTCTTACCAAACAAGACATTTTCCCCATCAGTTTGATGGCCAAGAACACTCCGAGCATAGCCTGAAATATATTCTGTGTATGCTTCCAGAGAATAACGTCATAATCTAGAGCTCTGCACAACATCAGCAGCTAGGTTACAGTTTGGACATTTGTTTGTTCTTCTTGACCACTTTTAATGTGGAAACAATAGAATTAAAACCCAGAAGAGTCTCTACTAAGGATGCATTGATCAGAGCCAACCTACAGTACGTCAATCCTGGATACTCTGACTATTAGGTTGCTCAATCAACTCCTAATTGATTTAAAAATGTACTTTTCACTCTGTTGAAATTTTAATTTCCCAAATATTTATTCAAACTTCTGTAGCTGAGAAACAGCATGTGTCGTACTACTTAACTTACTGACCTGAGTTACTAAACCAGAAGAGGAAAGCAGACTAACAGCTAACTAATATATTTAAATCATGAAGAAACCCCTTCTGAATAAGCATTACATTTTCATGGTGTGGATCATTAATTGTTTGCACACAGGCAGCAGACTGGGAACTCTAATGACCACATACATAAATGACCAGAGGAGAAACCCCTAGAGAGAGGATTAGTACCAAGCTTGTCCAGCCATGTTTTTCATCGCCTCAGAAATATAACAAAAATAACATCTATTTTACATTTTAGAGAACCAAGAAACTGTTGTGCATGCTTTTATTTCACCGCGCCTTGAACAGCCTCTTCCTTTGTCTTAATCAAAAAACCTTGAAACGACTACAGTTTGCACAGAACTCAGCTGCTCAGCTTTAACCAGAACCAAGAGGTGCGAGCACATCACATCTGTTTCAGCCTCTGTACACTGGCTTCCTGTTTGTTTCAGGATTTATTTTAAAATCTTATGGATTACTTTTGCAACTCTCCATGACCTGGCTCCGGATTATATTTTGGACCTTTTAATTCCTTATGAACCTTTCCATATGTTTGAGATCTCCAGGCAGGTTTAAAACTAAAGGGGACAGAGTTTTTGCTGTCAGTCAGTGTCTTCTTTGAAGTCTCTTCTAAAAACGCACTTTTATATCCTGACTTTATCTAAGGGCACCTGCTTATTTCAATGTTTTTCTTTTCATGTAATTTCTTATTTTTATTCTGCCCCTTAAGCATTTCATCCTTTACTGTGGAATTGTATTTCATCAGCACATTTAATCCCAGACAGATTTCCCAACACTGACTTATGATCCCTCCTCCCCCTTGTGATGGAAAATGTGGACATTTAACAGAGCATTTACAAAAACGTACCTCCGGAATCTATTTTTATTAATATTTTACTTTCTCTGTGAAGTCTAATGAGTCCGGGGTCACTAAAACCCTGCTGTGGTTCCAGAAACATGACTTTACTGGGACACAATTTTCTAAAATGTTACTTACAGTAGGGTTGGGCGATCGTCTGTATTTTCATATAGTCTGATCACGGCTACTTGACATCACAATTGGCGATCTGATCGCCAGGGGGCGGTGTCTTTAAAATGCCAGCATGGAAGAAATAGGCTTAGCTTTAAAAACAGGCTTAGCTTTAAGAGAAACCATCAGAAACATCTGCAAATGCACAGTGCGCTGTGCACGCTTCTCTGAGTTAACTTCAATGCATTAGTTTTTCTATAAACATACAGCTCTGTTTAAATGTGTTTGTGACAGAGAGGGGGGACGCGAGTGAGCAAGCGGAGGTGCTGTGTGAATCTATGCGCTGAGCGCAGCTCCACAATGAATTATGATTTTACTCATTAAATAGCATAGGGGCTGTCAACGTTGCTATTGTGGATGAATGGGAAACACTGCAGTGTGGTGCAGATTCTAGAGACTGTTTTTATGTCATCTTAGTTCTGATAGTGAATTAGTTAAAATCGCCTTAATATTGGCACATGAAAACCCAATCACTGATCATCCCTTCCCTATCGGAACAACCCTAACTTACAGTTTTGCTAAGTGAGGAAGCAATTTGTATCCAGCCTTACCTAAACTGTCGGGGCTGTCTATGGAGAAGCACATGAGAATAACATCAGTGTCGGGGTAGGAGAGAGGCCTCAGTCGGTCATAGTCTTCCTGACCTGCTGTATCCCACAACGCTAACTCCACCTGAGAAAGAACAAGATCAAAATAAGTGATGTCATTTTTAACTGCTCATTGACAGCAGGATGAAGATTGGGGGGGTGGAGTGAACAGAGACAAATATGGGTAACGGCATAGAGGCAGAATGACTGGAAAGAGGAAGGACCAAAGAGGATTGTAACAATTCATTCCTCCGCTATCACTTTTTTTAGGCTGTTAATCAAACTGTTAGCAGTCCCAGAGTGCCTGATCTGCTCTAGATAAAACAAATGCTCAAAAAATCATTTGTTTTAGCTGTAGCACCCCAACCCCCTAGCACCATACAGGATACCCTAACCCCTTTCATGTATCTTTTTAATGTAAAAAAGTGTGCAACATGACCGTGGTCTCTTAGCTTTAACTACAATCCTGACCCTGCTTCTCCTGCAGATTTAATTCTACAGTAACCTCACCAATCACAGCTGGAAAACTTTCTCCAACTGTTACAGCTGAGTCGTAATTGTCCCCCAGAGAGCAGCTCCAGTATTGTAACAGTATATCTGAACTTTTCTGACTTCTCCCTGCACTCGTGTCCTGCCAAGTCTCGCTTGTTGGCTGACAAACTACTTGCCTTGGCAAGGCTGGCCAGCCACAATGCCTTCTGACTTATAGCCAAGCACAGACTGGGTATTTTCCATAGTATGAGACAGTGAGGTGTACCACATCTTCACTCTGGGAACATGAGCAACACCACACCATATCCATAGCTTTTAAATTCTTTTACCACTAGGTGTCTCTCAGGAACCTCATCTGTGGTTTATTTTACCACCATTCTGCCGGCAGGAACTTAGGTCATAACCACAGCTAAATATAAATTAGAGCATGATAAGTAGCTGGAAGTTCAACAGTGACACTGACTTGTTAAGCAATATTTCACAACACCAAATACAGTTTTAAAAAAACCCCAAAACAAATGTATACCACAGTTGAGCGGCTTGAGGTTTAGTCAACTTTGTATTATACGCCACAGGAAACAGGACATTAGTCATGATGTATGGGGACAGGACTGGGGGTCCCAACACTGACCAGGAAGGTCGCACTGATCCATTTCCTGTTTTTGGCTTTATAACAATGAAGAAAGCCATGGATTTGCTTATAATATGCACTCATTCCCGTCAGCCTTGAGAGCACGTGGTTTTCAACCATCAGGGCCAAAGGGGTCGCTTTTTTAACACTACAGCAGCAGTTTTAGGGTGTTGCATAAAGCTGCCTGATCTGAGGAATGTTTGTAATTATCAGTGGTGGTAGATATATCAAGATATACACACATATTTTACTTGAGTATAAGAGCCAATAGAATAATGCAAAAATATTCCATTACAAGTAAAGGGCCTGAGTAGTATTAACTGCAAAATTTACATACAGTATCAAAAGTACTTTAAATGTCCTCTGTGACAAATACATTATTAGATGTTTAATACTGATGGAACTATGTCTAAGCAGCATTTTATTGCTGTAGTCAATGGGGCGCAAGATGGCTGAATATTTTTGAGAAGTTTAGAGGGGAAATGTCTCCTTGATGGAATGTTTATCAACTCAGACATCTCAAACATGACAAAAGAGCCTCAACCAGACTTTTTGGAAGGAGTCACGAGCCATGGAAACAATTGGTTTAATCTTAACAATGGGTTTTATTTTATAAGCGATTGATGTGATTTAATATAAAATCGTATTCAGTTACGTAAATATTAACTATAGCTGTTAGATAAATGCAGTGGAGTATAGAGTAGTATACTCAAAATTATCCTGTACTATTACTTTCCACCACTGCTAATTACTCAATCATCTAACCAAAACCATAAAACAAAATATGCAGTACCTGTTTGCCATCAACTTCAATATCAGCGATGTAGTTCTCAAACACAGTTGGGACGTAGACCTCTGGGAACTGGTCCTTACTGAAGACGATGAGCAGACAGGTCTTCCCACACGCACCATCCCCAACTATCACCAACTTCTTCCTGATAGCAGCCATCTACAGACAGAATACCCTCGAGTTAGTCAACATATTAAGGATGGAGATGCATAAGAATGAGCAATCAGTAAACTGAGAAGCAAGATTCTTCAAACAGGAAAGGGCGGTGAAACAATGAAAGCAAAAACAGTAAGAGTGAAAGAGTGGGGGGAGGAAAAAAGATGAGGCCTGTTTTAGGGCCGCACCCGCTTCCCTTTCCTGGTCCTGTGTGTGAGGTGAAAAACAGAGTCAGGCTGAGGGCTGAGCTGGAAAAGCAGTGGGAGGGAAGTGACCAGGAGGACAGGCACAGTGTTAGAGATGCTGCAGCCTCAGTGCTCTACACACTGCTCTTACACAATCACATTAAAGTGTCACTGCTACATCCCTGTGGCCACGTGATCTAAAGCTCGTACTGTTTTTTTGTTGACGCTTTGGTATTGTGCACCAATTCTCTCTGCTTATATCCCCGAAAAGGTGCGTATGTGCGAGTGAATTGCCCAAGAAAGATTACAGGCGCACACACAAACACACACGGATCAATAGCCATCTCCCACAAGCTGACAATAATGGAGAGAAGGCAGTAGGTGATGAGACAATGAACTGGCTGCCTGCCAGCAGAATCAGCTTTCACTGATCCAAGTCTACCTGGACCAAAACAAAGATCTACACCTCTGCAATCACACACACACCCCGACCGTATATCAAACAGTTCTTCGCAGCTCTGCAGAGGATCTTCTAGCTCTTTATTTTGGCTTTTCCACTCCACAACTTTACAGTTCTGGTTCACTTTCGCCACTCTCACATCGTTGTTTCAGTTTGCAACAGCCAGCTATTTTCAGTGAAAAGCCCTAAAAACCCGACTGTACACTCCCTGCTCAGAACCAAACATCAGATAGACACCGTTAGCGCCTACCTGGTGAGCACAGTGGAGCATTTAGCAGAGCTAAACGGGAGTGAATGTTGGACTTACAGTCGTCAGCTGGCCATAAACATGATTCCAAATGAATGATTGCTAACAAGCTAGACCATATTAACTTAAAAAAGTGCTGTGTTGGGCTTTTCAGTGTCGTGTTCATAGCTTGTTTCTCCTGCCAAGTGGCCAAAAAGTCAGTTACTACAGGTTTAATGAGCCGTTAGTAAACCAACTTTTCATGTAGAAGACAACAAAAGACGTGACCCGAGATGGCAAAAAAAAATAAAAATGTAAGCACCTGTAAAATTACTTCCTTCATCAATACAGAACAACAGATACACTAAAAACTGCTAAAAGCCCTGCAGGAGACATATTTTCTTTCAGTTTTGTTAAAACAAGACAATAACCTAAAAATAACCAGGACCACCCATGTGTTTATGGATGTTAAAGACTGTAATGTGCATCTCCACATCCTCCATTTGATCCCCTAAACTTGTTTTGACCTCAGTCATTTCTACCTTCACCAACTGTACCAGCAGCAACCATTTTCACCACATGAATATAAAGACAATTGCTCTGTTTCCTTTTCTCTCCCACACATTAAATCAGGCCAGTGTGTTGTCAATTTGTCTCTAGCGGAGCCACCTGTTCTCTGTGATAGCAGGCTGCTGCTACTCCATATATCATACTGTCACTGCCAGGGGGAAGACAAAAAAACCCCCACACACACACGCGCGACTGGCAGCCAACGTGCAGCCACAGAACGCTTCAGAAAATGGGTCTAGTCATGCCGATCTTATTCTGTGGCAAAATAATGCACCTTATTGATGACGATTGCATTTACAGCATGCTGCCTACTATGACAGTGGCAGCAACTGGCGCTTAGCGGGGGATAATGGCCCCTTCCCTTTGCACTAATGTGTGTGTGCGCACATTGTGCCACTACAAAGACAGAAACAGGGACGCCAAGGACTTCTTCCCTAAATAACATCCGATTAGGTTATGATTGTGTTCTGCCACCCTTCAAAGCGGCATAAACTTATATTGATATTCATACAAGATGCATGGGAAAATTACTTCGGTTAGAGGTTCTGATTACTTTTCAATTAATTGTCCAGACCTATTACTGGACTATTACACTGTGATATAGCATTTCTGTTTGTGACCCTGCTTTGTTTACATCTTGATCAATGATCTTTCCCTCAAATCTGAGAAGTCAATTAATTAATCTATGAGATCATTAACAAACAGACCAACATCTGAAACAGTTTTGACATTCAATTAAATTTTTCAAGCAAAAATGATAAACATTACCTAGTTTCAGCTTTTCATGTGTGAGGCTTAGCTGCTCTTCTTTGTCCCACGTTACTGTAAATGGTATATCTTTACGTTTTGGACTCGTAGACTCGTAAGACATTTGAAGACGTCGTTTTAGGAAGTTGTGATTAGCAGTTTTAAATTTTGTGCGAATATTTACGAGTAATAATCAAGAGGGACAAGAAAATTTGGGGATTTTTTTTTAAGACCCTAAATAGAGCAAAACAACATCATCCATGTCATTTAACATAAATCAAAGAGCAGAAAAAAAAAAAATTAACAACACATTCATCACATCAGTTAATCATTAGCCTTGTTGGACTTTAACCCACTCTGACATTTAGGTGTAAGGCCAAATATGCCAGATAGTATAGAGTTAATAGCCTGCTGTTAAGCAGTGACATTAGTATATTTAGGAGAGTGTTATGGTTTCAATTAACTCATCCAATACCTGTTTGAATGCTCTTAAGTTAACGCTTCCTGCTGGTGACTCACAGTAAAAGCTTTTCAGTGTAGAGAACAGCACAAGACTGTTCTTATATGAAGCTGCAGGAAGTCTTCAGCTCACCACAGGGTCACCTAACAACACAGCATTCTTTCCTTTCTTCTGCTTCCTATAAGTGGCTCTCCTTATAAGACAAAGTGGTGAGGGAGGAGAGGAAATGAACAGGAACAACAAGTGGAATTCCCCCATTTTATTCTCTCTCCCTCCTCGAGTTTCTCCCCTTAGGTCACTTCAAATAAAATGCGATATCAAAACATTACTACCTAGGTCACTTCATTCATGGCCTTGAGTTTAACTGCATCTTAAAATGATACTTAAATGGTAGTAATTATATTACAAAGGGTACATTAACCTCATCAAAATCAAATGAAATGCACCGAAGTATATCCTCTTACAATCCCTGCAGCTGTTCTTTGTTTTGCCATTTGCTTTTGTACCATGGCACTCTACTTTGTGTTATATTGAACAATCAATAATTAAGTGTGTCCTGGATTTTACATTGTGGTAAACAGTCCTCTGTCAGTGTAAGGGAAAAATAAAATTTATAGTGGGGGGGTGGGGGGGTCCAAATAATTGAAATAAAGACCTGTGTAGTATTGAAATCACTCATTAAAGCGGAAATGAACTGGATAGACAGATTCACATCATGAGTTTACATGCGGAGACACACAGAACCAGATCGGTGTGTATAACCGTGCAGGAAACTGCGTGTTAACACATATATAAAGGACCAATGATCCGATCTTGCAAAACGTTTGTCCCTGTGTGGGGTAGCAAAGGACGAAGTTCTCATTCCTAGCACATGCAGCACAGTCTCTTATTTCTCCCTAGCAGGTTTTGACTCATCCCTGCAACACATTACCTTGTTCATTAGCAGTGGTAGGGGGTAACAGAAGAAGAAAAGACACCCCATGAGCTCCAGGATGGGCAATAAAGATATAAATTCTCTTCTTAAACTATCAACCAGATTATAATCACATGGATCAGCAAACTCAAAGTACAACTTATAAAACTATCATTAAATGTTATGTAGGCTGGTACAAATCAAGCAGCATCAGTAACAGATGATAAAATGTCTCTAACATAACATCCAACTCGACAAAAGGAGCTCAAGCTGAGGAGCCATAAAGTTAAGTTACAATCTAATTGTATGCCCTTATGATATAAGAGGCATTCACACAGTTACTGTAAGCTACATGAGGTACTCATTACATTCTAATGAATTTGAACTTCGGTGTTTTGTTCTTCTGTGTGAAACCGTCCAACCTTCCTGCTAACAACAATGAGACACTTCTCTATTCACAGGCAGCACCACTATACAAAGCACTACATAATATCAAAAGGAAAACAACATTTGTTGTAACACAATGTGATGTCATCTGGCAAGGCGCTGCTGTATGACCACTTAAATACATGAGCGCACAGTCCTAGTCTAGTGGATTACTTTCTAACATGGACAGTATATTTCTACGGTTTACCTCATGATCAATCGTGGTGACAAATATAAAACAGCTGCTGCTGGATAATAGGGCTGCAACGATTATTTCCATTGTTGATTAATCGATTAGTTGTTTGGTCTATAAAATGTAATGAAAATTATGACAAATGTCAATCAGTGTTTGATATTCAATTTACTGTCACAATTTTTCCTCTTAAAAAAATACTCAAAACAGATTAATCTATTATCAAAATTGTCTGTGTTTAATTTAATAGTTGACAACTAATTGAGTCATTGTTGCAGCTCTACTGGATAACTTTCCAGAGTTGTAAAATCCTGTTCCAGAGTATTAGAAACCACAGTGCAGTGTTTTGTCTGAGAAGCCTTTGATCTTATGGATCGGTTAACTGGACTTTTCCTTGGAAAAAGTGACACAAGAGGCTCTGCCAGGATCACCACAATGTCAAATGTAAACTAGCTCCATACTAACGGAGTGTTAGCGCTTCAGGTATTGACACACTGATGGGTCAAAGCAGCAAGACGCATTCCACACGATGATTAGTGACGGGCCACTGAAGGCTCACACACAACCCTGTCTAACTGTGTAAAAATGTGGGAGGACGTAAGCTATGAGGAATGTCTCACCCACTTTCAACACCCCTCACCCTTTACTTCTAAAACACACAACATCCCTTCCCCCCTAGGGTTGGGCGACCATCTATTTTCATATCGTCTGATCATGGCTACTTGAGAACACCGATTGATCGCCAGGGGGCGGTGTTACGTTGCAGCAAGTCATTGAAATGCCAGCATGGAAGAAACAGGCTTAGCTTTAAAACAGGTTTAGCTTTAAGAGAAACCACCAGAAACATCTGCAAATACACAGTGCAGTGTTTCCCACACAATTGTAGTGCCTCACACACATCGCGGGGGAGAAGGAGGGTACAAATCGATAGCAGCTCTGCACAGCTTGTCAACCTCAACAACCCACCTGTAGGCTATTCTAACGTTAACATATCCGCCTCCGATACTGACAGCACTGTGTTAAGAAAATAGACTTCTCAGAGTTAACTTCAATGCATTAGTTTTTCTATAAAACACACAGCTGTTTCAATGTGATTGTGAGACAGACAGAGGGGAGGTGCTGAGTGAATCTATGCGCTACGCACAGCTCCACAATGAATTATGATTTTATAAATATTAAATAGCATAGTGAATATCGGTGCATTAAAAATCGCTGAACATCCCTTCAAACACCAATAAGCAATCCAATCGCAACAACCCTATTCTCCCCTCCAGTGAACTTCAGTGTTTAGTTATAGCGTGGGAAGCTTTCCAATGCTCCTGCTAACAACGACAGACGCTTCTCTAGTCACAGGCAGCACTATGATACAAAACACTACAGGACACTATACAAAATATCATAGATTGCTATTTGACCTAAGTGTTTCATCTTTACATTCCAACGCTCATCACCTGGCTTAACTTTTTCTAGTATGCACACATGTACACTAGAAAACATGATGGCAGCGGCATCCTGTTTGTGGTATTTGGCTGGTCAACAAGAAAACATCAAAAAATTAAAACAGTGTCTGAGACCGCTTACTGAGAATAAGACAAAGGATGAGAATACCGCACATACAGTGGGATTCTCCTTCCTTGTCAAAACCTGTTGCCTTCATTGCCTACGATGAAATGCTAATTGGAGACAGTCTCTCTGAGATTTGGGTGCGTTATGCTACAGAAGTCTGGTAAGTTTACTTCTTTCTCACAAGTGACATTTTAGAAATGTATCTGCCTGAAGACACAAAAAGCTTCATACAACTTCTCACATAAGCAGTAGTACTCCCCCAGGACTTTGATGCGCAAAATTGTTGGAACTCCCCTTTAAAATAAACCATTTAGGAAAACGCAGGTTTTACTTCCTTAACGCAGAGCAATTTAGTTGACAAATGTACTCAGACTGCCTTATTAATTTTAATGTAGACTTATTTTAAGTCTTAGTGTGCACTATGGAGCTGTATGTTGGGAGAAACAAATGAGATATATCTATTAAAATATATACATACTGATTGGAACAGGGTGCGCAAAAAAAAATGAAAATGCTGCTGTGTTCGATCAGATCTTTTCCGTCTCTCCTTACAAAACAACCCTTTTGCTTGAGGCTGGATCAGAGAAATACATTTCATGTAGAGAAGCTGACGCCAAGCTCAAATCTTCAAGGTTGAATCCAATGTTGACACCAGAAGAGGCTGCTCAGGATCCAGGCCAGGGAAGCAGCTGAAGTCAGAGAACCTAGCTGGAGCCCAAAATAGGACAGAGCCATTGAGACTCCCCCAGCCCAATTTATCACAGTGCACACAGCTCAGTGCTGAGCAGAGGACGAAAGAGGGAAATATCACACAGAATTATCCTTTCATCCGCCCCCGAGTCTCCACTCGCAGAACACCACAGAAAAGTCGGACAGATGGAGGGAAGGAAGGAAAGAGGTGTGGTGGTTTAAACCAGAACATGAGCGGACACAAGCAACAGATATAGAGGAACTTAAAACACAGAAGTGTATAAAGTAAGTCTTTGATTAATATTCAGTGAGTACAAAATAAATGGATAAATTAGTCATGGAGTGTACTTCTTTCCAAGACTTTTGCCAGGCTGCTACTACAAGCTTATAAAGCGTGTATATTTACGGACTTGTTACTTATTATTTGTTCCTGTAGCTTGCTCCCTCCTACCCATCCTCCTCCAGTCTCTTGTCCTCACTCTGTTCTGGTCTCATCCCTTCCTTTCCATCTCTCTCTTCCTGTGTTGCAGTGTGATGTCACCGTCAGGGAGCTAATGTTGCGTATCCTTAGGGTGCTGCATTCCTCCTTTCAGACTCACACACGCAGCACAAATGAAAGCCAAAGCAGAACCCCCCCCCCACAAAAAAAAACCACCTCAACAGTTTCTCTCATCCGTCCAGTCCATCTGTGGATCATGTGAAGTGTCAGGACACTTAGGATGCTACTGAACTCCATCCCTATTAAATCAAAAACACCACTCTATTGATCCCGGACAAAGTAAAAAACACACAGTCATACAGTGGCGTTTCACAAACAATCTTTGGCTGAATATACACGGCAGCTGCAGAGGGCACATTAACCAGAGAACAGCCAAACTTTGTAGCCATTCCAGTATTAACATTAATTTGCTATAGCTGATCTAATTTGCCTGCGGTGATGTTTGTCATTGTAACCAACGGCCTTTGGCTAAAATTGAGAAGTCTGCTACCTTTGTGTTTTGCATTACTCTAAAAGAGTGAGTAGATAAAAGGTTTGATAAGAGCTTTGTTAGCGTCTGTGCTTAATGAATCTGGGTATTTTGCTGACAGGGAGCTGGAGCCAGAACAGAAATCAGAACCCATCCCTAAAGGCTCTGCTGCCAATGAAGCTCAGAAGAAGTTTTATAAATTGTCCTTTTAGGGACTTCCTGAAACTGCAAGCACCAAGATCCAACCAACAGGAAACTCTTCATCTGCATGCTGTCTGCGCGGGATACACCGCTACAGCCACAGTTTTCAATGTGGAGATGTTTGTTGGTTGCCATCAGATGATTATGAAACATTTAAGAGCCTAAACTCAGCTCTTCTTGTGTTCTGTGTAAAAGAAAGTGAAGTCAAATTAGTTTTCAGTATGACACTAGCCTTGTTTAAATCACCGTCGACGGAAGGTTGTCCATTTGTTACCTGGCATATTGCACACATTTGTTGTTAACTGTTAAATCCTTGTTGTTTTTTTATATAGTCAATTTATATTTCGTTGCAATACATCTGCACTACACAAACCCAGAATAATGCACATGTTCTGCAAACAGTTGTATATTCTGCAAATAGTTGTATTATTTCTCTATTTACTTTAATATTCTTATATAACTTGCATCGTCTATTCCATATTTATATATTTCTACATTTATTTATGTCAACTATATGTTTGTCTAAGTGTAGCACCTTATCACCAAAACAAATTCCTCGTATGTGTGTAACACTACTTGGCAATAAAGCTCTTTCCTTCCTTCCTTCCAGACTAACCTGTGGACAGATGGGACGCTATGGAGCATTGTTGTTGAACACCAAACCAGCAGCTCTGCATAGAGTTCAAGTTTGAGCTGGAAGGATGAGGTTTGAGCTGCCATCTGACAAATCCCCTTCTGTCCATGCACCACTTACTAAATCTTTCCTTGGGGGAATTGATACTAGCTCACGTTCTATGTTCGCCATCCCTGAAGTTCGGGCTGGCAGTACCACAGGCGAAAAGTAAGACACTCATAGTAGGTCAGCGGTACAGAGCATGCCATGGGGAACAAAATGAGGCGCAGCACCGAGGTGAAATGGCCTCTAGCGATCCTGGCATTTATCGAGCTTTTCAGTTTTCCCATCAAGGCCGTTGTGCTGACCTACTGAGCCATTCAGCTGCTTTCTGTGATGACCTCAATACTGTAAGAAGAAATGAATAAGAGCTCAGACGCTTGAGATGGAAGATACACAATCATAATGTCAATTCGGTCAATAACAGACAACATGTTTTCTTATTTTAATTCATCTGAATATTTACATTATTTTTAGGGATGTCCCAAATTAAGTTTTTTTGGCCCCGATCCCAATCAGAGTCCTGAACTTATATTTACCTACATGTTGATTAATACATTTTTCAAGCAAAGACAATGATCACTCTCTGGTTCTAGCTTCTACAGTGTGAGGATTCACTGCTTTTATCTGTTTCATGTGATCATTTTGTGACATTTAAAAGCCCAAACCATTAGCCAAGACAATACTTATCAGATCAATCGGCAATAAAATACCACTAATCATTAGTTGTAGCCTTATTATGGTTGATTTGACCAGGCTGGTCATCATAATATTTACATTACTAAATTGTGTTCTGTATATTTTGTTCCGTTTAACCAGTTCTACAATATTGTTCCACTGCTGAGAATTATATTTAATTTGGGTATTTGTGATGCATCACGTGCTCGGAAAACCTTGCAAAACAAGTCTGTGTTTTCTCAAAAAATAATTCTGAGGATTCCTCCCTGTTCGGGACATTTCTTTTCCCAATACTAATATAGTCAAACCACCATCTACATTATTTGTATGTGCAAATAATACTACCAATACTTTTCCATCCCTTATGGAGCCCACTGACATCGCACAGAGTGGCTCTGGATTACGTCATTTAGTGGAGTGACAGTCAAAACCAAATGACAACAGCAGACATCATGACTTCTGCTTTTACATTTCCACAGCACCGGCATTGATTTGTGTTGAGCCACTTCTGACCACTACCTGCAAACATGGGCAGCAGTTCACCTACAATGACATCATACTTTCTCCTGTAGTAGCCACACAAACACTTTACATGCACTAATTCACACACACCTACTGGGAAGAAATATTAAATATTTTCTCCTCCTGTGTATACTTCTGTCCTTCAACATCCTCTGTGTGTGTGTGTGTGTGTCTGTCTCAATGTAGAAACACAAATGGGGGTGGTCCAGCAGATACATGACCAAGTTCTGCAGGGTTGCTTTGGTTCAGGCCAGATACCGGTAGCGCGTTTTTGTTATGTGGAACAGGCTTGCGTGGTGTGCGAGACGAAGGTCTGCGCTACAGGAGCCGAGCAGCACAACAAGGGTGTGGTGACTCGGGAGGGAGGAATTTCCTCGGGACAGACTAATGTTTAAACAGTTATACATAACAGGCGAGGAGGAGAGTTTTTGAGGACATTACCAAAAGGTCATTCACACGGTATGTTAATTTTTTGCTTCCCCAAAATGCCTGTCCAGAGGAAAAACATCCGATAACGATACAACCAGTTTCTATTAACTGGCCAAACAGGTTTCCAAAGAGAAAGAGGCGATAAAGTTTGGAAGAACAGCTCGGCTACGCCTGCCTCCGCAACTGAAGTCCTTATAATTAAATTACGTAATGGCGTGTGTTATGGGTATAGACAGGGTTGGGTTTGTGTGGTAAGAATGCTGATATGATCCATATCTCCGACAGGATATGGCTGTACAAAACAAACGGGAGTGTCCTCAGTTTATGATACTTTTTCCTGACGTGTATATCAGCAAAACGTCAAAACACTTAAGCCATTCCGCTGGAAAACTTCTAAACAAGTAACAGGTTTCAACTCGCCGAGCAGCTAGCTGGTACCTCGGCTCATTAACGTGTCTTCGAGAGCGGTGGTCGTTGAACTACTTTTCCTTCGAACCTCAAACTCGCTTTACTAACTCGAGCTGCTCTTCGGCGCTTGTAAAACGAAATGAAAGTGAGAAAAGGACAATTTCTTCTCTTACCTTTCCCACAGTGTGCTTTTAAATGCCAAAGACCTCCGTGTACCCCTCCTGCTGTCCGCCCTTCCCTTGAAGCAGCTGTAATCAGTGTGAGCGGCCAAGCTCACACTCACAAGACCCTCCCCTAATGTTGCATTCACGGTCCTCAGGGAAATGTACTGTTGCCATTTCGAAATCATGACACCAGCATATTTTTGCTTGAAAAATTATTGAAACAATGAATTGATTGTCATAGTGGCTGATTCATTTTTTTCCGTCAATTATTTAATTTATTATTTGTTTCAGTTCTAGTAGTAACTTATACTAACTTTCCTAACTTCTCATATTTATATAAAGTGAGTTTATGTAACTTGTGTTTTTGTTCTGAAGCTCACCTTGTGTCAGTATTGGAGTCACACACACAAGCTTTGTTTTGATCTCATATTTCTTAAAATGTATAATTGGATTACTATCTTTTCTAAAAGGGACCCCTGGTGTTAAACAAAACCATTCTACCTTTTCTACCAATTCCATACTAATTTTCTACTTTGTAATACCATGAATTATACACCATGTATCAGTTGTGACAGTGCAAATGTTTGCAGTTAGCATACAAGGAATTACTGTAACCTACTGCTTTATACTAGATATAGATGTCCATCAAATTCCGCACTGCCAAGTGAAAGTGAAAACATTGAATACAGTATGTTTCGAGCCCAAACTGGCTCATGTCATGTCATGTACATGACAGAGCGGTGAAAGGCTCCTGCATTCCTGTGTGTGTAGCACCCCAGGACAAAAATTGTCCATCAACACCCCACTCCAACATTTAAGTATTTTCTATTTGTCATTTTACAAGTGCCATACATGTTGAAAAACACAAAATTGGTAAAAAAGCAGCCTATACATTTGAGACAGAAGGTCAGATACATACCACATTCTTCCTTCAGAGCAACAAATTTGCGATAAGAAAATTCCCGACTACATTTGAATGGAGCGCGGCGTCTTCGTCGTTTGAGATTCCAGCGCCTGCACACTATTGGCTGAGAGGATTTAACCGTTACAAGACCCCCTCCCCTTTACGGTTAGAGAATAGTGACATCACTTATACAAAGAGGTGCTCTGTCATTTAAATTAGTTGGTCTTATAAACAATGTTTCTGTGTTATTCAGTACCAAATCTGAGATGAAAACCTTCTTCTTAATGTTATCATTGTTATTATATTTATTATTATTCCTCGTTTGTCTAAGGAAAAGGACTTTGACCCAAGTGCTTTTCTCCCACAGTGCAACAGGAAATCACACAACAGGGATTTGAGCTTTTTAACATGCTGTTCTCCCAGTGAGGTCATAAGTTCATTCGGCCTAAAGTGTCCCTGTAAAACCACAGGAGCTGCAGGGAAAGACTATCATTTCATGATTAACAGGGTAGGCACACTATTAGTCCACAGTAGCCTAGTATAAGTGCCATCAAGGCATTTTAAAACACAGTTCTTTTAAAGTAAAATCAGGAAAACTTCAAGTGCATTGGCTTTGCTTCTCATGGGGACAAAAACAGTCACAACAAAGACATTTGTTGTGAGGCAGGAACCACAATCTTCAAACAAACAGAACGTATTTTACTTCTCTGTATCCTGGCTTTTCAACAGTAATTTGAGCTATTCTCTGCAGTTTCCATGGTAATCCCCACATACTGTAGTTTCCGATGAAGGGGTGCACAGTGGCCCCTCCCAGTCCCATACAATACTGATGCTATTTCTGTAAGCTGTCTGGGAGGGGGCTGCTGGCTGATATGTGTTGTGTTTGATGTGCAGTTCAGAGAGAACATAACCCTGCATATGGATTCACACACCGTCCCTCTCTATCATTCTCCCCCTGGTTCTTCTATAAACTGCTATTTTGACACTACATCAGCTGACTCTGTAAATTTAGATGGTTGGATTGTTTGAAGGCATCTACAGTGGTGGGAACTTCAAATGTTGACATGAATTTGTGCAAACTGTGTCAATTTTGAATCTAAATGAAACAAAGTTTTGAATTTATAACAGAGAAAAGTCGGTCTTGAGACAATTTATTTCAATGAAACTGCAGCAATCAGTGGATTTGCTTGCGGAGGTGAAATTATTGTGCTTTCCCGTAGGTTTAAACGTTCGCATGTACTGTAAATTCATGCTGTTGGCTATTGGCTCAGTGAGGAGAGACCTCATCCAATATAGAGCTGTGTCGCACCATCCAATTTAAAATATCCTGCTCTGCCGGGGTGTAAACTGTCTCACAAAAGAGACGAGAATTTATCACGTAATTTATGTATCATTAACAACACGAGGCTGTACAACAAAATGAAAGTTTGCAGTCCCTTCATACTAACCACATACAACATAACAGTTCTATTAAAAATCTCTTTTTTAAATCTTCTCTTTTTTATATTATTGATATAGTAGACAGTGGCATCACCATCCTCTTGACCCCTCTGGATGGTGACGCATCTATCATAGGTACCCTATGAGGTTGTATCAAACAGCACAGTCTCAATAGTTATGGATACAGGCTGAATGATAATGCGGTAAGACTGGCGTAACACTTTCTTCCTTTGGTGTATGTTTTGAACCAACTTTTTATTGAATAAGCTGTGCTTAGGGAAAAGAGGACAAGAATTGAGACTGATTGAATTTCCCCCAGGATATTATTTTCTTCAAGAAAGGAGTTTATTTGCACTAAAACTACCTTTTAGTATAAAATCTATCTTAGTATAACTAATGAATGGAAGGTTGGATATCGGCCTATAGCTGCATCACGGTCTAGGTTGGGTTTCTTTAGTAAGGGTTTTACAAAAGCTGTTTTGAAAGCATCTTGAAAAATACCTGTTTGAAGAGATTTATTTATATATATGCATGAGGTAGAGGAGTTACTGTACATTCAGTGACAGTCTTGCAGAGCTCAGTGAACGCAGTTGGATTTTCCCATCATTTCATCTTTCTTACAGTTTTTGCTGAGGTAATCTGTGCGTTTATATCAATACTGGTTCTAATTTAAGTTATTTTGCTATTGAAGAACAAGTTCTTCACGATTCGATGCAGATAACTGCGGATGGGAGAGGGCAATGTTGAGTAGCTGGTCAGTGGTGGAGAATAATATTCTAGTGCTTCAAGCATGATCTTGGAAAAGTAATCCTTTCTTGCCAGACATATTCTGGCATCAGTGGTGCTGAAGAGGAGCAGGTGAATAGTTTCAAGTTCCTGGGAATCAGCATCACAGAGAACCTGACATGGTCATCTCACATCTCCACGCTGGTGAAGAAAGCTTTCTTGAGGAAGCTTAAGAAGGACAAATTCCTACGCCAAGTTCTTGTCAGCTTTTACAGAGGAGCAATAGAAAGCATCCTGACTGGAAACATCACAAACTGGCATGGGATGTGCACAGCCCAGGACCGCAGGGCTCTGCAGTGGGTGATTAAAACTGCTCAGAAGATCATTGGTACCCATCTCCCGAGTATCAGTGATATCGGTGAGATATCACAGATAGAGACAGAGTCCAAAGAATACTAAAGGACAGTACCCACCCAGCCACAGCCTGTTCACCCTGCTGCCTTCTGGGAAGGGATATAGAAGTTTCACCACCAGACTGCAGAGCAGCTTTTTCCCCCAAGCTATCAGAATCTTAAACTCTAATTCATCCTCAGCACTGCTCCAGTGATGAGAGTTTCTAGTTTCTAGTTCTGTTACCATTTTTCATTATTGATTCTTTATTAATGTATATTGTCTGCTATGTAGAAAGGAGTTACAAAACTCAATTTCACTCTACAACTTGTTGTATTGTGACAATAAACCTACCTACCTATGTTGTATAAGTTCGATAAGTTCAGAATCTCCATAGCTTAGGGGTGATTCTTTTTGTTGATATGAATAGTCCGGTTCCCATTCAGGATTAATATTTAATGATACAAAGTGAGATCAGCTCTTTGAATTCCTGCAGAAACAGCAATAAATATCTTAGTAGCCGATACAACGTAATGATAATTGATAATTCTGCTATGAACTCAAGAGCAAGATGGTGTCGGATGTTCAAATTCATCCAGGTCAATATCGTTACACATCTTTCATAAAGCTTTGGAATCAGGTGCCTTTCTCGGTAAATCAGTTTTTAGTTCCTATACCTGTGTTTTGAGATGGGCATTATTATAACAAATTCAAGGACTTAACTTTTGCATTTCTGTTTTGACCCAGTGTAACTTTGAGAGGACTGCCTGAGCATCAATTGGTACACATACAATGATCTAAGCCTTTCATAGATTTATCATACATACAGTACATTCGCCTTCAGGGCACAACACAAAATATCAATAATATTTCTTATTTCTCATCTTTTTACAGGTCATTATGGATCAATGAACATAGAAAACAACAAAACAAGCTGGAGGCTGCGTTGAACTACTGAGTTATCCATCAATTTTCCAGGGAAGTGTACTCATGAGAGTGTAGGAGGACAAGATGTCCACAAATCACCCATACTCCACTAAGGCAGCTAAATTGTGAGGACACAGTGACACTTAGTGGTGTTACACACAACCTGCATTCACATCACTGTACAAGGGAATGTTTTAGGAACGGTGAGAATAGTGATCTGCAGAATACAAATGAAAATTAATGGGTAATGCAAAATAAGCAATTTATCAATAATAGAGCTGCAATGATTTATTGATTAGTCAATCTACAGAAAATGAATTGTGAAATATGTTGATCACTGTTGTATTGTTTGGGCATTTTTTTAAAGCAAAAATGGGACTCATGAATATTTTCTGGATTTCTTTTATGCTAGTAAATCAAATATATTGAGATATTAGAAAATGTTGGGAAGTTGGATTGCATTTTCCACAATTTGCTGACAATTTACAGACCAAACGATTAATCAGTTAATCGAGAAAATAATCAGTCATGTAAAGGATTGTTAGTTGCAGCCTTAATCAACAACAAAAGTTCAAAAAGGGGAAGGGTGAGGCAGATCACACAATGACAAGTCTATGTCTCGTATCCAAACTAGGAAAATCTTCATAACCCTAAATAAATCAAATCATACATCTGTTAATGACAACAAGGACTCTTAGGGAAATATATATTTATATATATTGCACACAATATCAATCAACATTTCAAATGAAAACTTTCAAGTAAATAGTCTAAAAAGTTTACACAATATCCACTGCAGATCCATCTCACTGGGACACAACCTGTTCCAGCTTCTCCCCTCTGGTAGGCGCTACAGAGCACTGTACACCAAAATCAACAGGCTCAGGAACAGTTTCTTCCCACAAGCTATCACTCTGATGAGCAGCTGACTTCTGACTCACAGTGTCAGGAACAATTCCTGTGCAATAACCCAGTAACTCTGCCTCTAATCAGCCACCTGTTTACTGGTTACCACCTATTATTTATTCATCATTCTCTATTTCAGAGCTGTTCCTACTGTTTATATTGTATATTGTATATACTGTATACCAAATCCGCCTACCTCATGTACATAACACCGCACATAATACTTATTTATTCCAGCATTCTTTGCACTCATCACACTGTATACACGTATGCTGTTATGTGTATGTGCATCACATCCACCTCTGACATGTACAGAATAATAACACTAATGGTAATAATAATTTACTCCTGCATCCTTTGTATTATTGTATAAGTAATCACATCGTGAGCAATGTACAATCCAGAGTCAAATTCCTCGTATGTGTATACATACCTGGCAATAAAGCTGATTCTGATATGTGGCCATTTGAATACAGTAATGAAGAAGACGATTGTTTCTGGATATATTAAATAAAGGTCCCAACAAAACAATATATAAAGCAAAGATTTTATCAGTAAGTACCAAACAAGAAAAAAAGTCAATTATTGTGTTAATTGTCCCAGGTGTTTGAGATTTAGATTAAAAATGTGTTGTTTCACATTCATAATGTGAAACAACACATTTTTAATTAATGTGGTGCCTGATGAAGGGCCATGGCCATAACATTATATTATGTTACTTTGTCTACCAGGTGTGGTAGACTTATCATAAGAAATACTTTAAAGTGACCATCATACTCATCTGTGAGAACGTAAATTAACCACCACCCTTTTCATTGCTGTGCCATACATATAATCCTCATAGAAGTCAAAGTGCATGCAGACCAGACCACTAGAGGGCCTTAAAATCACACACACCACTCCTCTGTCTGCTTTTCTTTCTTTATGATTGCATAATAATTAGTTTTCTTTATATAAGGTGTTTTAAAAGGCTAAATTTACCAGTATTGACATCCCATGAACCGCCCCTGCCTACTGTTCATGCCCCCCTTCAGAAGATAAGTTTAGGATTTTTAAACTAGGCCAAAACCAAATAAAAAGAATCATATTTCTTCACAAGATGACATTTATAACCACGACCTCGTCTGTCTCCTCCTACTCATGCTTGGAGCAGATTTTTCTTCAAAATAGTGCTATTAGTAGCAGGGAATGTGGGCTCACTGGTTTTCTCCTCTCCAAAGTGTCTTTTATCTTGGCTCCCTCTGGTGTCTCTTTCCTCAGTAAGCTGGAGTCAGTTGAGTAAAAGACACAACTGGGAACAGAGAAAGAGTGAGTGAAAATTCCCCCGCTGCCTCTCATATAAAACGCTCCCAAATCGCAGCCAATGGCCAGCGTGGATTATCGTTAATCATGTGTAGGTGTTGTCAACAGGGGAAAATGAGGAGGTCGGAAGAAAGAAGTGAGGGGAAAAGGGGGAAGCAGGTGGGAAAGTGAGGGCGAGGGAGGGGTGAGATGGATGAATGAACGCAGTGTAGTCCCACTGGCAGCGTATACAATCGGATTGAATTGCTTTCAGTGGCTGTGCTTTGCACAGTGACGCCTCTATCGGGTTTAAACACACATCTGTGTGGATGGGACGTTGTCTGACTATCAGGCAATTTAAACCTGTGTGAATGTGAATACAGGCTGGACAGACTTTTCTGTTGTTCACGAGGAAAACTATTGCCTCCTTTTCGTAGGGCTTTACAGGGATGAGCAACCCACGCAAACATAAAAAACAGGAATTGAAGAGACAGTCAAAGTTTAATCCCGTTTCACTTGGGCCAAAAATCCAGCTGTGCTGCACACATATGTAAAGCTAAAGGCGTGCATCTGTGCATGGGTCTATGTCAGACCCTCTTATCCATTCTATGTACACGGAGCCACAGTGAAGCAGGGTGTTGGATGCACAATATCTGCTAATACTTTTCAATGCATGAGGAAGAACTGTCTTAAACCCTAAAAAACTATATGCTCTCTGCCTCTCTCTCGCTCGCTCCCTCTCTGTGAGTCTGCTGTTTCTCTTCTAGCTGTACTACAACAGTATGAACCTGACGAATGCATTTGCTGACAACTTTTCGCTCCAGCTTCCAAATAGAGCCTTTTCTGTCTGATCCCAACCTGATAAGAACTAAAGCTGTTTACGAGATTTAGAGAAGGAGAGAGAGAGAGAGAGAGGACGGCTGTAAGAGGGAAAGGAAAAAAAATGTGGGAAAAAAGTGAGGGGATTTAAAAAAAAAAAAGAAAGACAGAAGGAGCGACAGATATTCTGTCCCTGAACCGGTAGCGTGGAACAACATAATCCCGGATTTTTATGGCCGTTGTTTTTCCTGAAAAGCTTTTGGATTATGAGTGGATCTTGCATTATAACGCCTGTATCTCATTGTCCTCAGGCGATTATAAACACAACCCCATCGCCCTGCTGCTCAGATGAGTGAAGCTGAGAGGTCAAGAAGACGCAAGGGAAGGAGAGAGATCGGGAGATCAAATGAGGGGAGAGGGACATGAGGCTTCAGAATTTTAGGATTGGTTTAAAAACCGCCTTATGTTTCTCCTACACACTCAGACATTGTCTCTGCCACCCTGCTGCCACTGTAGCTGTAACAACCATTAAGAAATAAAGATTTTACTTGCACTGCCCAAGTTGGAATGCCTCGTGAACCTGTGCCATCATCTTCACCACTGAATATTTTAAAAAGTCATGGAAACACTTCTCATGCATCCTCTCTCGTTGCACTGAGAGAGCTTTCCAGCTGGTGTGCATATCATCCTCCATGTATGGGATAGCTGACTCTCATCACACACAGACATCTGATAAGTTAAAGGATCATCACTCTGGGTCCTCCTCTTGTTCCAAAGAGGCCCAGGTGAGACAAAATAGGTGTCACATATGACCGTTTCTGTATTCTACTTGCCTCCGTGGTTAATGAATGGTTCATTGTGTTAAATTAGATTTCCATCACGGTAAAAGGAAACCACTGAGTTTATAATTGAATAGAGGATTTGTGGAATTGTTTCCACTTAGCCCTTTGACATTACTACTGTGGATAATAGGGGAAGATAAGGAAAGTAGTTATGTCGTCATATGAATTGCATTGTAAAGTGTGTTTTATTGGACTAACTTGTGATCCACAGCAGAGCCATTCAGTAGTGATCCAAGGTGTGTTTAAAGCCGCACTTATCTATATTTTTATTCTAACAACAGATCAAACTGACTATGTGTGAAAGGGGTCGCTCATAGTGACAAACTCACAAAGAATTATCACCCGACTGCAGCTCCCCGCAGAGTCTTTCAGCTCATTGTTTTGTTTTAAAAGCCTGCAACTTCCATGGTTTTGGTTTGCTTTCATCAACCTAGTTCCCAGCCAGAGCAGGCAGATGTTGTCAGTGAAATTTTCTTCTAAAAAACCGACTGCACACTACCTGCCCAGCACCAAATGACAGAAAGACACAGTTAGAGACTAGCTGGTGAACATAGTGGAGCATTTAGCAGCTAAAGGGCCGGAGACCAAAACAGAGCTAAAAGGACAGTGAATATTGGAGACACAAAACAAGAATCCATGAATGCTAATGTTGTTCTGTTCCTGTTGTGTAAACACACGTGTTTGCCCTAATAACTTTATCTGGTTGTTATGTTGACAGCTTATTCAGCCGCTCCACAAGTAGCAAAAACAAACAAACAAGTAATGCTGCTTTAAAAGAAAGGTATTTTACTAAAACTAATAAATGCTACTTCCCCTGCATTCACTCATCCAACCATTTCCCAGCAGCTCCTCCAGGTTAAGGACGCAGCCGCAACAGCAGAGCACCATAGATGTTCTTTTTCTGAAGCAGTGTCCTCCAGCGCTCTCTGGAGGATCTCCAGGTGCTGCCATATCAACTGGAAAATGTTGTCAGTCACTCTGTCACGTTGCTCTTAAGTCTGAGGCAACTGCCTGTGGTCACATGCTGGCATCTACTGGCTTTCCCAGGGGTTAGGCTCGGTCTGAAAAGGAGGCATGTTGTTGTGGTTTGACCAGTCGCAAGAAAAAGGTGGGGCTTGATGCAAATGTAAAACAAAGTGTGGAAGAGAGACAGAGGTGATAATAACGTGTCATAGTTATTTCACACCAGTGGCCATTCTTGTTTTCAACAATACTTCCTGATCAGAGCAGATTTCTCTGATAAGTGGATCACACTTTCAGTGATATAGACAAAGTATGGCAAAGTAGAACATTCTGGTATCTGTTAACACGTACTGTAAGTGACACTTAAAGTGAAGGAATTAGACTGAAAGAAGATCAGTCTAAGGTGTGTCTAGGATGTATAATGTAATTTTAATGGCACTAACCGTAGTGTAGTTACCGCTAATGAGAGTCTCAAGCAAGGCTCATCTAGCTTTCATGCTGCAATGCAAGGCCATCAATTAGCCATGAGGGTGGAGACTGGTCTTTCATGCTCATCGTAGCTTTGAAGGAATTAGTCCGTTTGAACATTCACATCTCAGAGAGAGAGAGAAAGAGAGAGACAAGAGGAGAGAGATTTGAGTTGGTAGGTTGCACCCTGGTGCTATCTGAGATAAAATCTTCTTTGCCGAGGGCAGCTCTGTCTTTCAACTCAACTTACAGTCTATGATAAGTGATCTACTGTAACTTTTTTTACACCGTAACTCGTATTATTCTGAGTTCTAAAAAGCACTGCTCGAGCAGAAAAAAATTACTTCTTCAGCTGTTTCAAGTTTATAAATGAACGCAGAGATTTCCAGATTAGGGGAACTTTTAGGAAATAACATTTAGGATTTCCTGCAAGTTAGCATATGTTTGAATTTTGACCAAGGCAACTGACACAACATATGATAAGATGTCTGTGAAGTGTCTCAGTCATCCAGGTCATAGTTATCCAAAGAAGGTTAAAGTCAAGTGCTGGTTTCTAGTATCTTCAACCAAGTCCAGTTGCCCTTGACTTTAACCTTCTTTGGATAACATATGATAAACAACGCATTATTTTTGTCAGACCTGTCTATAATGAGTATCTTCATACATGCATGTGCTATATGTCCCTTACATTCCCTGAGGGATGTTATTAGTTATACATATACATACAAAAAAGACAGACAGAAGGAGACATACAGAAAGACAGGGGGGAGTGCAACAGCGAACGTCAGTAAGGCGAGGGTTAGCAAGAACAAAGAAGCTGCCATCCAAATGGATAACACAACAAGCAACAAGCAACAACAACAGTGACAGCTACACTTTCCAGCTGCTGTCTTTCATATGCTAATGCTGGTATTACTGCCTGCCAACGCAACACAGAAGACAATGTGTGTGTTTGCGTGCATGTGTGTTTATTCCAAATGAAGCGATGCACTCAGCGCTCTGTGCCACATCGTATTGAAATAAGAGTCATCTGGCAAGGCTTTGAAACACATACACATGTGCACACACAATACTGTATACTTTGATGTTCTTACATAAAAATCAAATGTTACACAGCGTTGTGCTGGGCACCGTTTGTGATGCCAGTTAGAATATATTGTAACAGGTGGCTGCAAATGAAATTGGCATTTTTCTTTAACAATAAAACTATTATTATTATATATTTTTCTCACTGACAACAAAGCCAAGGTCCAAAAACTCCCAAAATGAACAATTGACATATCATCCCCTTTTAAGTTAATATAGCAAACTTGTTAGCAAACAGCTTGTTTATAAGGAGCAAAGTTATCATTCATTTGGAGTCGTGTTTCTGGCCAGGTGGCCAGTGGCATGTCCAGACCTTTTTGACTGGGGTGGCCCAAGTTGGGCACTGACATATGCAGGGGTGGAATGAAGTATGTCAGCGCAAAAACACAAGTCAGTATAGCATTAATATACCATTTTTAATATCTACTAAATAATATCTAGATACTAACATTATGGTATCTTACAGTGTTTAACATTTTTATTTCCAAGGGTGATGAACCTACCAATCACACCACAACACAATGGCACAATGCAAATAATCAAGCTTCCATCATTTATTCTTCGAGTCCTCAAAAAGAAATTGTAAAAGTAGCTTACAGTGGCATAGCAGTAGTAACATACAAAAGAAAACAATGCACGTTCAAACAGTTGGCTCAAACTCACATCTGACTCTGACCAGGCAGATAATCTTAGTTTAGGATAATGGGGTGACAATAAGATTTTGAGTGGCCACCCAAGGCAATTCCCTGGAGAGGCCCCCTACCTGGCAAATGACAGCCCAATGTTCACCCTATTTTAGCTCTGTTTTTGATGTTGTCTACCAACTCCTGAGCGAAATATCAGCTGCTAAATGCTCCACTATGTTCACCACATCACTTACATCTTTCTGCTGTTTGGTGCTGAGCAGGTAGTGTACAGTGGCTTTTTACAGTCTCTTTGCTAAACAAATGCATTGCTGGATTTGGTATTTTCATGGGAAAATTGGGGATAAAAATATAGAATGCTTTAAAACAAACAAAAAAAGTTTATCTCTGTGAAAGTTTGCGACAGCTGCCCAATGGTTCACTGTCTACAGCTCATTACAGCTCTGATTATTATGAGTGTATGAATATATGGGGCCATGCGGCAAACTCCTCATGTTTACAAGGATTATCTCATAGTCCAGAAGCATTTGTCTCCATTTCAGCTGTTTTGTTGTGCTGATTTACCATTCACTTCAGTGATTGAAGGAAATGTGTGACAAATGGATACGATTAGACTATTTTGAGCTGCTCTATTAATATGTCCACGTGTTTGCCGTGTACACACAACATGCCTCTCCAAGGCTGTCGTATGGTCTGTAAATCTTCTCTCTATGGGAGTTGACTATCTCTTCTGTGACAGAAATGCACCACGCTCTCTGATTGGCACATGTTAAATCCCCCCCTGTGTCACTGGTAGGCCACCAACTGTGTGTGTGTGTGTGTGTGTGTGTGTGTGTGTGCGTGTGTGGGTGAAGATGTATGTGTGCAAATACCATAGATCCCAAAAGAATTAGGTTGATTTTTGAGGGCTTCCAAGCAGCCCTGGGATCTTGTGCTAACTGTGTGTCTCTATTTGTTATCTTGCAGTCCACATGCTGAGTTTAACTGTGCTGCCAGAAAACGGTGCAGAAGACAAATCCCATGGCTAGGTTATCCATGATTCACCCTTGTTACTTGAGCAAGAGAGAGAGAGAGAGAGAGGAGAATGTTTGGTGTATTAAGAAGATAATATGGAGGGATCAAAAAATGAGAAATGAAAACACAGAGGATGGCAGAAGGAGAAAAAAGAGAAGAAAAGTGTAAAAGAGGAGAGTGCTGAAGGCTCGAAAAAGAGGACAGAAAGGAGAGGAGAGATCAGTAATCTGAACTCTCTGTCAGAGTAACAGATTAGCTCAGTAGGTGAAATGATATATGACTGGCACTGTGCCTCCTCACATGTGCACGCGCACAATCACGCCCCCACTATGGATCAATTACCCTGTCATCCATGTGTGCAACCATACATCATCACCTCGATTACATCTCACACACACACACACACACACACACACAAACTCTGGCACTCGCATGCTGACTCCTAAATATACTATACACACACACACACTGCTAGAACTTCAGATGTACTTGTTTCATTGTGTAGGCTGTGTGTGCAGGGGAGGGGAGGAGTGTGTCTAGTGTTTTATAACCAAGTTTCTCTACTGCCTGACTTCTGTGCCCTTAATACCTATTAATGTCTATCTGTTTCTCTTGCAGCCAGAGGAGAAACTACACACCCCGCCCTATGACACACGTACACATGGATGCACACACACACACACACACACACACACACACACACACACACGCACAGTCACACACAGTTTCACCCCAGAGCTTGTGGGGCTGCTTCCTCAAATGAACTGCAGTGGTCAGAGTGACTGAGCCTGGACAGAGTCATTAGTTGTGAGTAAACTTCTTTGGGCAGCTCAGGTCATTTCAGGCAGTGGAAGAGACTGGGAACACAGACACACACACACACTCACACACACACACACACACACACACACACTAACACACACACATACACACACACACACAGTCAGGTCAGTTTGGTCGGGCATGGTGTCGATCACCCCACAGCTCCTGTTGGTGTAGTCTACTGGGAAATGCCCATAGCTCTGCTAAAGTGAGTTCAATTTAATTTGAACTTCACACAGCTGAGAGAGAGAGGTGGGGAGAAAGGGACTGTGCGAGCCAATATTGCTTTGTCCTTCCTTGAAGTGACACAAACATTTAAGACTTTCCCCGTGTCCAGCATCCATCCTCTGAGAGGCGTTGCTGACGCATCTGGAGTTGCATGACTGTGTGGATACATTAGATCATGCCTCTTTCTGTTTGTCTGCCAGTCTATGCTGACAAGAGACCACTAATATCATGTATCCAACAGGTCTTGGCGCAGCCCATATGGCCTTCTTCACGGTACTGTATCATTTACGTTTATTGCATGCTCTCCAGTCAGCTGTTCCCTCCTCAGGCCGCCAGGGCGCGCTGCTCCACTTCACAGCTGACAGCGCTCTCCATCTTCCAGGCGGAAAGACAGGAGCGCAACAGCAGTCTGCCTGACTCCCGACCGCATCGTACCTCTCTGTCCTGCCACACTGGGCTACTTTCTCACCCTTTCTTTTAAAGAGGATAAAGAGCGGGTGCAACCTAAAATCCTTACTGGGGAGGTTTAAGTGATGATGTTTGCTCCATGTTGGTAGTGCTTAATCACTAAGTTTCCTGTCTCACCCGCTGCGCACAAGAGGAAAGGAGCGGAACTTTCAGGGGACCTTTTCTTGCTCCGGAGTAGCCGCGGGGGCAGCGCGCTGGTTTTAACCCAGGGGGTCACATCTGCCGCCGGTTCCGTTTCTCTCTAGCCCGGCTGCGGAGGTGGATGGTATGGTATAACTTTTTTTCGCTTCAGTCGAACCGACGGTGAGAAAGTAGCCGTTTTAACGGTACTGGAGAGGGGATGCGAGCCTCTCGTCCGTCTCGGATAGCGGAGCGGCTATGAGGAGAGAGGTTCACCTTCTGGGCTAACAGAACAAGACCACACTGCACCAACAGGTATGGATCACTGGATAGCCTTCACACCTGCACAGAACAGCCTGTATCCCAGCCCATAGTTTTAAATGCGCCTTTTGTCAACTGTGTGAAAAGTGTGCCTGATAAAAAGTCAATTAGTTGGCACACCTGCCACGCGTGACTGTTGCTGCAATGAAGGTTATTTCGTCTTTGAAAGCCTTTTACGCACAGCATGGATTACACTTCATCTGTTCCATTTTAGGGAATAGACAAGGATTCGCATTGAGTTGCACGAGTTATGCAAAAAAAAAACACTGCTCGTGGTAATATCCCATCAGCCTGCTCTGGTAAATCAGGTTTATTATTAAGGTTATGATTTTACTGCGAAGACAAATGATTGCGGTTGTTTCAGGTGTTGCACAGCCTATATAGGCTTGCATCTCAGACACACGCGCGCGCGCACGTACACGCCGGGGCACGCAGGTATTAGCTGTGCGTATACGGGTGGCGCCGGGTTCACTGTGCTATTTTAATCAGAGCTGGTGCTTAGTGGTGGCAACCTGCATTCTTACTCCCTGTTGATTGATTTCTGGGAGCTGTGATATCTCCAGAGGTGCTAAATGATAAGTATGTTGTCTCCTTATTTCATGGAGAAAGAGCAGATAAGGAACAATAACCTTTTCCTTTCGCACTCCTATTTGTCTTCCCTTTCAACAGTGGTTTGTATTGTTTTTACATGACAGGAACAGAATGTGTTTCTACACACAGATCCCCACAGATCACCTGATGTACTGTAGATGGTGATTCATAAGATGACCTTTATTGGTGACAGTGGCAACTTGGTGCATCTGTTTGGTAGCAGAGTAGAGGCTGTGAGATGTTGATGGTGGCTACTTATAGCTCTGTATAACATACTGTTAGAAGGTAACAATTGTGTCTCCTGATCATGTTAGTTTCTGGCCTTTTCATGTTGTTTCTAAATCCTTGTGTGCGCACACAAGCTGGTTTGATTTAAACAAAGATGGTCACCCCAACTGTGAATATATTTTTGACATGCTCCTGCTCCATCTGTCTCCAACTCTCCCTCTGTTTTCACGAGCCTCTGTGAAGAGCATAGAGGAGACGAGGCAGAGAAGTGGAGTGAGGGATTACAAAAAAAACGAGGAAGAGAACTGACAGTGAGACATGATTGACACCAGAGAAAGATGTAGGGAGAGTAGGATGGGGGTGGGGGGGTTTATTCAGTAAACACCTTTTTTCACTAATCACAGTTGTGACAAAGAGATGAGATGGAAGGTAGAAATGGAGAGAATGAAAGGGGAAAATGAGGACTGAGGAAGGAAGGATAAGAAAGAAGCTCAAGTGAGCGGGAGATATAGTGTATGGATGTTCCTTTTTATTAAAGTTTAAAAATGTTGTGCGCATCTATGTAAATATCTTTACAAATCTACTTTTGTGATGTCATTTAGGAAGTGCTTAGTAATTGCAGCTTCCCTGCTGCGACCGGCTGCACACACGTTCCAGTAAATAAAACACAACAGTACAGTACTTCACTTCATGTGTGATTGCTGAAATATGTGTTGCCATGTTGGCTAAGTCACGTTATATCTCCTCCAATGAGGCAAATAATTTAAGTAAAATAACATGAGCGATAAAGAGGATGGCAAGGCAAAGAAGACAGTATGTGTGTGTGTGTGTGTGTGTGTGTGTGTTTGTGTGCGCTTGTACTTCTATCTTTGTGAGGTTGTAGACTTAAATTGAGGACGTTTCTGGAGAGTGAGAATTAATTTTTTTAGGATTTAGGGTAGATTAAGTTAAGGTTAAGACTTAGCTTATGGGCTGCAATTTGTCAGAGAGGATCTTCAAAAGATTAAAAGTACATAGGTGTGTGTTTACTTGATTAGTCATGTTATGGGGGATCCAGGTCCCACCAGTGGACAAAAAGCTGGTCCCTACAAGGACAGCCATTTATTATAGATCAAGACTCAGTTTTCGGGTGAAGATACTGTATGTATCTAATGTATGTAATTCATAACAGAAATTACCACACAGCACTATGCATATAGAGCAGGTCTAGACTGTACATTTTGCAATATCATTTACAGAGACCCAACAATTCCCTCCACGAGCAAGCACTTGGCGACAGTGGCAAGGAAAAACTCCCTTTTAATTGGCAGAAACCTCAATTCAGGGCGGGCGGCCAACTGTCTCAACCAGTTGGGTTTAGAGAGATAGGGGGAGATTAGAGAAAGAAAGAGAATAATGATAGCAATAATTATGATAATAATGAATAATAATATGACTAATAATAATAACTGTAGCAGGAACATGGGGGCAATAGGTGGCTTACAACCACAGATCGAGACTCTACAGCTCCTGAGGCAGAAATACCTGCTGAAAGCGACAGAAGGAGAGAGATAGGCACGAGAAAGCGCAAAACTACAGAAGTGGCAAGATTTTGTATAATGAGTATTTTCTTGCTTTCTTTTGGTGTTAAATGCCTTTATTACATAGAGATTAGTGGAAAGATGACAGGAAACGAGAGAGAGAGAGAGAGATGCAATAAAGGTCATGGTCGGCATCTTAATCCCTATGCCCCAGTGTATGTTCGCTTTGAAAATGAATAGGTTATATATATGAAGTGCAATGTAGGGGATAATGCACTGCTTTGCAAACCAGCAGAGTTCTCAAATGACCCTTTTCCAATTGTTTTCCAATTGTTATAATTTACATTTCAAAAAAAAAATCACGCACACACTCACACACAGTCCCCTAGCCTTGCTCCTGTCTCGGGCATAATGGCGGAGACTGCAGGCCACAGGACTTTGGTCCAAATTGGACCATTTTACCCTGCCTCCCATCATGACCAAGAGTACACACACACACACACACACACACACACACACACACACACACACACACACAGCCATGAGTATAATGTCAAAGCTCCTGTCCAGAGAGACAGAGGGACAGAGAGAGAGAGACAAAGACAAAGAGAACATACCAGGAAGAACTAAAAAGTACAGCATGTGTCCTATAAAAGGTGATCTCTTTTTCATTTACCACCTCCTGTAGCTGTGCATGATGACAAGAGAAAATGAGAGATTGAAAAAAGAAAGAATAAGAACGAGAAACAGGAACGAGACAGAGACCTAGACAGAGAGAGAGAAACGGAAGAAAGCAAGTTACAGGGGATAAATAAAAAGCATGCGTCCTATAAAAGGCGTTCTGTATTTCATTGGCCATCTCCAGTAGATGTGTGTGGTGTGCCGAGGCCCAGGGGGGACGAATAGCCACTCTAAATGTGTGTAACCCACATAAAGAAATTGTTTCTGGGAGATCGGGCCCCGTAAATTCATTCCTAGCCACCAGCCCTGTTCTTATCCCACCTCCCAAAGGTGAGCTATAACATCCAAACACACATATATTTTTTAGATTCTTTCTCTCCACACACACACACACACACACACACACACACACACACACACACACACACA